>NC_066582.1:482926039-483297289 GCF_024323335.1 Lathyrus oleraceus | reverse complement strand
ACAAGTTGGTGAGATGGTGATGGAAGATAAGAGAACATGCTTTGATTTACTTATAAAACACAAATTAGTATCTAATTTGCAATGATAAAATCCTTGTTTGATCAAAAATCCACAAAGGCGCTCATACCAAGCTCTAGTAGTTTGTTTGAGACCATAGATGGCTCGTTTAAGTTTTAAAACGTAATCTAGATTTTTGTAATCCTCAAAACTAGGTGGTTGAGAGACATAGACTTCTTTGTTTATAAAGTTGTTAAGAAAAACTTATTTAACATCCATTTGATAAAACTTAATATCCAGGCAGCAGGCAAATGCCAAAAGGAGCGGTATTGCTTCAAGACGAGCAAAATGAGCATAAGTCTCCACATACTCAACTCCTTCAGATGGACATGGAACAAGGTCTCATACATCATTTTATTTAAATTGAATGAGATCTTCTTACATATCAAGGAGCCATCCCTCATCAAGTAAAGCATTAAATATAGTTTTAGGTTCAATTTGGGAGAAGAAAGAAGAATACTTACATAAATTGTTAACCTGAGATCTTGTACTTACACCTTTCTTGATATTTCTAAGTATCTTATCCACAGATGATCCTTGGTAACAATCTAATCTAGAGGTAGTTATAGTGAGGTCTCTTTTTTATCTTCCTCTTGTTCACTTTCCTCTTTATCTTTAATAATTTCCGCTCTGGTTGATGAAGAAGGATCCTCTTTGGAATGTCATCGTTGATCCAGTTTTTTGTTATCACACTTGAAATATCATAGAATCAACATTTCCTCGTCTTTCAGGGTGAGGATTCATCAAAAGCCACATGAACGAATCTCCAACAGATGATATTCTATGATTTTAAACTCTATATGATTTACTCAAAGACGACTACCCTGAAATATACCTTCATCATACTTAGCATCAAACTTAGGAAGATTGTCCTTTCCATTATTTAAAATGAAACATTGCACCCAAACACACAAAAATAGGAGATACTGGTTTTCCTGCCTTTTAGTAACTAATAGGAGATACTTAGGCAAACTTATTTCGCTTATCATTGTTTGAGCCAATTCTTCTAAAACACGATTTTTGCGCTTAACAACACCATTTTGTCATGGAGTTCTCGAACATGATAAGTTATGAGTAACCTCATTTTCATTACAAAAGTTCTCAAATTGATGGTTTAGAAACTCACCATCATGATCACAACGGGAGTGTGATACTTTTCAAATTGCAAAGATTTCGGACAAGCTTAAAAAATTAATGAAAGCTTTGGGATAAGAAGAGCGTTCAAGTGAATCTAGAATAGTCGTCCATAATTATAAACTTGTAATAGTTACTGCTTAAACTTATTGTATTTGAAGGGCAGTCTAGATGGAAAAGCTCGAGAGGTTTTGAAGTTGAAACAACCTTTTTCGATTTAAAAGACAATATCATTCGTTTTCCCATTTGGAAAGCATCACAAAGTTTATCTTTAGAATTATTTTTGGTAGACCAACTACTAGATTCTTATATGATACCTTGTTTATTAAGTCAAAATGTACATCCTAGACCTCTATGTCATAGCCCGTAATCTTCTTTCTTAGTGCCAAAACATTTAGTACCATACATTGACATATCATCCAAGTCAAACAAATAGATATTATCAATCGTAAAACCCGTAAACACAAAACTTTTACTTGCCTTATGTTCAATTAAGCAACTCAAGTTATCGAAAACAATAGAATACCCCTAGTCATATAATTAACTAACGCTAAGTAAATTGTGTTTAAACTCTTTAACTAATAAAACACCTCAATTTTATGAACTGAGTCTGATTCGAGTCATACAAACTTTGTGATTAGAATCACACATACAGAACCTCAATTTTACAAAATTTCAAAGGATTTTTGAGATTCTACTATAATTATAGCTTGAATCGTTCTCAAACATAGTTCTTGATTAAAAAACTTAATATATTGATTTCAATCATATTGAGTAGGCTATAATCAAATACTTTGATTTATGCATGCTAAAATACATATCTAAAAATCATATCTAAAAATCAATTCAGACAATTGCAATCAACGAGGAGACTCAATAAAATCATTAATCAAAATCAAAAGATTAAAAGACAAGTGATCAAAATAATAACAGTGATATGCAACTTCAATGTAAAACAAATATCTTAAATTTGGTCAAAACACAATTATGAACATTAGAATTGGGGGAGAAATCTCACTTTAACCGGACAATTGTCAAGTGAGCCCTTTTGTTGACATTCTTAAAATACCAATTTGGACTTATACACTATTATATTAAAGTCCGTTGATTTATAAAAAAACTCAATGAATGAAAACAAATCACATTTCACATTCTTATTAAAACCCAAGATACTTATGTCAAAGAATCAAACAGAATTAACAAAAAAAACTAAACAATATCCTAATTTAAGAGGTATACTTTGTAGATTACTACATAATCACATTCTAGAACTTTTCAAAATGCTATTTACATCAATGAATCTGAAAGAATCATGTAAAAACTAAACAATATTTTAATCTAAAAGGTATATCATATATTCTTTGTAGATCAGTACACAAACAAATTCTTGAACTTATTTGATAGTCTTAAACTTCTTGAAATATCCTTTAAATTTTCCATGCCTCTCGATTAAGAACATTTCCCCTACAAGGAGACAAACCAAAGTGTAAAAAGTATGTAAACAGTGTCAAATAAAGATTTCATCAGTCTTAATAATCTATTCCATTTAAGATAATACGTCTTAATAAAATTATTTATAAAAGAATATGATATGCATGATAATAATTATGCATCAACAACTTATATTGAAATTAAAAAAAATGAGATATATCAGATAAATTGTATATATTAATTATCCACATCAAATTGTATTGAAATTTAAAAAATGTGATATGTATTAGGTATATCATGTATATTGAAAGAGACAACTACTTGAATTGAAAATAATAATAGTGTGATAATATGGCTATAAATATTGAACGCATGAGATCAAGTTCATTTAATTAAAACATGAAAATTTTCACAATATCACCTCAATTTATTTTTAGTCTTACATCATTTTCACTTTAATCTTATTTTATTATAAATAAATAAATTGATTCACATATAATTTAAACTAATAGTAATTTTATAATAGTAATAAATTTCATGATCATGAATTTGTCTCACATGATTCTACATTATCAATTAAAATTCTGCAATCATTTTAATCCATTCAAAAAATTGTCATTATTATTTGAAAGGTAAAACTATTAGATTTTAGAGCCCAAAATATTCTAGATAAAACTTGTCTCAAACTCTCCTTCTTTTTCCTAATTTCTTTTGATGGGTAGGAAAAGACCTAGAGTCCTAGAGTCTTGACTCATATGCCGAGAAAAGAAAAACATTGGAGAGTAATTTCATAACCAAATCACCAACAACCGCCACAAAGTTTTTATAAATTGCATCAGATTTCAAAAGACTAAAACATTGAATAAAAAGAAGACTAAAACATTGAATAAAAAGAAGTTCCAAAGTTGATACAGAATTATCTCAATTGTGACATTTTCTTCGGAGAAGAAACACTTAATTGGAAACAAAGAATAAATTGGAGACAATTGTCATCTTCAATTTTTGTGAAACATTAATATTTTGTTTACCTAATTTCCATTTCAATTGGGTATAGATATACTTGCCATACACGGTGATTTCTTTCTATACTTTAATAGAATAAATAGAAATGAAGGGTGTGATTTGTGCCATGAATTACGATCCTCTCATCCTTACTAAATGTATGATATTAAGACATTGGATAGAATCATATTAATCTAAATATAATTATTATTTATTAGAAAAATGATGTATCGTGTAAAAAAAATTAAAAATAAAGGACAGTTGTTTTATGTTATTTAAATTTTTTTAAATATAATAATTTTTATTAAATTTTAATTTAAATATATGAAATACCACTTATTAAATAAAATTATCAAATAATCAGATTTCTTTTGTTTTATTTATGAATAAATATGTTAAGTTTTCATGCGCGACGTAGTAAACTTGGATGATAACCTTAAAGGCTTAAACCCACCTTCATACACAAAACTAATTAAAATGGAATGGAAAAAGTAATCAATGATTATTAACTCCACATTTTTCATGGAGCCAAATTCCCAATGTAACCAAAAAAAATTTACTGCGACCCGATTATATTCTAATATATGATAAGTTGAGTAATCTTTTGAATTCTATTTAGACTTGACTTGATAGTTTGTTTCTTTATGTTAATAATCATATATTTGTATGTTGTAGCTTTCTTTGGCTGAGTTGTGTTGTTTCTAAAAATAAACCAAAACTAGAGGACTATTTCTCAAAGTAGGGATTAAGTGGTGAAGTTGATTTGATGTATGAGCTTGAGCATCTGATCATCTGTCAATTTTAAGTGGTGAAGTTGATTTGAAGTATGAGCATGAAGACAACATAATGCTTCCAATTAGTGTTCTCCACAAGCTTGCTGATATTTTTGCAAACATTATATCTTTATGAAAGAAGCATCCGAAAAATCAAAGAACTATTGAGAATAATAAATATGTGTAGAAAAACTTAATATTGATTAGAAATGTTGAGACTTAAGCATTTATAAGTAAAATAACTCACACACTTATTACAAAGTGTCTTGTTGCTCACAAAAAAAAATGTTATTTGATAAATAAATAAAAAGACGACGATAGAGTTGATCACAGTGTACAGCTGCATTAAAGAAGCCTTGAGACTGATTCGTAGCTCAGAGTGATTTAAGTGTCACTACAAGAGAAGGGAAAGAGTATGACACTCCCAAGGGTCATATAGTTGCTACATCCCTGCATTTGCAAACAGTTTACCCAACATTTTTAATGACCCTGATAGATATGCTATAGGGAGGGAAGAAGACAAGGTGGCATGGGCATTCTCTTACGTTTCCTTTGGAGGTGGTACACATGGATGTCTCGGATAGCCTTTAAGAGATTACTAGTTAGTATTTTTGGTTCTGCTTTTTGTGTAATTATGATAGGTGATTTTACCATTTTCGTTTTAGTGAATCAGATGGTTGGAGTAAGTTACTTATAGCTTACGTTTAAAAGCTTATCATTCATTATAGCATACTTCCAAGAGTTCATGACATGAATTATTCTAACATGTTCAATAATAACTGTAGTACAGGTGGATCTGTTGAAATCACAAAGAGCTATGGTGATTTTGCAAAAGAAAAGTGATTCAATACATACATTTCTCAAATAACTAAAACATTTGATGAAGAGTACCACAGAAATTGAAGATGAGAAAAAATAAGAAGATGAAGAGTGCCACAGAACTTCTTCTCCAAGGATCTCAAAAGTAAGCCCGACCTGATGTACCCTTAGTTTTTGTCCGCGCACTATTGTAGACTTGTAGTGTTCATTAAGATCTTCCATAAGTTGATAATAACATGATGAGTTTGTCATGACTGTTTGCATAGACCATTAACAAGAATCTACTTTTTCTTAATCAATAGGACCAGAGGGAATATATTTTTCATAGTGTATCTAATTTTTCATTTTACTAGTTAATAAAAAATCTAACATATTATAAAGACCAGTATATTTAAGCCTTAAGTAATTACTAAACAAAATAGTTGAGAACATTTATTTGTATATTCTCTTGGAGCATGCAAGATAACGCCCATGTGAATCTCTCCATAAAGCCTCAACATATGAAGTTTTGAAGTTTTGAACAAACTCTTCACTTGGCATGTGATTATTCCTCTAAAGTGCAACTCAAATCTAGTTTTATTCATTAACAAACAAGGTTATTGAAAATGCACATGATATCTTATAACAGAACAAATGTATTATAGTTAGGGGTGTGCAAAATAACCAATAACCATGAACCAAATTCCTATCCAAATTAATCCAAACTTTAAAACCCAACCCAAAATTATATTTTGAAATTGGTGATCCATTTATCAAATTAAAAAAAAAAACCGGTAACCATTATTACAAACCGGTTCAAGTAAACGGTTACCATTTTTCATTAATCATTTCAAATCAATCTAAAACACAAATTTCAGAATCCCTAATTCTCAAAAATCCAAACTTTTTTCATTTTTTTTTTCTCTTCATCATTCTTCAAATTCCAAACTCATCAAAACCTGCATCGTATTGTAAATGGTATCGAAAGTTGTGATGTTTGCTTTCATGTTGGTGTTCTTTAACCATGTTCAAGTCAAATTCTGTGAGTAGTAAATTTGTAATTATGTGTTGTATTATGGAGTTGTTTTTTTCCATTTTCTTAGCTTTAATTGGTTGTGAATTGTTTCTATTGATTTCTGTTTTTAAAGATTTGTATAGAAAATATAGTATTAGTATACAATTTGTTTTTCAATGTTTTTTTCGTGTATATTTGGATATTTGCAAAGAAAACAAACTGAAAACAAGTGTCCCTAGTTATTTGTGAGTTTTGAAAAAAGTCAACGAAAATTTTATCATTTTAATTTCTCCTTACAACTAGTAAGTTATTTTTATGACGTGACAATTACTTTACTTTTTTATTATTGTAAAATTAAATGTGGCATTGTTGATCATTATCCTCTTAAATAAAATTGAGAAGCTGCAAAAAACTACCGTCAATAAAACTGCATCGTATGATTTTTTAAACTTGATTTATTTTTATAATTTTTTTAAATTGTTTTTTTTATAAAATTGTTTTTTTTATAAAACTGTTTTTTTAAAGAAAATAAAAAACTGATTTGAAAAATACCGATTTATAAAACTCTTTTTTTAAAATTGATTTTTTTTCTATCTTATAGGTAATTACTTAATTTTGATTTTTCAGATTGAGATTTAAAAATAGTGATTGATTTCAAGAGCGATTGGATAGAGTTAATAAGTTATTGGAATGAAAATTAAATTTGAGGGAAATTTGGTTTTAAAATTGATCCAAACAAAAATTAATTTTTTAGTACAAACCGGTTATTAACCAAACCGATCCAAACATAAACCGATTTTAAAAATATAAACCGGTTTTATCAAAGCGGTTTTAAAAATCAAACTGATCCATATATTTGGTTCAATTTGATTATGGTTTTGAACCATGCACACCCCTAATTATAGGACATCAAGTGACATCGATTTCTTGTATAACTGTCTACTAAGAAATAAACAATGGGCCACACCCAAATTTTCAAATGACAAATTATGACAATCTAAACAAATGTACAATCTAAAATTCATCAACCAACCAAGCAACCAAAAAAGAGAACCATTGAAGGAATCAACTCAAGTATATCCGAATTCAAAAACATTCTTGATTTCTTTTTTCGCTTTGGACAAAGATAGGAGAACATCATCATTAGATACTTGGGATAGATTTTGACCGGATAAGGCTTTTAAGTAGAGCTTTCTCTTCTTCAATTCTCTTTTTCTCCTCTTCATCTTTCGGTTTGATCTTCCTCTTTTCTTCCAATATCCACTTGAAGAGTTCCCGTTGTTGGCCTTCCGGAATTGGTTCTCGTTTGATCGCGGGATTTGCATAAGATGGTGGGGAGACAGATCTTTCAGCAAGAAGAGCTAGAGCATCTTTAACTGAAATGGGAGTTGATGTACCATTAGCTGAAACGAGACTTGTTGTACCATTAGCTGGAATTTGATTTGCTGCATCTTTTTCCTCCTCCGCAGCATCTTTCTTCTTTGTGCTTGTTCTTGCAAACAAATAAACTACAGAATTCAAACATTAGTCAGTCACGTATCTAGCAACAAGTTTCCTCCAAAAGCCAATTTTAGCTCTCCTCCAAAACAGAGGGTTCTGGAAGAAGATCATAATTCTTCTTTATTTGGACTGAAATGTCACTTCATTTAATGTCAATTTAAATATCACCATGGAATTAAAATGTAATTTTGTACTTTCCTCCATTAAAATTTCTCCACTCTCCTAGTCGAACCAGACACACTTTATTAAAAAAATTCTCCCCTTTCCCTCTCTTCCCTTCCCCACCTCTGCCTTTACACAGAAATAGATCTTTTGTAAATATGTATATTGATGTATTGATAAATCATGAAATTGTAAGAATTACAGCAAGTTGTAATCTAATAATACTGTTTCAAACGTTAGATAGGCATGAACTTGATTATTTTTGTTAGTCAAAACATGTTTGAGTGAATCAATGCAAAGAAAACTATATATTATAACAATGATTGCCAAAACCATAGAACCTTCAAATTTGCAATAATAGAAAACTAGCCAACAGATCTAAGAAATGATGCTACCAACAACCTCAACCATCATTACTTAGAAAATAAGAATCAAACAAGAATCGCAACAACAAAGACATAAGGTACTCTCTGGTACAAACCAGAACACGGATAACATCAAAGGAGATAAAGGATTCTACATTAAAGTTGAATTCAAATTGCAGAAACATGAGTATACCAATAGAAGATGAATATAAAGTATAAACAGAATAACAACAACAGAAACAACAACTAAACCTTAGCCCACTAAGTGGGGTCGGTAACATGGATCAAACTTCAGAATAACAAAGAGTAAAGGAAGAACACTAAAAGTAGCTACAAGTTTTAAGTTCCTGCTCCAGACCAAGGCCGATTACATTAAAACCATATATCTGGTTACCTTGCAAAATCATGTCCCCTCCCCATTCATAACCAACTCATCTCTTCCCATTTTTCCTGGTCCCCACTCAAACCCCACATTTAGTATAACCATCTCCTCCCCTAAGATTTCAACGAATTGGACTCACTGCAGATTGGGAAATCTCCATTCTTACATTCCGACTTTATATATTGGATTCAAAATTCAAATACCAAGTCGAAATGTAATAAGCCATCCAACATATTTTGATGGTCTGAAGACCATTAAGCCCAGAACTTATGATCTAACTAACTCAAACATCACCCTCCCGAACCAACTTGTCAAAGTCAGATGCCACCTAATTGAGCATCGTACCGGTACCCCATTTTATATACAGAATGCATCAAAACCAAACACAGCTAAGCCAAACTAAACAACACTCAACTTGTAGTTTCAATTTAGCCTCCCCGATTTCTCAACAAACAGAATAAAAAATTCAAGGATGCAAAAGGACAAAAAAAAAACTAACCAAAAAAATCGAATTTAGGGTTTTTGAGGATTAAGAAAAATTACCTCCGACTCCGAGATTGACAGCCAATAGCATAGGCCAAAGGAACTTGTAGCGCCGAATAAAGGATTCCTTGGGCGGCGGTGGCGGTGGCGGCGGGAGGGTAGCCGTTTGAGTTCCCATCACCGGTGGCGAAGAGAACTCCTTTGGTTTGTGTTGCCCTCGAAATTGCTTCAGTTGCGCTGTTAACAAATACAGAGACTATGAATCGAAACAAGAGAAGAGATCTCTCTTAAAGAAAGAGAGAGAACAAACCTTTTCGGGGCTTGTGAGCATAAAGCTTTGGAGAAGAACCATTGGCAGCAGCACCACCTTCACTCATTCTTTTCTTCACCAGACAGATCAAACTCTGCTTCCCATGCACTGCAACCAAACTACCAAACTCTTTTTTTTCCCTAAAATTTCTTACAAAACTTTTCTTTTTAATTTAATGTGTTAGCTTTAGTTTAACATTTTTTTTTTGTTGGCTAATAATGATACATTAGTTTTCTTGTGGCAAAAGTCTTTTTTTAAGGAGAAATAAATGTTTTTTTTTCTAAATTTTCAATTTAAATTAGAAGAAATTGTTCAATAAAAAAATAGAAAAACTAAAAGTAACTTTTATTGAGATAAACTATAGTACCTTTGCCTTCTCTTTGTGTTGACTTATTTTCTATTTTAAAGTAAAGTCAAATATATATAAAAAAATCTTATAAAATGTGACTATTATATTAAGAATAAAAAATATAATTTAAAGATTTTTACTAAAGTAGTAATGGTAAGAACTTTATGGATTCATATGGAAATGCTAAAATTGATGAATCTATTGCGAGTGATTTACAACTCATGAAGGAAATCGACCTATGGCATGAGAATTTTTAGTTCTGTGTTTTTATGATTGTCAACAATTTTATTAGAACTTGTATCACAGCAAGATGTCGTGACATATTGATCGGACATCTCTATAGGTTTTGTTTTACTTCTTGGAAGACTTACTTTATTATGAGATATCTGAAGATTCTCTGAATATTCAACTATCATATATGACTGTCCAAGAAGGTTTATTTTAGGAACTCTTGTTTCGTTTCTAGTTGTGCACTTGTTTCATAAAAATGATGTTGAGACATTTTAAGGAAACATTAGATAAAATTTGATTTGATTTTGGAGAAGATTGTGCATAATGGATGTCGAAACATTTAAGAAAGCATTTGATTTGATTATGAAGAAGATTGTGCAGATTGGATGTCGAAACATTTAAGGAAACATTTGATTTGATTATGTAGAAGATGGTGCAGACTGGATGTCGAAAAATTTAAGGAAACATTAGATTTAATTCTGTAAAATGGATGTCAAAATATTTAAGGAGAAATCAGATTTGATTCTGCATAATGGATGTCAAGACATTTAAGGAGACATCAGATTTGATTCTGCAGAATGAATGTCAAAATATTTAAGGAGACATCAGATTTGATTTGATCAAATAGTATGCAGAACAAATGTCAAAATATTTAAGGAGACATCAGATTTGATTTGATTTGTTTTGGATCTGCTAATTTTTTTTGCCCGAAGCTCATGCTATTTTGAGGCTATTTAAAGGGTGATTATAAACCTAAGAAAAGAACGAAGTTGCGCTGGAAATTGTCATTGTTAGGGTTTAGTTGTCGTTGTTATTTGTGAGTCAATCTAGTATCTCTTTGATACTTGAATTGGACTGAGTTTATTGAGTTGTAATTATGAATCACTCATGAGCTTTTAAGCAAGAGTGCATTCTGCCTCATTGGAAGTGTGTCTTTTGTTCTTTGATTGTTTTTCAGTTGTTATCACGGTTGTATGATTGAAGGGAAGTGAGAAGGGTCTCATGTCTAGGAGAGTCTTAGATAGAAATTCCATGGGTAGTGATTAGGTGAGAAGTTTGTAAAACCAGAGGTTGTTTAGAACTTAAAACTAATATTGTTATAGTGAATTTCCTTCTTGGCTTGGATGCCCCCCAGATGTAGGTGACGTTGCACCAAACTTGGTTAACAACTTACTTGCGTTATTTACTTTCTACTTTTTACATTGTAATGGTTTCTGGTGTGACATGTCATGAACCTGGTGCCGTGACATCGTATATGACATCTGTTATCTGCTTACTATTATTGTTGTGTGAAGTCCTGATATTAGTGTCGTGACATCACATACGACATTTGATATCTTCGTACAGAATTTTAAGAATAACTATCTCTGTAAAAATCACATTCTGAACGATATTGCTGATGATCTGTATGATTATTACAACAACTGTAAGACTGCTAACAGGCATGGGAAGCTCTACAAAAGACGTATGACACTGAGGAAGCTGAAACAAAGAAGTGCGTTGTAAGTCGCTACTTAAAGTGTCAGATGGTATATAAAAGGTATGTGGAAGCACAATGCCACGAACTTCAGAAAATTGCTCATGAAATAATTACAGAAGGTATGCCCCTCGACAAACAGTTTCAAATTGTTGTTATCATTGATAAATTTCCCCCTGGTTGGAAAGATTTTAAAAATTTGCTTAAAAAAAAAAAGAGTTTTCAATCGAGAGTTTGAGCACACGCCTCTGAATTGAAGAGAAAGCTAAGAGACAAGATCAGAAAGATGAAATCTTAGTTGTTTCTAACAACAAAAGGAAATTTGGTGCAGTTCTGACGCCTATGGGAAAACCATTAAAGAATCATAATTGCAATTCTATGAACCGAATTAAGAATGGGAATCCCTCTAGGGCCCCATCTGCTCATATTTCTAGGCAAAAACCACCACCTCAGAGAAATGAAGCTTTGGTTATTACTTGTTTCAAATACGAAAAATCGGGTCATATGGTAAGAGATGTGAAAGTGTGCCTAAACCTGTTGTTGGCTCTAATGCACAAGTTAACCTGACTGATGAGCAATTCATTGATATGATCATCGAAATCAACATGGTTGGTGGAAGTGATGGTTGGTAGATACACACGGGTGAAGGAGAAGAGCGATCCAAAACGCAGCGGAATTTAAAAATTTCTCCTTTAGTGATCCTTACGAATGGGCATGATCAGTGATAGAATTGTTACCTCTTGTGGCGATTGAAACCTTTGATGCAGATCTACGGAGCGATCACGAACATTGAATGGTGACAACGCCTCTACTCAGTCCACATGAACGGATTCCTTCAATCTCAATGTTAGATGCTACGAATGAATGAGAGAGAGAGAGAGAGAGAGAGAGAGAGAGAGAGAGAGAGAGAGAGAGAGAGAAATGAAATTACAACTGCACAAATGCTTCTGCACAAGAGTTCTATTTATAGAACCACTTGTGTGGGCTGCAAGCTAAAAAGCCCACTTAAGTGTATGTGGCCCATATCTTATGATATGCCAAAATCACTTAAGTGTGTGGTACCTTACCAAATTCCGTATTCTACTTAAGTACATCGTACCTTACGATGTTCTACAATTCACTTAAGTGCATCGTACCTTATGGTGTTCCTTAGTTACTCTATCTCTCATCAATCTGTCCTTTTGTGTGTGATCTTGTAGGTTTTCGCGACATTAGCAGTTATATTAAATCACGTATTTAACATAATAAATAGTGAGCGGTATCTAGCAACACATCACTGCTACCCAAGACACGAAAATGTCATGTGATCTGACAAATCCTTTTGTGATAATACTTATATGTACAATTACCCTTTTTCCCTTATGTCTATATTGAACACAAGGCATAGACTATGTCATCCTTGTCCAGTTCAATATTGGGCTCATAGAAATTTATCCTATTACATGGGCAAATTCCATTTAGGTCACTCATGTCCCTCAGCATGCTTCGTGGAGTACCCATCAACTATCTTTATGGTCATCCAGTTACGGACAATGTTTGATCATCAATAAGGCACTCGACTCTACATCTAGAGTCCATAGTGGTTTCAGGTCGAATGGTGGTATACACCATTATAACCATGAGAATAACTTATGACACTTTGCATAACATTCAATGTAGTATTCTCATAGCGGGTCAATCCAGTATAAATATTACTCTTAATATTCATACCTATGTTTAAGACTTGTTAACTCCTTATCCATGATCCATGAGATGTGATCATCAGTCTATATACATAATAGTCTTAATGCTTTAATGTTATCCCACTTCATAATAAAGTTCGACTACGGATACTTTAAGAATAATGTCCTTATGTTTAATGGGATCTCATGATTAAGTCACACTTGATACATTAAATGGAGAGCTATTCTAGGGACTTTATTAAACAAACATAATAAAGAAAAAGTTTTTTATTATTAATAAATAATTTGATACAAGTACCAAAAGTATTGGCCTCTAGGGCTTACACCAACAACGGGCGCCTCTCGTCATGTTTGATATGATAATGTTATATTCAAGACATAGACAAATGCTAAAAATAAGAAAGTTTTACTGTGAGATGCTCACGTCACTAATATTGCTGGAATTGGAGACATTGAGTTGAACTTCACCTCAGGAAAGACTTTAATCTTGAAGGACATCATGCATGTTCCTAAAATTATGAAGAATCTTGTTCCTGGTTTTTTTTAAATAAGGCAGAGTTTAGTCCGTCTATTGGGGCTTATTTGTACACCACCACTAAGAATGGTATTTTTGTTGGAAAATGGTACACCACTGATGGCATGTTTAAGTTGAATGTTGATTTGAATAAAATATCTCCTTCTGTTTACTCTTTGTGTGATTTTAATATTTGGCATGCTAGACTTTGTCACATTAATAAAGAAAATATTTCTAATTTAAGCAACTTAGGCTTAATTCTGAAATTGAATGTCAATGATTTAGAAAAATGTGAATATTGTAGTCAAGCTAAAATAACTAAGACTTCATATAAATCAGTAATAAAAAAATTTGATCCCCTAGATGTTGTACACACTGATATATGTAAATTAGATGGAACTTTAACTAGAAATAGTAAATGTTATTTTATCACTTTTATTGACGATTGTTTTGATTATACTTATGTATACTTAATGAAGAATAAAAGTGAAGCGCTTGACATGTTTAAGGTATATGTGAATGAGATTTAAAATCAATTTAGTAAGAAGATTAAGAGGTTTCATAGTGATAGGGGAATTGTCATACCCTAAACTTTGCCCCACCTTTTCCATTTCATCTAACCCATGGCTCATTTCATCTGCATATTCACATGCCCTAATCATCCATCATAAGACATTCATTTATAATTTCATTTTCAAAATAACATCATCAGTTCAAAGGTTTCTCGTTATTTAAGATACAAGGCACTAAATTATGATTTGCAAGTTTATGGTCATTACGCTTCATCTTGACATTGTGGATTATGGACACAACAAATTGGTGGTTGATATTTATTCTTAAGTTGAATCTTTGTGAAACCTCAATCCTTGATCTAGACATCTTGATTATGATAAGTACATCATGGACAATTGATTGGGAAGACATGCTTCAAGGTTGATTTTGGTCAAGAAAAGTCAACCATGGAAGGTTGACTTTTTGTTGACCATTCTATGTTGAGATCTTACATGGTTAGTTATTTGGTTGCTCAATTGATTCAAGACTTGGTATTCAAATTCATTCAAGAATGCATTGCAATTTAAATTCAAGTCAAAGATGTCAAGTTCAAATTCAAGACTTAACATTTCAAATTCAACTTTTGAGGGAAATCATACTTTCTTGAAATACAAGGCATACACTACATTCAAAAGGCCAATTTCCATTACAAAATCATCAAATACATTACAAAAATTCCTAAAGTAAATTCTATACAAGAAAACCTACATTTGACCTAGAGATGACTTTTGAACAACTGTTGACTTTTTGGTCAAATAGTTGACCAAAGTCAAACCGATTCCTATGCACCCTACTGCAGTAGTTAATTGTTGATTAATCACTATTGTTTTTATTTATTTCTTCTTGTCACACCTTTTTTCATACACATACAATCTCATGTTAAAATACATAGAAAATAAACACTAAAAAATGTATGAATCCTATTAGGATAAGTTTAACTTTATAATTTAATTGGATTTAGCTCTTTAATTTTAAATTTTAAATTCATTAAAGATTAGGGTTTATTCCAACTTGATGACCTTATTTTTTAATCAAATAAATCCATGTGCTTAATAAGTTTTTAGCATGATCATACCCTTGATTAGTTGATCAAGTTCATTCTTGATCAATTAATCACACTTGATATTGGCCTTTGTTTTGACTTTATCCTGAAAAAAATTCTGATGCCCGTAGAACTTATATTCAATTGAGTAATCATAAGTCTCTTGATCACTTGATTAGATTGGGACACTTTACACTTGCATTTGCCTTCAAGTCAAGACTCCACATTTAAGACTCTGGAGACAGAAGTACATCAAGACTTTGATCACTGTTGAGCTTCATCCTTCAAGCATATTGCCTCATCTTTTTCAAAACAAACAAAAAGACTATTCTCTTTCAAAACACATGTTAGTTATAATGTGAACTGTGTGCCACGAGCCTTAAGCAATGGAGAAGGAATAAGAGGGAGTATTTTTATCCTTATTCTGAATATCTTTGGATACGGGATGCTTAACCCAGTTGCCCAAATTATTCACCTTCATCCATAGACTTTAGTGCAATTCAAATTAAGGCAATTTTCAACACTCATCCTCAGACAAAAATCAATCACAACCAATCAAATAAATTTTTTCGCCTTAGGGCAACATTTAAACTCTTTCAAAAAGGACATGTTATTTATGTTCTACCGTAATATAAGTTACGCTTAAACCTCCCATGCGTGAGCATACAACATATGTTTAAATGCTAGAATGTGAGCCAAACGCATCCCTTCTACCGCAATATATATACAAACAAACATTTTTGAATATATATATATATATATATATATATATATATATATATATATATATATATATATATATATAGTTAGATTAATTATTTGATTAATAAAATATGAATTGACATAATTAATTATTAATAAATTATATTATGGTCAATTCCTATAAAACATTAATTATTGATGAATTATTTGACTCGATTTTGTGTCTGAATGGACCATGATGGGTTGGACATTCAGTTGGGCCCAATGAGAGGTCTTTGCCCTCAGCCGTTTAGCTATTTAAGTGTCGCCCCATTAGACAATTAACATACTATAAAAACCCTAAACGACAATGAGGGTAATAATCCTCTCATACTCATTCTTCTTATGTCCGTATCTCAGATCCTACATGATACATCGTTCTTATCGTTGTTGATTATTCTTTAATATAATAATATGTTATAATTTGTGTCTATCTGGTCAATTTAAAATCTATCAATTTGTATCATAGTCAAATAGATACATTTTATAACTATTAGTAAAAATGTAATATGAGCACATTGAAAAATATTATGCCTGGTTAATTAACGGTGTATATGGCAATGACAACGCCTTATGATACAAAATGGTATGCAAGTATCGTCTAAAATAATTGACGAGGATACTTGGGATTTTCCTGAAACCGTGTACAACTTATGAAATCCTACTTGCTAATTAGAGACGTGTCGTCTCGTATAATAACGATGTGAGTGTGTAGCCTAAGATACTTGACGGAAACACTTGGATACTCACTGAATGCAGTTGAACAGTGAGCTTGTGTAGCCTAAGATACTTGGCAGAAGCACTTGGATACTCATCGATAGAGGGACACAATGTATGATACCCTAGTGGTTAATGGAACGTATTTCTACCCGTTGTGTGCTTGTGTCGTCTAAAATAACTGACAAAGACACTTGAATACTCACTAGAAATGGAACACAGTTTACAAAATCGTAGTTGGTTATAAGATTGTATTTGTACCATAACCGAAGTATGTATTATATGATACATGGAATTATAGATATATTATGATTAAGCCGATCGTTTAATCGCCAGTGAATAATAGAGTAATCATTAGGTTAAAGTGAAAACCTTAATGGTTGTAGGAATGTGTATATGTTTGCCTGATGAAATAATCGGTAAGTGAGAAATTTATCCCTAAAAGAGATTAATTAGGGAAAGAATGTTATAACACTATGAAAATGCATATGCTTACCTAAATGAGGTTGCTTGGTGAGTAGTGATACCTTAGGATTGAGTTAGGATCCAACAGTCTGAATTCATAGGAAGTGCGATGGCACTTCGAGTTTAGCGAGTACCAACATCCATTGATTCTAAAGTGAATCAAGTGGAACACTAAGGTGAATGTCAAGGCCTTAGAATTTTCGTGAATGTAACTTTTTAAAGTTTATTACATGTAGTGTATGCTATGAGTATTGTTGGCCATATCTAGTAAATGGTATTCTACATGCTGGAAGCTGAGTACTGTCGTTAGCCATATCAGGTGGAAAGGACTTTAGGATTTAGGAATATCCATTCAGTGGAGGATAAGAGCATTGTTGGCCATATCTGGTGGATTATGTAATCCATACAGTAAAGACTATGACTACCATTGGTCACATCTAATGGATAGATTCTTTTTATTTAGTGGAGGCTAAGAGTGTCATTGGTCATATTTGAAGGAGCGTGTAATACATACAGTGGAGGGTAAGACTACTGTTGGTCATATTTGATGGATTTATTATCACCACGCAGTGGAAGCTAGGGGTGTCATTGTCCATATCTGGTAAATAGTGTATCTCCGTAGTGGAGGTAGGGTATTGTCGTTGGCTATATCTGATGGACAATGTTTTCGTGCAATGGATGATGGGTTATACCATTGGCCATATCAGACGAATAAATCTCTATGATTATTTTGGGTTAATCCCCTTGAGCTACATGACAAGTTCTGTCGTGAGTATAACATTCATGTATGTTGAGAAGTGGGCTTCATAATTCTCGTTGTATATCTAATATGTGAGAGTACTGTTAGTAGTGCGAGAATAGTAGCATAATCCTATAGAGCCGAGTGGACCCATAAGATAGCGAACTCCACAGAGATTTAGTAATATCACCCCAATTATGTTGTTGTTTTTAGGTGAGTTGTTGTAGAATTGACAAGAAGAGCCGAAGGTTGAAGACTTTGGTGTCTGATAGATAAATCTGTTATGTTTCCTTTTTTGTTTTAGTTGGTGATAAAGGCCAAATTTTGTATATAATCAAGAGTATTTTATCGCCCTTTTCCTTGGTTTAATTGGAATTTCATGGCAAAACCTTAACTTTAGTATAGATAATTGGTTTTTAGTTTTATCGTGTAAATATCGTAAAATTTTATCATATTCATTTCATTTTGTAGGGTTTCTTGCATAGTTGAAGCATTGAGCACTTAAAAGGCAGCAGAAAAGCTTCAAGATGCATTTTTGTTGGAAATTAAGAAATTGAACTTGGGCTCAGCGCGATCAAAATGTGCTTAGATGAGGCGAGATAGGAGGTTGTATGCTTAGCATGGTCAAAGGGCACTTTGAGATTGCCAGACATGAGGTCTCACGCTCAACGCGACATTTAGTGCGATTTAATCCTTTTTGTCACATAGTCGCACTAAGCACGCTCTGATGGGGCTTAGCGCGATCTTCTTTTTCAGCCTAGTATATATAATTTTGTACTTCATATTTTTAGGTTAGAATATCATTTTGATAGAAAAATACACCAAAAAACATAAAAGGAACTCATAATCAATTCTTTGGAGCATCAATCTTCGACTTTTCAGCATTGATACTTGTGAATCTCTTCATCCATCTTATGAAGCCAGCTACCATGATGTGTATCTAAACCTCCTTTTGTCAAGATTAATCAAATACATGTGAAATAGGTTAATGAATTCTAATCTTGACATACTTTTTACATCATTAAAGTTCGAATTTTTTATCGTTGTTACAAACTCTAGTGAATGTTACTTTTCACAATCGAAAACCCTTTGAAACCCTTACTTACAATATTGTTAACTGTAGAACAAAAGTGATATCGCACTAATCCATGTGGAGACGATATAAAATACTTACCCACCGAAAACTGTTTCAACAAAATGACGTCGTTGTCGGGGATTAACATTTAGATATTGCAAGCATATCAACACTTTGTATTATTTTAAGTCATTTTGTACCGTTATAAACTATTCTATTTTAAATATCTCATGTTTGTTAATTTGTATGGTTAGTGTTTCAGAACTCTATTTATGCGATGAAAGTTATCGAAAGATCAACTTCTTTTTTATCCTGAGATTAAAAGAACGGCTCGGAAGCTCAATAGCAAAACCAAAAAGAGAATACAACTAGCCAAACAAGGAAAACAAAGTGAAGGAACTTCAACTTCTACTTCTTTAACAACTCCTATTTGGTGAAGAAGCTATGGTGGAAGAAGTAATCATAAGAGGGACTTGTGTCAATAGCCCAAAAAGAAATTCTCATGTTGTTCGACCTGCACAAAATGAAAGAAATCATGAGATGGAGACAGATTGCTCTAAGTCCTGGTCTTGAACATGAAGATCTATATACTCATCTCAACAAATTCTATGAGATTGTCGACACACTTGATGCTCCAGAAGCTGGAGAGGAACAAGTGTTCATGAGGTTGTTTCCTCATTCTTCGATCGGAAAAGCGAAAGAGTGTTATCTTGATCAACCAACTTAAACAATGACATATTGGAATATGTTAGAGGAGAAATTTATTGATAGATTATTTCCACACAACAAATTTATGGAGGCCAAGACTTCAATTGCAGTATTTTCTCAAGGTTTAAGTGAATCCCTTAATGATCATGGGAGCGGTACAAGTCAATGATAAGAAAATGTCCTAATCGTGGTTTTGATGAACTTACTTAAATCCATATCTTTCGTAATAGACTTCAATCGTAACCAAAATTTCTTTTTGATGCAATTGTTGGTGGTTTTTTCATGTCTAAGAATGCAGATGATGCAATAGGCATTATTGACCGAAAGACACTAAATGATCACCAAAGGCAACACAATAGAGGGTATACTCAAAAGAAAGCTGGAATTATTTAATTGGGGACAAATGATGCAATTTTGGCGCAAAACAAGTTGTTATCTCAACAAGTGGAAGAACTTATGAAGCAAATGTCAAAGCTTCCACAACAACTCAAAGAGATGCACGAGCTTTCTATCAAACATCAACAAGTTGTTTCTTGGGAATTATGCAATGGAGATCATCCTATAGGTTATTATCCTTCGGTTAATGAAGAGGTAAATTATATGGGAAATCAAAATCATTACCAACAAAGGCAGGCACCATATCAAACTAACTGTGTTATCAACAAAGAGGAAATAATGCACAATATGGCCAAGGGAGGATACAAGAAGGAGTATCATCCAATAGACAAAATCCTTATCATAATTTTGATCAGAATCCTCAATCCCAAGAAAGATCTTCTAAGATTTAGGACACTTTGAATTAATTCATTCAGATGTCTATGGAAAATCAAAAGAGCAATCAGGCGGCCATCAAGAATCTTTAAAGTCAAGTTGGTCAATTATCTAAGCAATTAGTTGATCAACAAAAAGGAACATTTTATGAAAATACTCAAGATAATCTGAAAGAGCATTGTAAGTCCATTCTAACTCGTAGTGGTAGAGAAATTGGAAAAGGCATTGGTGATGATGTTGAGAATGAGGAAGTTGTGGTAGAAATAGAAGAAGAAAAGATGAGGTTAAATTAGAAAAAAATAAAGAGGAAGAATTAGTTGAAAATAAGAAACATGAAAAGGAAGAGTTAGAAAAGAAAAAGGAGAGAGGAAAAGAAGAAGAAAATTCAAGAGGAGAAGGAAAAGATGAAGATTATTCTGGTTCAACACTTACCTTATCCACATGCTCCTTCCAAGAAAGACAATACAAGGAATTATGCAAGATTTCTGGATATATTAGTCGTTTGCAGATAAATATTCCATTTTCTAAAGCTCTTGAACAAATGGCAACTTATTCTAAGTTTATGAAGGACATTCTTATAAAGAAAATGAGGTATACGGATCAAGAAACCATCAATCTCGATGCTACTTGTAGATCCATCATTCAAAGAACTCTTCCACGGAAAGAAATCGATCTTGGGAGGGTTATATTACCTGTCACCATAGGAAATGTATACATTGGCAAAGCATTTATTGACTTGGGTTCTAACATAAACTTGATTTTGTTGTCCGTGGTTCAAAGGTTAAGCAACATTGAAATGAAATCAACAAAGATGACATTACAATTGGACGATAAGTCTATCACTCGTCCACATGGAGTAGTTGAAGATTTTTTAGTAAAGGTGGACAAGTTCTTGTTTCCTATTGATTTTTTTGTTATAAACATGGAAAAAGATGATAATGCACCTTTGATTCTAGGCCGACCTTTCATGAAGACTGCAAGAATGGTGATTGATATTGATGATGGATTAATGAAGGTTAGAGTTCAAGATGAAGACGTGTGTTTTAACCTCTTTAAAGCCATGAAACACTCACAAGATAAAAGAGATTGTTTCCGAATGGATGACACTAATGAAACCATTATGGATGTGAAAAGACAAGTTCATTTATCCATTTCACTTGTGAAAACTCTTACCGATGCATTCAAAGTTCTTAATAAAGATGAAGAAAAAGAGATTGAAGAATGCTTAAGAGAACTTGAGGCATTAGAATAAATTCCTCCTCTTGAAGCCAAAGTTGAAGAATTGAAAGATGACTCTAAACTTGAATTGAAGATGCTACCATCACACTTGAAGTATGCGTTTCTTGAAGAGGGCGGTCACAAACCTGTGATTATTCGCAGGTATTATCCAATAATGAAGAATAGAAATTGATTTAAGTTTTGAATAAAAATTAAAAGGCAATGGGTTGGGTGTTTTTTACTTGAAAGGAATAAGTCCGGCTTATTGTATCCATAAAATCATGATGGAAGAGGATTACAAGTTGGTAGCTCAACCACAACGTCGTTTGAATCCTACTATGAAAGAGGTAGCAAGGAAATAATAGTGAAATTATTGGAGGCCAACATGATTTATCCTATTTCGGATAGTGTTTAAGTGAGTCTTGTGCAAGTGATACCCAAGAAAGAAGGGATGGCGGTGACTACAAATGAAAAGAATGAGTTGATTCCGACAAGAACCGTGACGGAATGGAGGATGTGTATAGATTACCGGAGGCTCAATCAAGCCGCTAGAAAAGACCATTTTCCTTTAACATTTATGGACCAAATGATTGAAATATTGTCGGGTCAAGAATTCGATTATTTCTTGGATGGTTATTCCGAGTACAATCAAATTACCGTCAACTCGGAAGATCACGAGAAGACGGATTTTACATGTCCTTTTGGTGTTTTTGCTATAGAAGAATGCCTTTTGGGTTGTGTAATTATCCTACAACTTTTCAAAGATGCATGCAAGCCATCTTTTCTAATTTAGTCGAGAAATGCATTGAATTATTCATGGATGACTTCTCTGTATCTGGTCCTTCTTTTGAATTATGTTTGAGGAATTTGGACACCGTACTGAAGTGGTGTGTGGAAACCAATTTGGTTCTAAATTGGGAGAAATGAAACTTCATGGTCACTGAAGGCATAATTCTTGGTCACAAGATCTCTTCCAGAGGCATTGAAGTTGACAAAGCAAAGGTTAAAGTGACTGAGAAGCTTCCACCACAATTGAAAGTTAAAGGAATCAGAAGCTTTTTGGGACATGCAGGATTCTATTGGAAATTCACCAAAGAATTCTCAAAAATTGCCAAACCGTTGAGCAATCTGCTCAACAAAGATAAGTCTTTTGATTTTGATAATGCTTGTTTAATTTCTTTTGAGGACTTAAAAGAAAAACTAATAACTACACCCATAATCTTGCTCCTGATTGGAAACTTGATTTTGAACTAATGTGTAACGCGATTGATTATGCGGTTGGTGCAGTTCTTGGTCAAAGAAAGACAAAAAAAAATCATGTTATACATTATGCGATCAAGGTTTTGAATGAAGCTCAAATTAATTATGCTACCATAGAAAAAGAGTTGTTTGCTATAGTGTATGCATTAGAGAAATTTAGGTCTTATCTCATAGGTTCAAAGGTTATTGTTTATACTGATCATACAGTGATAAAATACTTTCTCACTAAACCTGACTCAAAGCAGAGGCTTATTAGATGGATTCTTTTGTTGCAAGAATTTGATCTAGAAATTCTTGACAAAAAGGGTTCAAAGAATTTGGTGGTTGATCATTTATCTAGGTTGGTGACTGTTGAGGTAAACAAGCAGGAAAATGAGGTTATGGAGGAGTTTCCAGATGAAAAATTACTCATGGTACATGAAAGACTGTGGTTTTCCGATCTAGCAAATCACAAAGCAACTAGGGTGGTACCTGAGGATTTGACTTGGAGTCAAAAAAGAAATTTCTTTCTGATGCAAAATACTATGTTTATGATGAGCCTTACTTGTTTAAGATTGGAGCTAATAATCTTCTGAGAAGGTTTTCTACAAAAGAGGAAAGTTAGAAGTATTCTATGGCACTGTCACAATTCACCTTATGATGGTCATTATATGTTCTAAGGACAGTAACAAAAGTTCTTCATTCGGGCTTTTATTTGTCTTCCTTGTTCAAAGATGCACACATGCATGCTCAGAATTGTGATAGTTGTCAAAGGGTCGGAAGAATAAGCAAACTAAATGAAATCCCTTTACAAAGCATGTTAGAGGTGGAAGTTTTTTATTGTTGGGGTGTTGATTTTGTTGTCCCATTTCCCGCGTCCTTCTCAAATAAGTACATTTTGGTGGCGGTAGATTACGTTTCCAAGTGGGTTGAAGTGATTGCTTCACAAAAGGCCGATGGAAAAATGGTGATCAAGTTTCTAAAGAAAAATATATTTACCCATTTTGGTACTCCGAGAGTGTTGATTAGTGTTTGAGGTTCACACTTTTCCAATTCACAATTAGAGAAAGCCTTGGAGCATTATGGTGTTAAACACAAAGTTGTATCACAATGTCATCCGCAACCAAATAGCCAAGCTGAGGTGTACAATAGATAAATAAAGAAAATTTTGGAGAAAACAATGTCTGCTTCAAGAAAGGATTGGTCTCTCAAGCTTGATGAAGCTTTGTGGGCGTATCATACCGCTTACAAAGCTCCAATTGGCCTTATGGGCATTGAAGTTTTTAAACTTTTATCCCAAGTTATCCAAAAAAAGAGGAAGTTACCACTGCATGAGATTGATGAACTGAGACTTCAAGCCTATGATTCCAATAAGCTTTACAAGTAGAAAGTTCAGAGGTATCATGATAACAAAATTGTCTGAAAAAACTTCAAACCCAGGCAGATGGTACTATTGTTCAATTCAATATTGAAACTGTTTCCAGGTAAATTAAAGTCCAAATGGTCGGGTCCTTTCCAAATCAAAGAGTTGAAGCATTACAGAGCAATCATGTTGGAAGATCCCATCCCAAAAGAAAGTTGGGCAGTGAATGATCAAAGGTTGAAAATATACCTCGGTGGTGAGATTGGTCGGTTGACAACAATAATCCCTCTTGGCGATCCTTGAAATCACCACAGAACCGTCGAGCTAATTGACGTTAAACAAATGCTTGTTGGGAGGCAACCCAATTTTGTAAGTTTTTTTATAGCTTTCCAATAGTAGTATAGGTATGTCGGGGTAAAATCGGGTGAAAATCAGCCCATTTTGAGGCATTTATGGAATTATGTAATTCTCTGCACATGTTGAGTGTGGTCTAATTGCTCAAAGTGCAACATGGGGCGGTCTGATAAAAGCTTAAATTATTGAGAGTGCTAAGCGCTAGATTTCCTGTTAAGCGCGGTCTGCGAGTGCAGTAAAATAAATTAGATTTAATTGGGCCTTGCCCAGTTTAGCCAATGCCCACCAGTCTAAAAAACTCCTGCAAATCAAGAGTCCACGCTCAACACTCATTTTCCCTCACTCTTTCTCATTTGAAACCCTAGCCCTCATTCTCTCTACTCACATTCTCAAACCTATTTGCATTTTTCTTGGTTTATTTTCACAAAGTTTATGCATTCATCCTCTCTGCATCAACTAACAGTGTATGTTCATGTTAATTTCGTATTTATTCATAAGTTGTTCATATAGGTATGTTAAGTTGGATATTCAATTTACATGTTAGAAAATTTTCCCTTTGTGATTGATAATCCATGTTTAGACCTGAATAATATACATAAATGCTGAAATTATTTACTTTGTGACTGATAGCTTTGTGAATAGTTGTGGTTTAGACTGTTTAGGTTGAGAAGCTCTATGCAAATAATGCACAAAAGCGCGTTTTTGCACTAAGCACAGAATGTGGCACTTAGCACGCATGTTGCTGTCCAACTTCTTGTTTCTATTCTTTTTGTGATGTTTAGCCTTGATGTGTTATCGAGAGGAAGTGCAGACAGATTTTTTAAAGATTTATATTTGTTTATAATGGGTTTGTGCTGGTTTTTCTGATTTTTGCAGATGGGTCCTAAACTCGACGCTTCCTAAAAGCAAAACACAACTGTTGGGACATCCTCTGCACATAGACCTAGAGACGGTCCTTTCAACCATATCAAGTTTTTGGGGGCTGAACAGGAGTTTAGGTATAGAGAGTTGGCTAGCCGGAGTATTTGGTCAGAGAGGACATTTAATATCGATCATTGGGGTCATTATAGAGATTGTTTAGCTCTCATTAAGGGACAAAATTGGGAAAAGTTGATGAGTCCACCAACCATCTTGAACTACGAAACTGTTCGGGAGTTCTATGCAAACGCGTTTCCAATTGAAGGTATGCCTTACTTCTTCATGACCATGGTCAAAGGTGAGAGGGTTGCTTAGGTATTCATTGATGTGGCAAGGATAATTGTTAATGATATGAAAATGATCACTTCAAGCGGTCATCATTTGGGTAACAGAACTCCTTCTGCATTAGCTTTTCTAAGTTTGGTTATGGGATTGTGCTAGAAGGCTCGTGTTTCACTTCCATATGTGGTTCATGAAACCATTAATGGTGAAGTTAATGACAAGTACATAGAGAGACATTGTCTGCCAAGGCAAGCCCGTGTTAGAAATGCACAAGCCCATCCTGCTCAACAACATATTTTTGATGAAAAGCTGCTTGTTCCTACACATGGGACATGGTTGAAGCCAACCAAAGAGCTTTCATGTTTATACATGATTCCATGCATCATCTGCAGTTGCAAATTACGAAGCCTCGTGTTGATCATATACTTGGTACTCTAAACGAATTCCAAGCTCATGCTAATTGGCCTGAGGGCATGCCATTTCAGCTGGAGGGAGCAGTTGGTGTTAAAGTGGAGACTAATGGGGAAACAGTTGAAGAAGAAAGTGAAGAAGGGAAAATCATGAGTGACTGATGATGGATAATCATGTTATTTTATGTTTTATTTTTGTTGCCTAGACTGATTTTGTTCCATCCTTTATATGTATAAGGATTTGTAATCCTTTGGTGGCATTACATGTCACATTGACTTTTTGGACACCATAATCTTTGTGGTGGTTTTTGGTTTTATGCAATTAAGCTGCTAGTTTAATTTGTGTAGTTATTATTATTATTATTATTATTATTATTATTATTATTATTATTATTATTATTATTATGTAGTTTAGCTTAAATTAAAGTTGTTGGAGTTTTTAAAATTTTGTTTGTTTCAAGTTTGATTGACTTGAAGAAGCAAAGTTGTTGCTTCCATGATTGATAGTGATGTATGCAAATATAATGGTAATGATAATGCTTGAAAAGATGTACAAAGGCAAGATACATGTTTATTGCTTTCTAAAACATAACATGAATATGAAACTTGTAATTTATGCAAATAACATGTCATCCATTCTTTTGAGATTCTTGTCCATTTTTTGAATCACTTTAGTTCATAACCTAATTATGAGGCGACCTTCCATTATACTATATGCACAAGAGACCAACAATGCATGTTTTAACTCGGTTTTCTTATGTTTAATCTTGCATTTGTGTTGAATTGTCTAAAACATGAAAATGATCAAGGATTTTTTTTTGATTTTGAGTGAAACCACTTGACCAATAGTAACCTACCATGTGAATGAGCGAGAATTCATTAACCCTTTTGAGCCATATTTTCAGGATCCATATTGGTGTTGAACTATGAAACTTGTGTATACAATTAGTTCATCATGGATTTTTGAATGGATTCTAAATTTGTTTTTAAACACTTGAACCATTAACAATAAATTACGGTTGTAATTTTATCCCTTGCCTAAGAAAGTTGGGAGCATTCTTGTTACATTGTTGGTTGTATTCAAGTTGGGGAGAAAAAGGTAGGTTGCTAAGAGATTGCAAAAGAAAGAGGTGGAAAAAGAAATAAAAATATGAAAAAGAAAAGAAAAAAGGAAAAGTCTTGGAAAGATAAAGTGGCAAATATTATGTGCAAATAAAATTATGTTCAAAGGTGTAACCATGAGTAAAGAAAAGGGTAAACAAGGCTGTGAATGTTTAGGAAATTAAGAAGTGAATGCTCTCATAGGTTTAGGTAACTTTGTTTCAATTACCTTGAGAAATGACCCTTTTTTGTTAACCAAGCCACATTACAACCCTTGAAATTCTTTGTGATTCGCGCTTTATGATTTCAATTTGAATTGCTTAGATGAATGCATAAGTTGATCTAGATGTTAGCAAGATTGTTGTGTGTGAGCTAAGTCCCTCATTTTTGTTCTTCATCACAAATTGAAGATGTGTGTTAGGTGTGATTCATATTTGAGCTTGTGATTGTTTAAGAATGTTTGACATGTCTTTTATGGATAGAACTTGTTTCATGGTCATGGTGTCAGTGTAGTATAGTTATAAGCATCATTTTGCTTGTACTTTTTAAATTTAAACCATGCATTTGTTTTCTTTTCTCAATTCTTGTTGAACTTGAAAATTTTCGAAGTCACTTGTTTCTTTAGGTTTTTGAGACTCTTGTTTGAGGATAAACAAAATTTTAAGTTGGGAAGAGTTGATAAGGGCCAGATTTTGTATATAATCAAGAGTATTTTGTGGCCCTTTTCACTTGGTTTAATTGGAATTTCCTGGAAAAACCTTAACTTTAGTATAAATAATTAGTTTTTAGTTTTATCGTGTAAATGTTGTAAAGCTTGATCATATTCATTTCATTTTGTTGGTTTCCTTACATAGCTGAAGCATTGGATACTTAAAAGTCAAAATAAAAGCTTCAAGATGCATTTTTGCTGGAAATCAAGAAATTGAACTTTGGCCCAGCGCGGTCAAAGCACGCTTAAAGGAGGCAAGACAAAAGGTTGCACACTCAGCATGGTCAAAGCACGCTTTAAGATGGTCAGGCAGGAGGTCGCGCGCTCAGCGTGATTTATGGCGGTTTGATCCTTTTTGTCACGTAGCCGTGCGAAGGACGCTCTGATGGGGCTTAGCACAATCTGCTTTTTCAGCCTAGTATATATACTTTTGTACTTCATATTTTTAGGTTATAATATCCATTTTGAGAGCAAAATACACCAAAAACATAAAAGGAACTCAGAATCAATTCTTTGGAGCATCAATCTTCGACTCTTCGACATTGATGCTTGTGAATCTCTTCATCTCTCTTATGAAGTAAGATACCATGATGTGTATATAAAACAATTTGTGAATCTCTTCAAGCTGATGGCCCTATCTTGCACCCATTTAAGATAAGGTTCTAAGGAGACACAATTTGTCTTCCCTAAGACTTTCTTTTCTAACTTATGAACATGGCGCCAAGCGTGCACAATCTTCTCTTTGAGCGCTTTGCAATCTTCACATTCCTTAAAGAACAAACCCTCCAAGTGAATATTCTTTGGCTTATCTCTCATTGGATAACCGAGTTGACGCCGAGCTAGGATTAGGTTGTAACTGATACCTCCTTTTGTACCAAGGAGAGGTACATTAGAAAATCCTCCACAACTATCAATGATACTAACTCCATCATAGTCACGACTATACCAAACAATATCTGAATGTGTGAGCAACATAATCTTCTGTGACCATAAAAGACCATCCTTAAGATCCCAAAAAGCATGAGACCTAGGCAAGTGAGAAATAAACCACTTGTACAACATAGGCACATAACATGTAATCATTCCTCCACTATAAGAATTCCTCATATGAATAGAATGATAGGCACCAGCAAGCAAAGGAGGAACTAGATTTCCTATTAAGGAGATCTTGATGGCATTCATGGCAACGAAGTCATCAAAACTAGGAAATAGGAACAATCCATAGATAAGTAGAGCAAAAACAGCCTCAAAAGCATCCACACTCCTCATTCTAGCAAAATACTGAGCTTTGTTCATTAGAAACTTAGCTGTCAAACCAAGCATTTTTCCTTTTGTGGTCATGTGATCCCTGATCTCTGAGATTTTCAAGTGAGTAGCCTTTGCAATGTCTTGATCTTTGGGATCTTCCTCCAAACCAGAAAATGGAGCTTGACTAGAAATAAGAACACCAATCAAATGAGAGTATTCTTCAAGTGTTGGCATAAGCTGATAGTCGGGGAAAGTGAAACAGTGATACACGGGATCATAAAACTGAATCAAAGTAGAAAGAAGTCCATCTGCCATGTTGATCTTCAAAAGAGAGAGCAAATGTCCATATCTTTTGCTGAAAGCCTCTGTGTCAACAACCAAAGATCCCAATCTCATTAGGTCTTCTAACTTAGGACTCTTGAAAGTGTACTTTTGAGTCTTTTTCCTTCCAAAATCCATGATAAACCTAATGTTTGCAACAAAAGTTCCTAAGCTCCTTGAAAACTTTGTTAAAAAAATGATGTTTATGATGCATGGATGCATGAATGCACAAACACACAAACAAGGGTCACACACAAATAGGGTTCAAAGGTTCGACGTTGCGAGCATGAGGCCATGGGTCTAACAATCCCAAATGTACTATGGGTTTATTTTGTACCTGTACAACGGGTTCTACAAAGGTTCCCAAAAATCATTGACCCATCTTTCGGATATTACCAACACACCAATTACTCGGGAGTTAATAATATTCTCAAGAGAATCTAATTTGAGTGTAGTATCGCGTATCAACTATTTCAGATTTACACCTTCATAGTCATCGCACTACATCCTAAAGACCAAGTGGGGTAAAAGGGGTTACTAAGGTCCTCAGCTTCTCAGGTTACTGTCGCAACCTGAAAAATACAGTGCGCGAAAAAACAACCGGCGAAAGAAAATGACAGAAGAGTCGCCACCGTGCGTTATTTATCCCAAGGGAGGGAAAGGAAACGCTCGAAGTAAACCTGAAAAAGGAAAGGACAAGACGGGGTCTCGCAACCAAATCTTGGGTTCGGGAGTCGGTTACGCGAAGGGAAGGTATTAACACCCCTACGCATCCGTAGTACTCTACGGGATCCACTTTTGTAGTTCTTGTCTAAAGGGTGTGGGTTTATCTTGTGCTGTTTGCCAAAAAAAATGGGGTTAAATGAAAATGACTCGCGCGGATGTCGCATCCACTGCATACGTATCTCATCTGAATATGAGAATCAGAGTCTTCGTAGCTCGACTGACCTATGGGTTGGGGGGATGTATGCTCGCTAAGGCATCGCATCGTATGCCTACGTATCTCATCTGGAATGAGAATCAGAGCAAGCCGTAGTTTGGCTAACTACGGGGTTGTGGATTGGGTTTTGGACGAACGACGTTACTACGCAATCTACCGGATGCTCGACCTTTGGAGACTTACTCGCCTTTAGTAGAAGGAGTAAACGTGTTGCTTTGGGTTTTAGGGTTTGGGATGCTCGAGGGCAAAAAGGCAGTCCTTGACAAAGGAACCGCGCTACCTGCGGGGATATGAATACAAAACACAAAACATGTATCTCAAAGTAAAATGCCACCAAGGGGCTCAAACATTGCCTCCTATCGAGGTCTTCCAGCTAAGAAAGCGATAAAGTATGAGAAAGGGAAAAAATTACCACACGGATAAAGATCCGAAGCTATAGCAGTTAAAGGGGCAAGAAACCCTGAAATGTCTCCAGCTGGACCGTCAAAGGAAATCAGTCAACACGAATAATCAGAATAAAACTCCAGGGGGTATCCCACAAATAAAGTGGGAAACCACGCGAGTGTCTCTGCGAAAGCCATGTGAGCCCTCACAAAACTCGACAAAGGGTTAGAGCAGCAGGATGAAATCAAGAGAAAACAATGCCATGGAAACACAAGACAGGTTAGAATAAACAAAATAGGGTAACCCAGAGTTGCCCCTAAATCAAAATGTAACCACATGAATAATTCCATCAAAATTCACAAAAGGCTCACAAAAAAAGGTATCAAATTCACCCATAATACCTCATACATTTAGAGCATTCAAATAAAAGGCATAAAGATGATGGATATAGGGCAAACCTGATTGGAGAGCTTGATTGAAATTGAGTTGCACCCGTGAGGTTTACAAGTTGAGTTCCCTTCAGGGTTTGGAGGTTGCTCTGAACTCTGTTGGCTTTTCTCTCACTATCTTTTTCCTCAGGGTTTTGTTCCAAGGAAACCTCAGAGTGTTTTGCTTCTCTTCCTTCTTTCTCCAGTGAATCTCCCAATGTAACTCCCCTACTGAAACTTCAGTATTTATAGACTGATTTTCGTGGGTAGTGGGCTCAAATGAGGGAGACCCAAGTCCAAAATAATTTGTTATATTTTATTTATTTATTTATTTAATTAATTAATTAAATTTTTTTCTTTTTTCTTTTTTTTTCTTTTTTTTTTCGTTTTTTTTCCGTTTTTATTTTATTTTTTTTAAGGAAAAATGAAGGGTAAATTTTGGGGTATTATAGCTGCCCCTATTCAATCAACTGGAGACCCGGAAAGAAGATGACAGCTGCTTTCGTGCTTTCGAGGTATCAAGGGATTGAATACAATAAAAGCCCAAAAATTTGCACTGAAGTGAAGTGAAGTAACAATGTCTGTCAGAATCGGCAAAGAGGTGGTCTTGAAAGAAGAATCTGTCTGGTACGGTGAAAGTCAGTCTGAATACCGAAAAAGAATGTTAACTTGGATACCAAAATAAATGGTAACACAGAAATAACCATGGCCTGAATGCCGCTCATCAGTCTAAATACTGGAAATGACTTCGATCTGAACATCGGAAACTTGGCCTGAATGCCACAAGTCGCATCGACCTGAACGTCGGAAACTTCTTCGATCTGAACATCGGAAAATCGGCCTGAATGCCACAAGTCGCATCGACCTGAACGTCGGAAACTTCTTCGATCTGAACATCGGAAAGACTTGGCCTGAATGCCACTTCGATCTGAATATCGGGAAAACTGGCCTGAATGCCACTTTGATATGAATATCGGAACACTAGCCTGAATGCCACTTCGATCTGAATATCGGAACACTGGCCTGAATGCCACAAGTCGCATCGACCTGACCGTCGGAAACTTCTTCGATCTGAACATCGGAACACTGGCCTGAATGCCACTTCGGTCTGGATACCGGAAAACTGGCCTAAATGCCACTTCGGTCTGGATACCGGAACACTGGCCTGAATGCCACTTCGATCTGAATATCGGAACACTGGCCTGAATGCCACTTCGATCTGAATATCAGAACACTGGCCTGACTGCCACAAGTCGCATCGACCTGAACGTCGGAAACTTCTTCGATCTGAACATCGGAACACTGGCCTGAATGCCACTTCGGTCTGGATACCGGAAAACTGGCCTGAATGCCACTTCGGTCTGGATACCGGAAAACTGGCCTGAATGCCACTTCGGTCTGGATACCGGAAAATTGGCCTGAATGCCATAAGTTGCATCGACCTGAACGTCGGAAACTTCTTCGATCTGAACATCGGAAAACTTCATGCCTGTCAGCATTGACAGAAATAGGGAATGATAATAGAGGCGGCGCATGGGCCAATGATACTTGCTGGGGATAACAAAGGTAAGTCATGAACAATCTTCAGTCTGAGTATTGGAAACAACTTCTAGCTTATCACTTGGGATACCGAGAATGTTTTATGCTTACATGCGTATGTTTGAATTTTTTAATGGCGTAATGCTCCATGAAAATGGAAATGCTACGCGATTTGGAAGGATGCAATGCAATATGATTCTACATGCAGGGATGCGAAATGCTGGGTAGAATGCCAAGCTGAGGCAAGGGGATCTACTGGGGAAATGATCACCATCTTCTGGACCCTGGCCAGGTTGCTGGAGATACACACCATAATGAACTTTGTGGGGAGATGACTAGCCATGCGGTGTTCTGGCCATACTGAGACTCTGATCGGGGAAAGAATGACATTGGAAGCCTGCTGCTGAGGAATGCTACAATGGTTCTGGCAACCACGATTTGCGAGAGATGACTCAGCAGGGGGAGCAAACACTGATACGGTACCGAGGTTCTGCTTCAAGGAAAGAAACCATGGATCTGGCATTGGGATTATCGATCTGGCATCGAACTCTAAGGAGCAGCCACTTCTGCTGGGAAGATAAAGTCTGGCACTGTCAACCCCGTTGGGGATATGTAGTCTGGTACTATCAACTCTACTGGGGAGTGTATGTCCTGAAACAACCGCTTGGGGAAGTACGGTGGTGAGAAACTGCTGGGGATTGAAGAATCCAAAGCTCTGATCAGCTCTGCAGGGATAAGACACCGAATTCGTCTGTTGGCGACTTCACTGGGGAAGATATTCACGATCATCTGCAGGGGATTTTAAGGGAATGCCCCGAGGGTATCTGTTCTGAATAGACGATCCAAAGCACTTAAAATTTACAGCAATTTTAAATGTTTATTAAGCATGTACCTGTAAAGCCCTTATGTGTCATGATGCAATGTTTATCAAAAATTCGGACGTCATTTTTGCAAACAAAACAGTAAAATGAAAATGAAAACAGAGATATACTAAATAACATGATTTTATTGACTGAATGGCCTATGAATAGGCATTTACATCAGGAAGCAATCCCTGGAAAGAGGTAATCGCACAATAGATAAAAACATAAATTAATCTAATGGCAATATGAAATGGATTTCTATTGGGTTCCAATTCTGCTATGACTTGCCCGTCTTCAAGATCCTCCAGATGATCAACCTTCTGAGAAGGTGATTGGACTGTTTCCTACCCTTCGAAAATTTCCAGTCATCGACATGAGATGAGATTCAGAACTAACTCAGAACGCAGTCATTCGCTTAATCCCTAACTTTTGCCTGGATCGCCCTTTTCGGGTTTTCAATCCACCGGGATACCCATTTTTGCCTAAGTTGCCTTTTCAGGTTTTCAACTTACCGGGTGTACGATCTTTTCATTTTTAATCCCTAATTTTTGCCCGAACCTTTTCATTTTCTTGGTTCGTCGGGATGCCCATTTTTTTGCCTGGACTATTCTTTTTACTGTCCAGCGGGTCTATTTTATGCGAAGTATTTTTTAACTGCGTCTGAGTTCACAGGGGAAGTGAAGTTTTCACCATCCATAGTTGCAAGCATTAAGGCCCCACCATCAAAAACATTGGTGACGATATACGGTCCATCATAGTTAGGAGTCCACTTGCCCCTGTGATCGGTCTGAGGAGGAAGGATCCTTTTCAACACTAAATCTTCGACTTGGAAACAACGAGGATGCACCTTCTGATCAAAAGCTCTCTTCATCCGACTCTGATACAACTGCCCATGATAAATGGCTGCCATTCGCTTCTCTTCGATAAGACTCAACTCATTGAACCTTTTCCGAATCCATTCAGCTTCATCTAGCTTGACATCCAACAAGACTCTTAGGGAAGGAATCTCCACTTCAACAGGTAGGACTGCTTCCATACCATACACAAGGGAGTAAGGGGTTTCCCCGGTCGATGTACGTACTGAAGTGCGGTACCCATGCAAGGTGAAAGGTAGCATCTCATGCCAATCTCTGTACGTGACGACCATCTTCTGCACAATCTTCTTTATGTTCTTATTTGCCGCCTCAACAGCGTCGTTCATCTTAGGGCGGTAAGGGGAAGAATTGTGATGCTGAATGTTGAAGTTCTGACACAATTCCTTCATCATTTTGTTGTTGAGATTAGAACCATTATCAGTAATGATTCTTTCGGGAATCCCGTAGCGACAAATGATTTCTTTCTTGATGAAACGGGCAACCACATGTCTGGTGACATTCACGAACGACGCTGCCTCGACCCACTTGGTGAAATAGTCGATGGCAACAAGGATGAAGCGATGCCCATTGGAAGCAGTCGGCTCAATCTTTCCAATCATGTCAATTGCCCCACATGGCAAACGGCCACGGCGAAGACATCACATTCAGAGGATTCGGCGGTACATGCACCTTATCAGCATAAATCTGGCATTTATGACACTTCCGAGCATACTTGAAACAATCTGATTCCATGGTCATCCAATAATAACCCGCTCTCAACAATTTCTTAGCCATTGCATGTCCGCCGACATGAGTACCGAAGGAACCTTCATGAACTTCCTGTATTAATATGTCCGCCTCGTGTCTGTCCACACATATGAGCAAAACCATGTCGAAGTTCCTCTTATACAACATATCGTCTTTGTTCAAGAAGAAACTGCCTGTCAATCTTCTCAAAGTCTTTCTGTCATTGTTGGATGCCCCTGCAGGGTACTCTTGATTCTTCAGAAAGCACTTGATATCGTGATACCAAGGCTTATCATCGACTACCAGTTCAGCAGCAAACACATACGCGGCCCTGTCGAGGCGCATCACATCGATCCTGGGAGCATGGTTCCAACGAATTACCTTGATCATGGAGGATAGAGTAGCAAGTGCGTCTGCCATCTGGTTCTCATCACGAGGTATATGATACAATTTTACTATTGTGAAGAAAGTCAACAGTCTTCTCGTGTAATCTCTGTAGGGGACCAGAGTGGGCTGGAGAGTATTCCAATCACCATTCACTTGATTAATCACCAGAGCTGAATCTCCGAAGATGTCCAGAGTCTTGATTCTCAGATCAATTGCTTGCTCAATACCCAAGATACAGGCCTCGTACTCAGCTTCGTTATTTGTGCACTCAAAAGTCAAACGAGCGGTGAAAGGTATGTGGGCACCTTTCGGAGTAGTAATAACAGCGCCAATTCCACTTCCTCTAGCATTGACAGCCCCATCAAACAACAAAGTCCACTTTTCGTTTGGATCAGGTCCCTCCTCAACAACTGGCTCTTCACAGTCTTTTATCTTGAGCAACATGATGTCTTCATCAGGGAATTCAAACTTCATCGGTTCATAATCATCAATCGGTTGCTCGGCAAGGTAGTCTGACAGAATACTCCCTTTGATGGCCTTCTGTGACGTATACTGGATATCATACTCTGTTAAAATCATCTGCCAACGGGCAACACGTCCGGTGAGAGTCGGCTTCTCAAAGATGTACTTCACTGGATCCATCTTAGAAATCAACAAGGTAGTATGGTTCAACATATACTGCCTCAGTCGGCGAGCAGCCCAGGCCAAAGCACAGTAAGTTTTCTCAAGCTGCGAATATTTGATTTCACAGTCGGTAAACTTTTTGCTAAGGTAGTATATGGCATACTCTTTTCGACCAGACTCGTCATGCTGTCCCAATACACACCCCATCGAGTTCTCAGTCACTGATAGGTACATTATCAGAGGTCTCCCAGGAACTGGAGGTATAAGGATCGGAGGTTTCTGTAGATACTCTTTTATCTTCTCGAAAGCCCTTTGACAATCTTCATTCCACCTGATAGCCTGATCTTTCCTCAGCAATTTGAAAATTGGCTCACACGTGGTTGTTAGGTGAGAGATGAACCTTGCAATGTAGTTCAACCTCCCTAAGAAACTACGGACTTGCTTCTCCGTTCTTGGCTCTGACATTTCCTGTATTGCTTTCACTTTGTCAGGATCCACCTCAATCCCTTTTCCGCTAGCAATAAAACCCATCAATTTTCCCGATCTCACCCCGAAAGTGCACTTGTTCGGATTAAGTCTCAGTTTGAATTTCCTCAAACGCTCAAACAGTTTCTGCAAATTCACCAAATGTTCTTCTTTTGTCTGAGATTTGGCAATCATATCATCCACATAAACCTCGATTTCATGATGAATCATATCATGGAACAGAGTTACCATAGCTCGTTGATATGTTGCTCCGGCATTTTTCAGACCAAACGGCATCACCTTGTAGCAAAAGGTGCCCCATGGGGTTATGAAAGTTGTCTTTTCCATGTCTTCTGGTGCCATCTTGATTTGGTTATAGCCAGAAAAGCCATCCATGAAGGAGAATACCGAGAACTGAGCTGTATTATCCACCAAAACGTCGATGTGAGGTAATGGGAAATCATCTTTAGGGCTAGCTCTGTTCAGATCCCGGTAGTCGACACACATCCGTACCTTTCCATCCTTCTTAGGTACTGGGACGATGTTTGCAACCCATGGCGGATAATTGGTGACTGCTAGAAACCCTGCATCCAACTGCTTTTGCACTTCTTCCTTTATCTTGACAGCCATCTCTGGTCTTGTTCTTCTGAGCTTCTGCTTGACCGGAGGACAACCTTCTTTGAGAGGCAAGCGGTGTACCACGATGTCTGTGTCCAGCCCAGGCATGTCCTGATAAGACCAGGCGAAGATGTCAACGTATTCTTGCAGCAATTCAATCAGCCCTTTCTTCACATTATCTCCCAAAGCAGCCCCTATTTTGATTTCTCTCTTGGCGTCTTCGGTGCCGAGATTAATCACTTCAGCAGAATCTTGATGCGGTTGAATAACCCTTTCCTCTTGTTTCAATAACCTGGTAAGTTCTTCAGGGAGTTCACAATCTTCATCATCCTCTTCTTCAGCTTGAAAGATTGGATTTTCAAAGTCGAAGCGAGCCATAGCAGAACCATTATCAATAGGATCCGGTGATGTGCATCTGCATGAGTGATGGTATGTGCTTATGAGTGTGAACAAGAAGTGAAAACTAAACAAAACATTGCCATTTTTTTATTTTGAAAAACTGCAAAAATAGAAAGACAGGGAACGAAATATTTGAATGCAAAAATACGTCCTTATTTATGATAAAAAAATGCAAGTGTCACATAGATGGGCCCTACAATGAGTCATTACGCCCTGGGCGGAACGTAAGACTTGGATATGCATGAATAAACAAAGAAAATTACTCTTCAAGAAGAGTGACTTGGATAATCTCCTCAGAAGACCAATTGTTGAGAACTTCACCCGGGATCCTCGGACGCACCCAGTTGTCAATGTCACAATCCATATCCCCATCTTCTTCGTCGACTGCAGAGACTTGACCATACTGAATGATGCCAGCACTGGAGAAAGTGATCGGCCCCTGAAGAGTCTGAGGCATTGAAGTACACACATCCGAAACATCGGAATCAAGTTCAGTTACATCATGGATTACAGAATCAGTAGGAACAACATCTGCGAATTCATCAGTAGCGTCTTCAAACCCTTCTTTCTCAACCCCTTCCACAAAATCTTGGACAGACAAATCTTCAACCTGGAGGATACCTTTGTCGAGCAAGGCCTGGATACCCTGCTGTAGCTTCAAACAACCTCCACTCTGAGTAGCACAATCCAAACAACCCTTCCCACAACCGGGGAAAACATCGGCCTTCAGCAAGCATCCTTTGACATCCGACAATGGAGTCTTCAGCTTCAACACATCCTTAATGGACTTGGCTTCTCCCTCTACCAAATTAACGTTCGCACCACCATGCTGGGGCATGGGATTGTTGACGACATTCGGAGCTGGTGCAAGGTCGATGGCCTTTGAATCTATGAGGTCTTGAACTACGTGCTTAAAAGCTTTGCAGTTCTCAATATTGTGGTCAGGTGCCCCAGAGTGGAAGCTACACCTAGCGTTGGCGTCGTAACCCACCGGAAGTCTACCAACAGGAGGAGCCAGAGTGCGCAGTTGCACAAGTTGTAGCTGTTGAAGACTAGAAAGTAACTGGGCGTACGACATTGGAAGGGTGTCGAAACGCCGGTCCATCATCCTTTGCCTCTGTTGATAAGCGGGTCTGTTACCCGGTTGTTGCTGCTATTGATACTGAGCTGGTTGACGTTGTGATTGTTGTTGTTGTAGTGGTGCTGCAGCTGGAATGGTCACCCCTGCGGCAGTACCTGTTATGCAAGACATGCTAATGAATATGCAAATGCAATGACATGTTTATCAATTCCAAAGGTATTCTACCCCCTTGATTCCAGTCTCACATTTGATAAACAGTGTAAGAAGAAAACCCCGACTAGAATCAAGAAGAAGATTTAAACCCCCTTGAAAAGGATAAACATGTGTTAAGTGATGTGAATGCAAATGATGTGATGATGTGAATGCAATGCAGTGGCATGTCAATCAGGATTGCTGTATCTGCTTGAACATTTGTCAGGTTGTACTGTCTGGAGAGAAATTAAGAGCACACCAAACAAAGGTCATGGGATGGATCATGTTATCCTTAATATCAACCACCCATTTTGGTGGATTATGGTTTACACCTTATCAATACCCGAGTTTCATTGATATTAAGGATACCTGATCGGATCAACCATGAATCAAGGGTTTGTCGCAAGTCACGAGCATGGAGTTTAGGTTAAGAACCACCCAAAAGGAGTGTACTAAGGTTTAAACCTGCCAAACATGTTCTACAAAAGGTTCCCATAGTCATAATCCCATCTTTCGGATATTATCAGAGGAACGACTACTCGTATTCCAACAATATTCTCAAGAGAGACTCTTATGAGTGTAGTATCGCGTAACAATCGTATCAAATCTTACACTTGAACGACTTTCGCACTACGTCCTACGAATAGGCCAAGATGGGTTTGGTAAACTAAGGTCCCTGGCTTCTTAGGTCTATATTGGAACAAGTAATGTCTAACCACAACTTACTTATGTGACATTATTGATCTCAACATGACCTCCACCAAGTGAATGGGCTTGCAAGTCAACTCGCTAAGGAATACTCCACACAAGTTGACAGGACTATGCCATTCTCCTATCTTAAGTGCACTCGAGTTCGGGTATATAACTCATCTCACAAAGATCACCAAGCAGCCATAGCCAGCCAACAGATACAACAATGATATGTACACAATGCAATAAGGTAAAGCAGGTAAATAAATAACTGTACAAAAGCATGAACACCCAATAAACAAACAAACTACAAAAGCTATGAGGGACTCGCTTAGGGAAGATGGACCAGCAAGAGGTCAACTTCTTAAAGATCCCCAGTGGAGTCGCCAGTTGTCGCAACCTGAAAAATACAGTGCGCGAAAAAACAACCGGCGAAAGAAAATGACAGAAGAGTCGCCACTGTGCGTTATTTATCCCAAGGGAGGGAAAGGAAACGCTCGAAGTAAACCTGAAAAAGGAAAGGACAAGACGGGGTCTCGCAACCAAATCTTGGGTTCGGGAGTCGGTTACGCGAAGGGAAGGTATTAGCACCCCTACGCATCCGTAGTACTCTACGGGATCCATTTTTGTAGTTCTTGTCTAAAGGGTGTGGGTTTATCTTGTGCTGTTTGCCAAAAAAAAAAAGGGTTAAATGAAAATGACTCGCGCGGATGTCGCATCCACTGCATACGTATCTCATCTGAATATGAGAATCAGAGTCTTCGTAGCTCGGCTGACCTATGGGTTGGGGGGATGTATGCTCGCTAAGACATCGCGTCGTATGCCTACGTATCTCATCTGGAATGAGAATCAGAGCAAGTCGTAGTTCGGCTAATTACGGGGTTGTGGATTGGGTTTTGGACGAACGACGTTACTACGCAATCTACCGGATGCTCGACCTTTGGAGACTTACTCGCCTGTAGTAGAAGGAGTAAACGTGTTGCTTTGGGTTTTAGGGTTTGGGATGCTCGAGGGCAAAAAGGCAGTCCTTGACGAAGGAACCGCGCTACATGCGGGGATATGAATACAAAACACAAAACATGTATCTCAAAGTAAAATGCCACCAAGGGGCTCAAACATTGCCTCCTATCGAGGTCTTCCAGCTAAGAAAGCGATAAAGTATGAGAAAGGGAAAAAATTACCACACGGATAAAGATCCGAAGCTATAGCAGTTAAAGGGGCAAGAAACCCTGAAATGTCTCCAGCTGGACCGTCAAAGGAAATCAGTCAACACGAATAATCAGAATAAAACTCCAGGGGGTATCCCACAAATAAAGTGGGAAACCACGCGAGTGTCTCTGCGAAAGCCATGTGAGCCCTCACAAAACTCGACAAAGGGTTAGAGCAGCAGGATGAAATCAAGAGAAAACAATGCCATGGAAACACAAGACAGGTTAGAATAAACAAAATAGGGTAACCCAGAGTTGCCCCTAAATCAAAATGTAACCACATGAATAATTCCATTAAAATTCACAAAAGGCTCACAAAAAAAGTATCAAATTCACCCATAATACCTCATACATTTAGAGCATTCAAATAAAAGGCATAAAGATGATGGATATAAGGCAAACCTGATTGGAGAGCTTGATTGAAATTGAGTTGCACCCGTGAGGTTTACAAGTTGAGTTCCCTTCAGGGTTTGGAGGTTGCTCTGAACTCTGTTGGCTTTTCTCTCACTATCTTTTTCCTCAGGGTTTTGTTCCAAGGAAACCTCAGAGTGTTTTGCTTCTCTTCCTTCTTTCTCCAGTGAATCTCCCAGTGTAACTCCCCTACTAAAACTTTAGTATTTATAGACTGATTTTCGTGGGTAGTGGGCTCAAATGAGGGAGACCCAAGTCCAAAATAATTTGTTATATTTTATTTATTTATTTTATTTAATTAATTAATTAATTAATTTTTTTTTGTTTTTTTTTTTTTGTTTTTTTTTTTTTGTTTTTTTTTTTAAGGAAAAATGAAGGGTAAATTTTGGGGTATTACAGTTACCCAAATCAATATAGTATGTGTTTTCACAATTGCTTGATCAACAATACTAATTGTAAAGGGAACCTCCACATGAGTGGTGGATTCTCAAGTCAGCTTGTTCGGGATTAAACTCCCTATAAGCCTTCTTGACTATACCACATCCTATCTTATTTATGTACACTCAAGTCCGGGTTAGGACTTACCTCACCACACAATGGATCACCCAAAATAAAGGTCCAAACAAACAAGGAAAACAACTAATAATAACAACACAAATATAATCAAAATAGGTTTAACCCTCTTTCAATATGTCCCCAGTAAAGTCGCCATTTCTGTCGGGGTGAGAATCGGATATCAAGCTATTTTATTAACTTGAATCATAAAACATTAAATGTTCACCACCGAACTTTAATTTATCCAAGGGAAAGGGAAAAGATCGAATAAAACCCTAATTGTGCAATGTAAAAACAATGCGAAGAGATCTAAAGTTCGGGGGTTGGTTATACTAAGGGAAGGTATTAGCATCCTCAGTATCTATAGTATCCTATAGGAACCTTTTGAAAGTATTTGTGTTATGTTATTATTTGTTTGCTATTATTTGGAAATGTTTTATTGGGAAGGACCTAAAGGTTTTATTAAGTTTGCTCGCCAAAACTTCGCGGTCATGTGCCTACGTATCCTTATAAGGATGGAATCAAAGCAACCGTAGTTCACCTAACTAAGGGTGAAAGAACACTTGGTAGTGATCAAGGTTCCAAAGGGGAAGTAAGTGTTCATAACAAACATACTTACAAGAGTTACCAAGTAACTCTTACTTGAATCTAAGTTGAAAGTGAGAATGACTCTAACAAGGTCAAAGGGAAACTAGGGATTGCTAAACTACCTATGACATTAAGTCAATAAAGAGGTCTTTCCCTTGGATTTAGGTAAATAGATATACAAAATATAAGCAAGATGAAGAAGATGTTCAAGCATGACATCAACAAATATAAGCACATGATAAAGAAAGATGTTCAAGCATGACATCAACAAAGATAAACAAATGGTAAATAAGATGTTCAAGCATGACATCAACAAGAACAAACAAGGATGAAGAAGATGTTCAAACATGGCATCCACAAAGATAATCAAATGAAGAAGATGTTCATACATGACATCAACAAGAACAAACAAGGATGAAAAAGATGTTCAAACATGACACTCACAAAGATAATCAAAAGAAGAAGATGTTCATACATGACATCAACAAATATAAGCACATGATAAAGAAGATGTTCAAGCATGACATCAACAAAGATATGAAAGCATGATCATAATAATATCAAGCATGGCATGTATATACATATGTACAACATGTAAACATGAACAAAGGTACAACAACAGCAATCAAAGATGTATAAAGTTACATGAATATGAATGACATGGATATATCATCATGAAGAAACAAAGATGAATAACATAACAATTCATGAACATGTATATGGATGTCATAATAAGTATGAATGAACATGTGTATGCATGAAGTAAGACATGGTTTAGACATAAAATCAACTTGATCATGAAAACAATTTAAGGTATTAAATACATGCATGTTAAGGTTCAATATGATCACAAACAAAGGTTCAACATTATACAAAAAGTTTGAACATGTAAGCATACAAGTCATACAAAGACATGTTACTACAAGTTTAAAGCATTTGTAAACACATAAACAAACACAAACACAATGGCATAAATGCATACAAAGATTCAAAAAGACATGAAAGGATGACATGTGAATCACGGATCAATGGCAAAATAAACACACAAAAGTGCATGGCATAGTAACAAAGTTCAAAGCAAAAAAACATGTAAACATACATTAAAGTAAGTCAAAATTAGGTCAAAACCAATAGGCATATATTAACAACACCAAACAAAGTTCATATATGATTCAAAACATTCATACAAGTCATGGTGATCAAGAAAAATTAAAGTATCAATTAAAGAAAGTCATTTGAAACCATAAAACAATCCTAAAAAGGTACCAACTTTAGACAAGTATAAGTATGTGAAAAATAAATAAATTCCGGAATTTCTTTTCACCATAATAAAGTAGACAAAATTATGAACACATAGCAAAAAGAGTGGCTCAAAAAGGTTTAGGGATCATCAAGTTATGAGTCTTTGAAGTTATAAAAAATAACAAAAATAAATAGGTAAAAAACAATGAATAAAAATGGGTCTGAGCAAGCAAGATTCAAACCCCAGACCTCTTGCACACATAAAGCCTTAACACACACACTTTAACCGTTGGGGCGGTGATACATCCATTAACTTATTTACAAACATTAATATATATAATAAAACGATTCCAGAAACTGGAAAATGACACCAATTCATCATCTTCTTCCTCGTGTTCTTGCATATTTTTATTAATTTTTTCTCAAAACCTTAAACAATCATAACTCTCTCAATTTTCCATGAAATTAAAAACCGTAAGAACCTAAATTGCTCTATTTTTTGCAAGGAATCTAATAGTGTCATTATCTCATCCTAAAACTCAATGTATAAAGCGTGACAAGGCAAAAACCAGAACTGCACTTTTAATTTCCAAACAATAAAATCTCAATGCATGAGCATGGTATAATGCATACAGTAGCAAACATACAACAAACACACTATGTACTACATTGTAACTTCAATAAATATTTAAGAATGATGCATGAACAAGAGTTTTCAAGTGTAAGTGCACTTACCTATTGGAGAAAGTCCAATGCTTTTTCTTAGCTACTACAGAGATAAAAGAGAGATTCTACCAGCCTTGTTGGTCCTTGAGAATAGTGTTTGAACAATGAGAATGGCCAGAAACAACTTGTATTATCTCACACAAATGTTCTTGCAAAGTGAAGGAGTGAAATGGTGAATGATAAAGTAGATGTTACAGAACTTGTTCAAGTGATTAAACAAGCTCTAAATGATGTCTAGAGATGATTTATGGTGTTTGTTTGGAAGATACATGTGGAGAATAAGTTTGGTTAGAGAACTTGCAAAAATAGTGTGTTTTTGCAAATTCTAATGGAATGGGAGTTTGATGAAGTGTTGAGGGATTGTTTTTGTTTCCTTTGAGGCTTAAGGGATCCCTCTATTTATAGGAAAAGAGTGAGTATTGGAACTGATTAGAAACAAAAGTTGTGAAGTTATGGTTTTGGTTGAGAATGAAAGAGAAGTTTGCATGAATAGTTAAGTTTCAAAGAGTTTGTCATATCTCCCTAGCCTCTACAAGATTGCTTCTGATCTCTTAAGATTATTTGTGATCTTTAGGGATAAGTTTCAAGGGTGAAAGAGTGAGTTGTTGGCATAAAGCTCGCTTTATCAAAGTAGTAATGTGACCTTTTGCAAATTCACCCATAAATGGTATAATGCAATGGACAAAACCTCAACTCCTTGTGCAATGCACTTAGGATTCATATAAACATCTGATTATGGGGAGATTTATACACAAGAGGACCTGCAATCAAGAGATCTTCACATTTGAAATGGTTTTCCTCCAAAAATTCATCATGAACATGACTTAAAATTCAAGTTTGGAACCTCAACTTCCCATTTTCGAAACTCACAGCTCATGCATGGGAAAAAATGTACTTGTACTTTTTAAAAATCCCCAAACATGCTCTATAACTTTCATGTTTTGAGTTTTTTCTGAATCAAAGTGGATCATGATGAAAACTGGCTGTAAAGTTTATCACTTTTTAGGGATCAAAGCTGTCTTGAAAATTTTCTAAGTGTTTCAACTTGAGACACCAACTTTATGTCCTCATAACTCAAAATCCTTGCACTTTTATGGAATCAACCCTCTAGGACAAAGTTGAAGTATGGAACAAGAGCTTTCATTTGAGCTTTGTAGCAAATAAAATGGCTGCTCGGATTGGAAGTTATGGTCTGAGAAAGTAGTGCACTTGAACATGAAATTTGGGTACTTAGTGAAATTTTCAATGTTTTCAAGATTGCCCTTTTTGCAAGTAACCTCATTTATCTTGATTTTTCTTGATCAAATTCATCAATTAAGCATATACTCATGAAATTTAACTTGAGAGGTTCATATTTGATCATAAATCTCAAAAGTCAAAGGTTTGACTTTGTAGTGCATTGATTGTGTATCAGATAAATTTCAATTTCTTGATCTTCAATGAATTCAAACTCTTGAGCCAATTGAACACCATGGATGGGCCCTAAGATGTACTTTAGTGTGTTGATGGATGTCTCAAGGCTTGAGATCATGTCTTGATCAAAATTCTCAGATGAAATTGAATGTTGTTGAGAAACCCTAATTAGTGAACCAGATGAAAGTGATGCTTGATGCACTTCATATTATGACATAATACCCTTATTTATTGATGGAGAGAGATCTATTGAGTGCATGAGAACTTCATTTATTGATGACCAATCCAAAACTTTGAATGATCAATCCTTTGAGCTCTTTGAGGGAAACCCTAATTCACATATGAAACAAACCAGGCATATCTTGATCTTGAGGTTAGCTATGCATGAATGATGTCTATGATGAAAATGATTATGAAATCTAGGGGTAAAATTTGGGGTGTTACAGTTGCCCCTATTTAAATAACTTTTCTAGATGGCATGAGTGATGATAATACTCATGAAATCAAGGTGAAAGGTATTTAAATATAGAAATAACCAGAAATTTTGCCCTTAGATGCAATGACATGCTATGCTATGGACAAACAAACTCTCTTTTTGGTATATATTTTTTTGATCTGCTGGGGATATGATGCAAAAATGCAATGAATTCTAGCATGATGATTTATGATGAATGATGAATATGATATGTAAGAAATGATGGAGATAAAGTATAATGTCAGTGACCATGAGCAACAACTCACTGGGGATAACATGTACTGGGAAAAAACAAATTGGGGAATATTCAAAGCAGTTGATCACCAGATTCAGGCATGACCGGATGACACTGAGAATAACAAGAAATAAACAAACTGGAAAGAAGTGATTGATCACCAGGTTCAGGCATGACCGGGTGACACTAAAAAATAGCAAGCTGTAGGTATTTAAAGTGATTGATCAACAGGTTCAAGCATGACCGATTGACACTAAAAAATAGCAAACTGGAAGTATTAAAAGTGATTGATCAACAGGTTCAAGCATGACCAGTTAACACTTAGAAATATCCTCATTGGAGTTTTCAAACAAGATAAAACATCCAATCTTCTGGAAATTCCCTACAATAAAGAGTTCAAACGTGACCTTCGGGAACCATCAGGAAGAATACAGGGTAATTAAACTCTTCTGTATGTGCCAAATGAGATTCGATTTTATACCGCAAGCAAAGGTATCACGACCATCTTCTAACGGATTTAATGCCAGCAATAACTGGACATTAACAATGATGTCAAAAATAATTGGACTTTCAAAGTAGAATGCCAGTAACAACTGGACTTCAAGGGGAATATTGGGGTTAACCAATTTGACTTTCACATGGGACACCAATAACTTACTGGAAATAAAACATTGGTCATGTTCAAACTTCAAGGTACCAACAACAATTGGATTTTCAACTGGAGTGCCAGTGATAGTTGGACTTTTAGAGTTTGAAGAACGACAACTAAGAACAATGATTTAGATTAAATGTCAAATGCACATGATTGAGCATGATGTGAATGATCATGATATGAAAATGCTGACTCTGGAGAGACAAAGAGTTTTGTGGAGACTTAGTGGGGAATACATCCCCAACACCAGTAACTTAAATAAGTATCACAAGATGGACACTAGGGAGATCCTCAAACTTGAGAGTTTCACACAATCGAAGGATTTATCCAAGAGTGCTTGTCAGTTTAGACTTCAATGGGGATTTCTATATTGACAGTGTAAAAATGCTTCTGCAACCTTGAGACTTATTGGGGAGACAAAACATTTCCCTTTCAATGTTTCCATATGTCAAAGAAAAATTATGTTTTTCAAAGTTTTTTTCAAAACATTTTCTTTTCAAAACCTTTTCATTTTCAAAAATCATTATTAACAAACAAATAACGTTTTGCATAACAAGGAAAGGTAAGAGAAGTACAAATGACAAAATTGAAAGGAAAAGTCTATTTTTTTATTCAAGAATGGTAGCTTGCAAATGGCAAAAGCTCCATGGAGTATTACATTTCGAAGATGGCAATAGGGAAAGGTTTACATTAAATCCAATAACCACTAATATCCCTAATGACTAAGATTTTCCCAAAACTTTGCTTCTGACGAGAGCAACTGGATTGATTTTCGACTTTGATTCTTTAGTAATGGTAAATAATCTGATACAGTCAAATGCCTTTTGTCCCTAATTTTTGCCTGGACCGCCCTTTCGGGTTTTCAGTCCACCGGGACGCTCTTTTTTGCCTAAGCCGCCCTTTCGGGTTTTCAACTTAGCGAGCTTTCATTTTTTTATTTTTACCCCTAACTTTTGCCTGGATCTCCTTCATAGGTTATGATCCACCGGGATACCCATTTTTTTTTACTTAGTCGCCTTTTTAGGTTTTCAACTTAGCGGGTTTTATTTAGGCATAATATTTTTTGACCGCATCAGAGTTCACAAGGTGTGCAAGCTCTTCACCATCCATAGTTGTGAGAATCAAGGAACCTCCGGAGAATGCTTTCTTCACAACATATGGGCCTTCATAGTTGGGACTCCACTTTCCACGCATATCCTTGTGTACTAGCAAGATCTTCTTGAGTACGAGATCTCCTTCTTTGAATTCACGAAGACGGACTTTTTTGTCAAACGCCCTCTTGATCCTCTTCTGGTACAACTGGCCATGGCACATAGCAGACATTCTCTTCTCATCAATGAGGTTCAATTGGTCATATCTATTCTGGATCCATTCAGCTTCCTCTAGCTTGGTCTCCATCAAGACTCTCAAAGATGGTATCTCTACTTCAATTGGGAGAACTGCATCCATCCCATATACTAGAGAGAAAGGGGTTGCCCCTGTTGAAGTACGAACTGAGGTTATGTATCCATGCAAAGCAAAGGGTAACATTTCATGCCAATCTTTGTAAGTTTTCACCATCTTTTACAGGATTTTCTTGATATTCTTATTTACGGCTTCAACAGCTCCATTCATCTTCGGACGATATGGAGAAGAGTTGTGATGTTCAATCTTGAAGGTCCCACACAACTCTTTCATTGTTTTGTTGTTCAAATTTGTCCCACTATCCGTGATAATTCTGCTTGGAACTCCATAGCGACAGATAATCTAGTTCTTAATGAAGCGGGCAACCACTTGTTTCGTCACGTTGGCATATGACGTAGCTTCTACCCATTTAGTGAAGTAGTCAATTGCAACCAAGATGAAATGGTGACCATTGGAAGCTTTAGGCTCAATTGCCCCAATCATGTCAATGCCCCACATTACGAAAGGCCAAGGTGATGATAAAACATTCAACATTGTAGGAGGCACGTGCACCTTGTCAGCATAGATTTGACATTTGTGACATTTTCTAGCATAGTTGAAACAATCAGATTCCATTGTCAACCAATAATAACCAACTCTCAAGATCTTCCTAGACATGGAATGTCCATTGGCGTGAGTTCCAAATGATCCTTCATGAATCTCTTTGATCAACAGGTCTGCTTCGTGTCTGTCCACGCATCTGAGCAGAACCATGTCATAGTTTCTTTTATATAGCACCTCGTTGCTAAGGAAGAATTTGGATGTCAACCTCCTTAAAGTCTTCTTATCTTGGGTTGTTGCATTCATTGGGTATTCTTGATTTTGTAAGTAGTTCTTGATATCATAGAACCAAGGTTTCTCGTCAATTTCTTCTTCAACCAATAGACAATAGGCTGGTGCAATTTTCCTCTCAATTGTGATAAGTGGTGCCTCATTGAGAAATCTGACTTGGAACATAGAGGCTAACATATCCAAAGCATCTGCTATCTGATTTTCTGCTCTCGGAACATGATGGAAGGTGATTTCATCAAAGTACTTTATCAATTCCATAATATGGGCACGATATGGGATTAACTTCTCATCACGAGTTTCCCATTCTCCTTTGACTTGGTAGATCACCAAGGCTGAGTCTCCATATACTTTAAGGATCTTGATTCGGGTGTCAATTGCAGCTTCAATACCCAAGATACATGCCTCATACTCTGCAATGTTGTTGGTACATTCAAAACATAATCTTGCTGTGAAAGGAGTACATCCACCATTGGGATTCATCAACACGGCTCCCACACCATGCCCCATGCAATTGGAGGAACCATCAAAAATCATCTTCCAACAGGAACCTGGCTCGGGACCTTCATCTGGGCTTGGAGTTTCACAATCTTTCACCAACATAATGTCTTCATCTGGGAAATCAAACTTCAAGGGCTCATAGTCTTCGACAGGATGATTAGCGAGGTAGTCAGACAAAACACTTCCTTTGATATATTTCTGGGTTATGTACTGGATGTCGTATTCAGATAACAACATGTGCCAACGGGCAAGTCTTCCAGTCAAAGCAGGCTTCTCAAAGAGATACTTTATTGGATCCATTTTGGAGATCAACAAAGTAGTGTGACAAATCATATACTTCCTAAGACGTCTGGCAGCCCATGCTAAAGCATAACAAGTTTTTTCTAAGAGTGAATATCTGCTTTCACAATCAGTAAACTTCTTGCTCAAGTAGTAAATGGCATGTTCTTTCTTTCCAGTTTCATCATGTTGACCTAGTACGCAACCCATGGATCCTTCGAGCACATTTAAGTACAGGAAGAGAGGCTTCCCTGGAATGGGTGGAATCAAGATAGGAGGTTCTTGCAGATAACCTTTAATCTTCTCAAAAGCTTGCTGACAATCAGAATTCCATTCAATTGCTTGATCCTTTCGGAGCAATTTGAATATAGGCTCACATGTAGCAGTCATGTTGGAAATAAACCTGGAAATGTAGTTCAATCTTCCAAGAAAACCTCTAACTTGCTTTTCAGTTTGTGGAGCCAGCATTTCTTGTATCACTCTGACCTTATCTGGATCTACTTCAATTCCTCGTTGACTAACAATGAAACCAAGTAACTTCCTTGATCGGACCCCAAATGTACACTTAGCTGGATTCAGACGCAATCTAAATTTTCTGAGGCGCTCAAATAGTTTCATCAAATGGTCCAAATGATCCTCCTCACTCTGTGATTTGGCAATCATATCTTCCACATAGACCTCAATCTCCTTATGCATCATGTCATGAAAGAGGGTGACCATCGCCCTTTGATAGGTTGCCCCTGTGTTCTTGAGACCAAAAGGCATAACCTTGTAGCAGTAAGTTCCCCATGGTGTGATGAAGGTGGTCTTTTCCATGTCATCGGGATCCATCTTGATCTGATTATATCCTGAAAACCCATCCATGAAGGAGAAAACTGTTGGTGTAAGCCCTAGAGGCCAATACATTTTGGTACTTGTATCGAATAATAAAAGGCATTCTCTTTATTATGGTTGATTAATAAAGTCCCTGGAATAGATAGTCCGTTTAATGTATTAAGTGTGACTTAATCATGAGAACACATTAAACATAAGGACATTATTCCTAAAGTATCCGTAGTCGAGCTTTAGTGTGAAGTGGGATAACATTAAAGCATTAAGACTATTATGTTTGTAGACTGATGATCACATCTCATGGATCATGGATAAAGAGTTATCAAGTCTTAAACATAGGTATGAATATTAGGAGTAATATTTATACCGGATTGACCCGCTATGAGAATACTATATAGAACGTTATGCAAAGTGTCATAAGTTATTCTCATGGTGATAATAGTGTATTCCACTCTTCGACCTGAAACCACTATGGATCCTAGGTGTGGAGTCGAGTGCTTTATTGCTGATCCAACGTTGTCCGTAACTGGATAACCATAAAGACAGTTGATGGGTACTCCACGAAGCATGCTGAGGGACATGAGTGACCTAGATGGAATTTGCCCATCCTGCATAACAGGATAAATGTCTATGGGCCCAATATTGAACTGGACAAGGATGACACGGTCTATGCCTTGTATTCAATATAGACATAAGGGCAAAAGGGTAATTATACACATAAGTATTATCACAGAAGGAATTGTCAGATCACATGACATTTTCGTGTCTTGGGTAGCAGTGATGTGTTGCTAGATACCGCTCACTGTTTATTATGTTAAATGCGTGATTTAATATAATTGCCAACGTCACGAAAACCTACAGGGTCACACACAAAGGACGGATTGATGAGAGATAGAGTAACTAAGGAATACCGTAAGGTACGGTGCCCTTAAGTGGATTATAGAACATCGTAAGGTACGATGTACTTGAGTAGAATACGAAATATGGTAAGGTACCATGGGCTTAAGTGATTTTGGGCATAATATAAGATATGGGCCAAAATACACTTAAGTGGGCTTTTAGCTTGAAGCCCACACAAGTGGTTCTATAAATAGAACCCTTGTGCAGAAGCACAAATAGCGGTTGCATTCTTTTCGTTTTCTCTCTCTCTCTCTCTCTCTCTCTCTCTCTTACTCAAAGCCTTCATTCGTACCAGCTAGCACTGAGATTGAAGGAAACCGTTCGTGTGGACTGAGTAGAGACGTTGTCATCGTTCAACGTTCGTGATCGTTTAGTGGATCTGCATCAAAGGGTTTGATCGTCACAAGAGATCTGCATCAAAGGGTTTTGATCGTCAGAAGAGATCTTCACCAAAGGTTTCAACCGTCATAAGAGGTAAATATTCTATCACTGATCGTGACCATTCGTAAGGATCTCTAAAGGAGAAATTTTTAATTTCCGCTGCGCTTTGGGTCGCAATTCTCCTTCAAAAACAGTAAACCTAGCAGTGTTATCAACCAAGGTGTCAATATGTGGGAGAGGGAAATCGTCCTTCGGACTAGCTTTATTCAAATCCCTATAGTCCACCCACATTCTGACCTTGCCATCCTTTTTAGGTACTGGCACAATGTTAGCTACCCATTGAGGGTACTTTGCAACTGCAAGGAAGCCAGCATCAAACTGTCTTTTGACCTCTTCTCGAATCTTCAAAGCCATGTCTGGTCTTGTTCTTCGGAGTTTTTGTTTTACTGGTGGACAATCTGGTCGGAGTGATAATTTGTGAACAACAATATTTGTGTCTAAACCGGGCATATCTTGATATGACCATGCAAACACATCCACATATTCTTGTAAAAGCTTGACCAATCTTTCTTTGATGTCTACCCCAAGTGTTGCACCAATCTTGACCTCTTTCTTTGCTTCCTCGGTGCCAAGGTTGATTGTGTCTACCTGCTCTTGATATGGTTGGATATCTGTGTACTCGTACTCAATCAATCTTGCCAGTTCGTCGGGAACATCACAATCTTCCTCACCCTCTTCTTCAGCTTGGTAGATTGGTGAATCAAAGTTAAGAGTGAAAGTAGAGTCATTGGATTCAACATGGTTTTCTTTTATTCTGCATGTTTAAATCATTTGGTTTTTATTAAAAGTAAAAAAAAATAAAGGAATGCAAGAGGAAAATGATTTTCATTTTAATGGTTTTGAAAGATTGCCATTTTTCTTTAAAAGTGAAAGAGAAAAAAGAAGTAAATGAACAAACAGGAATTTAACAAAACGCCTTCATTGATATAATCCTGGAAATGCAAAGGTGGCCCTACAAAATAGTCCAATAGCTTTGGGCATAGCTATGGAATTTTGAAAACACCAAAGAAAAACAATAAATTACTTTGACAAAGGAAACATCTCAGTGATTTCAATTGCCTTCCAATTGTTCAAAGCCACATCAGATTGGTACACCAGGTTGCTCAAATATTCATCTTCAAGATATTCATCAATAGCATTAACTTGATATCCAGTGCTGACGAACACTTCTTGGATAGTCTTCGGACGTCCTTCGATGGAGGTTAATGCTTCCTTCTTGACATTGGTTGGTTTGTAACCCAACCCATAACGGTTTAGCTTTAGTTTGACATCAATAACATCTCCCCAACCTTTGGGACTTCCTTCCTCAATGGTTGATCTTGCTTTCTTCCATGATTCAAAAGATGGAATACCCTTCTCCTTTGGTTCTTCGACTTCCATAAGGACAACGTTGGCTATTTCAAGAGCTTGGAAAGAAGTTTCCAAAACATCCTCATCAGCCTCAATGTAACTGAACGAAGAGAGGTGGCTTACCATAAGATCTTCCTCACCAGACACAATCACCAACTTATCACCAATAACAAATTTCATTTTTTGGTGCAAGGTGGAAGTCACGGCCCCAGCGGCATGAATCCACGGTCTTCCAAGCAAACAACTATAATTTGGGTTGATGTCCATAACCTGAAAAGTAATTTCAAATACATGTGGACCAATTAATATTGGAAGCTTCACCGCCCCTATGACAGTCCTCCTCAATCCATCGAATGCCTTGACAATTAATGCGCTTGGCCTCATCTCAGTCCCTTGATATGCCAACTTAGCGAGCGTCCTCTTAGGTAAAATATTCAGAGAGGAGTCAGTGTCCACAAGGACTCTTGCTAGGGTATCTTCTTGGCATTTCACAGATATGTGCAAAGCACAGTTATGGTCTTGGCCTTCCTTCGTCAAATCTTCTCTACTGAAGCTGAGATGGTTGCATGCTGTAATGTTGGCAATGACCCCATCAAATTGATCAATAGTAATGTCGTGAGTGACATGAGCCTGAGCTAACAATTTCTGTAAGGCACTCCTATGAGCTAGAGAACTCATGAGAAGAGACAAAATGGATATCTTTGAAAGAGTTTGATGCAGCTGATCAATAATCTTGTAATCACTCTTCTTGATAATCCTCAGAAATTCAGCGTCTTCATCTGTTGGGATCACCTCTTTGCCTTCGTCGGTAACAGTAGTGGTGGTTTCTTTTGGTGGAATTGGCGGAGCCAAGTTGAACTGAGGGGTATAAATGCGACCACTGCGAGTCATTCTACTTCCCACTACTATATCAGTGCTTGCAATATTTAGACCTTCTTTCTGACCTACTTTCTCAGACCTTTGGTTAACCACAGTTGTATCATACTTCCAAGGAACTACTTTAGTATTCTCAAAAGGAAAAGAGCTAGGCCTTTGGACAACCACTGGATTAGGCATATTGAAGATTGATTCAACTGATTCTGGGATGTTGAAAATTGGCTGAATAACAATAGAATCTAGAACGTTGAATATTGGCTCTGGAATGTTGAAGATTGGTGTTGTAGTACTTAACTCAGGTATATTGAAGATGGGTTTAATCACTGCTACCTCATTCTTTTTCATACGACCGCTTACTTGCAACACACCTTGGTTAATCAATTCTTGAATATCCTTTCGGACCATTTCACATCTTTAGGACCAATAGTACATTCTTCACAACTCTTATGGCAATTTTTCAATAAACCTGCCTCCACTAACTTTGCATGAAAATCTCTAAGCGGAGTCTTGATTTTGGTTGCATCCAGAATTAGACCTTCATCAGGCTCATCATCAATAGCATTTACAGACCCATGGGCAGGCAAAGGATTGTTTTTGACATTTGGACTGGTATCCCCAAATGAAAGAATCTTTTTCTCAATCAATTCCCTCACAATATGTTTTAAGGCATAACAACCTTCCAAATCATGCCCTGGGGCACCTTCATGGAACAGACAATGTGCATTGGGATTGTAATATGGTGGGAGAGGATCTGGTGGAGGTCCCAAAGGTCTCGAAACAACTAACCCTTTCTTCAACAATGACGGATATAATTCAGTGTAAGACATAGGAATCTGAGGAATAAGAGGTTTTCCACCTTGTCTTCTATTCTGAAATGGAGCATTTTGGCGCGGAGCTGGAGTATTTTGTTGATAAGCTGGAGCGTTGGGCGCTTGTTGATAAGTTGGAACGTTGGGTGTTGTTTGAAAGATCGGAACTTCTTGAGTCGACTGATGCACTGGGACTTGCTGATTGAAAGTTGGTGTAATAGCTGCTACATACGACTGTTGAGAAAATTGTGGTTGTTGAACATAATGTTGTTGAGCAAAATATTGTTGCTTTTTCCAAGGCTGATTCTTTCTTCTACTACCCATCACTGCATTTGTTTCTTCTTCCTTTTTTTATAGAAACTACTAGAGAATTTCTTGGTATTGTTGTTATTGTTGGAATTACTAGCTGCAATAATCATCTTGCCATTTTTTAAGCCAATTTCCACTTTGATACCCACGGCCACCAAGTCAGAAAAACTTGCAGTATCGCTTCCCACCATCCTTTCAAAAAATTCTGGTCGCACTGTGTCGACGAACCAATCTGCCAATTCTTTTTCTGTTAATGGAGGTTCCACTTGAGATGCAGTCTCTCTCTACCTTTGTGCATATTCTTTAAAGGATTCAGAATCCTTTTGGGACATGCTCAACAATTGCCTTCTATCGGGAGCTAGATCCATGTTGTACTTGTATTGTTTGATGAAAGCATCAGACAAATCTTGGAAACAACGGATGCGAGTCTGATCAAGGGTCAAGTACCATTTGGAAGAGGCACCTTTCAAACTGTCTTGGAAAAAGTGGATCATGAGTTTGTCATTGTCCATGTGAGCTGCCATCTTTCTATAATACATGATGAGATGACTTTTGGGACAAGTAGCTCCTTCATATTGATCAAGGTTGGGTGTCTTGAATTTTGCGGGGATCACCAATCCAGATACAAGGCACATTTCTCTGGCAGCAGCACCAAAGATCTGATCACCTTCCATTGCTCTTAGCCTTTTCTCAATGGTTTCAAAATTTTCTCTCAGCTTTTCATGTCTTTCATCACCTTCTTCAGACATATCAGGTATATCATACACTTGATGATGATCATCGAAGTACGGTTGAACTCGAGTGTGCATGGCAGTGGGTGCAAAAGTAGGAATCACTTGATTAACTTCAGTAGTTAATGGAACTGTGTGTTGAGTGGACTGTCCTTGAGGAGGAGGCACAAAACCAAAAGGAAGACCAAAGGGAGGCCAAGTTGCTGGAGTAGTAATTGTTGGCTGAGGAGTAATCACCGGATTGAAGATCTCAGAAACAATTGTGGGTTGAGTATCCATCTTTGCATGTATTATTTGCAACATCTCCATGATTTGACCTATATTCCCATGTAGATCTGTAAGCTCTTCATTGACTCTTTCCATCTCTTGCTCTTGCTCGGCCATTCTACGTCGGGCTTGAGCTCTGGTGTTGTACTGGTGTGAGGGTCTCAGTGTGGAAACTATTGGAGAAGAAATGACGGAGATGAGTTTTCATTTTGATAAAAAATGCAAGTGTGATGACATGTGCATGAATGCAATGAAAATGCAAAATTTTAAAAGTTTCAAGGAACTTAAGAGATAATTGCAAACATCAAAAGGCAAATAAAATTGACCAAAAGAAAATCATTTCATTAATCAAAGGGAGGAGTTCTAAACAAAGCTAAATAAAAGCTAAGTAAAGTCTTAAGGAGATTCCCTTAGTAGCCTTAAGTTGAGTTTCTTAATTTGTTCTTCCATCTCAGCCTTCTCGAGCACAAGCTTGTCCACGATCAACTTCCGAGGAGTATTTGATTGAACGCCATAGGGAAATAAATCCTCTTGCACCTTCCTCGTCTTGTTGGAGAGCTCTTCTTCATTCTTCATCTTCAACTGCCTTTGAAGTTCTTCATCCTCATTTTTGATGATTTGATACTTGTTCTTCCAAGCGTCCCTTTCTCGATGCGCTTTGGTCAAAGAAATCTTCAACTTCTTTGCATCAGTCATGAAGATATAGGTAGGTTCTTTGTCAGCTAAAGGCAAAGGCTCTTGGCGAGGATAAGGCATTTTCAAGTTGATGGCCCTATCTTGCACCCATTTAAGATAAGGTTCTAAGGAGACACAGTTTGTCTTCCCTAAGACTTTCTTTTCTAACTTATGAACATGGCGCCAAGCGTGCACAATCTTCTCTTTGAGCGCTTTGCAATCTTCATATTCCTTAAAGAACAAACCCTCCAAGTGAATATTCTTTGGCTTATCTCTCATTGGATAATCGAGTTGACGCCGAGCTAGGATTGGGTTGTAACTGATGCCTCCTTTTGTACCAAGGAGAGGTACATTAGAAAATCCTCCACAACTATCAATGATACTAACTCCATCATAGTCACGACTATACCAAACAATATCTGAATGTGTGAGCGACATAATCTTCTGTGACCATAAAAGACCATCCTTAAGATCCCAAAAAGCATGAGACCTAGGCAAGTGAGAAATAAACCACTTGTACAACATAGGCACACAACATGTAATCATTCCTCCACTGTAAGAATTCCTCATATGAACAGAATGATAGGCATCAGCAACCAAAGTAGGAACTGGATTTCCTATTAAGAAGTTCTTGATGGCATCCATGGCAGCGAAGTCATCAAAACTAGGAAATAGGAACAATCCATAAATAAGTAGAGCAAAAACAGCCTCAAAAGCATCCACACTCCTCATTCTAGCAAAATACTGAGCTTTGTTCATTAGAAACTTAGCTGTCAAACCAAGCATTTTTCCTTTTGTGGTCATGTGATCCCTGATCTCTGAGATTTTCAAGTGAGTAGCCTTTGCAATGTCTTGATCTTTGGGATCTTCCTCTGTCATACGGTGAACTGACTTTATGTGTTTTGCTTTGGAAAGCAAATGTCGCGGATAGCAAGAGTCGCCACCGACTTTTCTTTTATCCAATAAGGACAGGTGGAAAAGAACAGGAAAGACCTTAATTAGATTTTGGGTTCGGGAGGTACATTATACAAAGGGAAGGTGTTAGCACCCTTTGTATCCATGGTTATCCATGGGCTCTTAATTGCTTGATCACTTATGTTTATCTGGAAAAAAGTGTTTGTGAATTGTTAAAAAAATGTTTTGAAAAAAAGAGTTTAACTTTGTAATGATTCTTGTACGAATGTATACAAAGTACTTATCTCATTTAATTTTGAAAGCGGTTTAGAAAAATATAACTTGGCAATGATTCTAGTACGAATGTATACCAAGTGGCGATTTTCTAGTAATTGCAAAGTGTGAGGTATGAAAAATGTTTTAGGTTGTGAGCCAGCAATTAAGAGTTATACCTACCCAAGGTCTTTATGGGCATTTCCTATCCTTATGAGGGTAAAACTGTCCTTACTATTGAGAAGTAAGTAGTTTCCTCCTTTGGATGTAAAAGGGACATCGTAGGGTCATCGATTGGTCATTGAGGGCAACATTTGTAAGGATACCTTAGCATTCGAAGGGACGATCATCATTTAACCGTAGGCTACACCGAAGGGTCATCGAGGGACAAAATCATATATTCGAAGGCAACATCCGAGGGACTATGATTTATTTTATAGGGACATGATGATTTAATCGAAAGGTATTTGCTAAGTGTATCCCCACGTTCGCGGGACATGACCGTAATACCATAATACCGTAAGGCAACAAAGAGAGGTCCAAGATCACATGTTCAAAGGCAATATTTTATAATCAATTAGGTAATTAGGATGAATCTCCACATTAAAATCAATTAAGTAATTAGGACGAATCTCCACATTAAAATCAATTAAATAATTAGGACGAATCTCCACATTAAAATCAATTAAGTAATTAGGATGAATCTCCACAAGGGTATCCCACAAATAAAGTGGAATACCTAGCAAGCTACCTTTTCCGGGAGTATGTGAACCCTTACAAAATTCAGCAAACAGGTCAGAATACCAAATCAGGGTGCAATCGAGAATTACACCACAAAAGAAATCACAACAGTAATAGGGTCAGATGAACAATGCATGGCTATGATAAAACATGTCAGATGAGCAACAATCAGAACAGAAAAGTCAGCGACTGTCACGTTCGCTCCTGCCTCGCCTAGCGAAGGCTTCGCGAATACTCGCTACATGCTCGCTTAGCGATGTGCTAGCGAGCGGCTGCGGATTCTGGTTTTGATAACAGTACAATTTCAGCAAGCTTCACACCCTATGGCATCCATTACAGAGATTACATGGTTAAACATTCAAGATATTCATGCATACTTAAATTCACATGCAAAACTTAAGATATTTTTATAAATTCAATCATAATGCCATATGCAAATTAAGAACATAAAGCGGTAAGAGTAATGCAAACCTGTTTGCAATTGAATTGCAACCTTGAATTGGCAAGTCGGGTTGAGTTGGGCGGAGGTAACCTTGATGCAGATGAGTTTCCTTCAGGGCTTCTTTTAGGGTTGCTCCGAATTCTCTGGGTTAGCCTCCAGGGTTTGTTGTGCCTTCTCTTTCTCTCTGTTTTTCGTCCCCTTTTCCTGACTGAAGTGCTGGTATTTATAATGCTTTTTTGTGACCTAATGGGCTCAGAATGAAGCCCAGAATTTTCTGGTATTCGCAAGCTTCGCTAGGCGAGTGGTGCAGCGAAGGGTTCACTAGGCGAAGGAATTGCTCGCCTAGCGAGCAAGCCAGTTTAGGCCATTTTCTGGATTTAGCCATCTGTGTGCTGGGTCTTTGTTCTTTTAAGGTCAATGCCTTGAAAAATAAGTTGGGGTGCCTTAAAAATGCCATGTAATATTAACGGGCAAATTTTGGGTTATGACAGCTGCCCCTGTTCAATATTCTTGAACCGAGAGAGTTAGAATGGTATGTACGTCATTCGTGGTCTGGAGGTGGAAGATTATTGAACACTTAAAATGCCCCAAAAATTTGCACTTGTCAATTAGTCTTGATTGAGATGGGCTCAGAGCTTCCATCCAGAAGGTTTGATGATGAGAGCTTCAGAGTGCGTCGTACATTAGACGATATCTGAAGACATGGGTGTCACACCGGGTCGTACGCTAGACCGTATAGTGAGTCATCCATTAGGCTGTCGACTTCGCTGGGGAGTCAGAGTGTGTCATGCGCTGCTGGGGATAAAGGATCAGAATGGATCATACGCCAGATCGTATATGAATAGCAGAATGAGTTGTCCATTAGGCGGGCGACTTCACTAGGGATGAATGATCAGAATGGATCGTACACTAGATCGTATCTGAGTTGCAGAATGAGTCGTCCATCAGGCTATACCTGAGAATGAAAGGGGAGTCGTACGCTAGACCACGTTTCAGAATGTACCGCACGCTAGGTAGTATCTGAGGAATAAAGATCAGAAGGGATCATACGCTAGATCGTATCTGAGGGGATGAACCTCCAAATGGGTTGTACGCTAGACCGTTTTGGAACAGTTGGAGGAACCATACGTTAGGCTGAATCAGAATGAACCGTACGTTAGGCCATGTCTGACAATATTTGTATACATTGTATTTGCAATAAATGTCTGGGATGGGCTTAAAGATGCCACGCCATTAGGAGGATATCAGAGTGCTTGTCGGAATGGATGTTCATGTGGATTATATCTGAAAGACGTAAATGTAATCGATAAAGATGTCCGTCTGAATGGATCTTTATTTTGACCGTATCCAGAGGATAATTAACCTGAAAAATAAAGGTAACTTCATGCCATGTCATGATGCATGAGATGTCTTATGCTTCTAAGATAAATGCGAACAATGTATGCATGTGTATGCTGTGAAATGATGTAATGAATGAATTATGCGTCTGAAAAGTTCTTCCAGGGGAAAATAAATCCCAATATTCTGGTTGGAGATACTTGTATTGCTGACCCTTTCCTAGCTGGGGGTAAAGGATTTCTGTCTGATGGTGGAAATATCTAACAGAGCCTGGCTGGGGATGGAAGAGATGACCAATCTGTCTGGTGATGCCGACCTCTTCTGGGGAATAACTGGTTTTGCTGGGGAAAGGATTTGTAACCGGACTTATTGGAAAGCATGGTTAGACCTTCTCCTCGATCCTGAAGTCTTTTAGTAATCGCTATTGTTATTTTATGCATGTATTTTTGATAAACATCGATCATATTCAAATTGCATATATTAATTCAAACTAAATCAATGGACGTTTACGCAAACAAAACAGAGGAAGTAAAACAACAGCATTTTTTCGAAATAAAATTGTATTGATTTTGAAAGAAGGCCTATAAACAGGCAATTTGAGTACAAGGAGACAGAAATCCTAGTAAGAGGAAATTGTCAAGAAAACAAAGAGAAAGCTATGCAGAAAAAGTCCTATTGATCCTAATTCCACTACTGTCATTATGTCTTCAAGCCTCTCATCTCCTGCGGTCGGATAAAAGTGATTAGCTTGTTCAATCCTTTGAACTTGGGTGAAGCTGGCCGAGAACGGGACATAGTCATACGCTTTAATCCCCAATTTTTGCCTGGACCGCCTTTTCAGGTTTTCAGTCCACCAGGATACCCTTTTTTGCCCAAGCCGCCTTTTCAGGTTTTCGACTTGCCGGGTGTACATTTTTATATGTTTATCCCTAATTTTTGCCCGAACCTTTTTGGTTCGCCGGGATGCCCTTACTTTTGCCTAGATACATCGACCTAGCGGGTCTCTTTTATGCGTAGTATTTTTTAACTATGTCCACGTTCACAGGATGCGGGAAATCTTCGCCATCCATGGTAGCAAGCATCATGGCTCCACCAGAGAATACCTTCTTAACTACAAATGGCCCTTCGTATGTGGGAGTCCATTTGCCTCTGGGATCACCTTGTGGTAGAATGATACGCTTGATCACCAAGTCGCCAATTTGATACACCTGTCTCTTGACTTTTTTGTTAAATGCCTGGGTCATGCGTTTCTGATATATCTGCCCATGACAAACAGCCGCAAGTCTCTTCTCATCAATCAAATTTATCTGATCGAGTCGAGTCTGAATCCACTCATCTTCCTCTAAGCCCGCCTCTTTCATGATTCTTAGAGAGGGAATCTGAACTTCCACTGGTAAAACGGCTTCCATTCCGTAGACTAAAGCGAACGGAGTTGCCCCTGTCGAAGTGCGCACTGACGTGCGATAACCATGGAGAGCAAATGGTAACATCTCATGCCAGTCTTTATACGTTACTGTCATCTTTTGTATGATCTTTTTGATATTCTTATTAGCAGCCTCCACGGCGCCATTCATCTTTGGCCGGTAGGGAGAAGAGTTATGGTGTTTTATTTTGAACTGCGTGCAGAGTTCAGTAATCATCTTGTTGTTCAAATTAGTACCATTGTCAGTGATAATTCTTTCAGGGATGCCATACCGACAAATGAGGTTATTCTTGATGAACCGTGCCACCACATTCTTGGTAACAGAAGCAAATGAGGCCGCCTCTACCCACTTCGTAAAGTAGTCAATAGCAACAAGGATGAAACGATGTCCATTAGAAGCGGTAGGTTTAATCTCTCCAATCATATCAATGCCCCACATTGCAAAGGGCCAAGGGGATGTCAACACGTTTAATGGAGCAGGAGGCACATGTACTTTATCCGCATAGATCTGGCACTTGTGACAGGTTCTGGAGTGACGGTGGCAATCAGCTTCCATGGTAGACCAATAATATCCTGATCTCAGAATCTTCTTGGCCATCGTATGTCCACTAGAATGAGTCCCAAAAATACCGTCATGCATGTCTTCCATAATCTTTTTTGCTTCCTTTTTATCCACACAGCGAAGCAAAGTCGAATCATGGTTACGCTTGTATAATATTCCATTACTCAAAAAGAATTTAGCGGAGAACTTCCTCAGAAATTTTCTGTCATTGATGGATGCCCCTTCAGGGTATTCCTGAGTTTCTAAATATCTTTTTACTTCGTGGAACCAAGGTTTCTCCTCTACTCCCTCAGTATTGAGTTCATAACAATATGCTGGTTCATCTAATCGTTCAATGGTGATCATGGGAGCTTCGTCATCCCATCTGACTCTGAACATAGATGACATGGTAGCTAATGCGTCTGCCAACTGGTTCTCTTCTCGTGGAATATGTTCGAATGTAATCCCTTCGAAGTATGGGATTAACGTTAACACCCGCTCTCGATAAGGGATGGGATTCAGATGTTTAGTGTCCCATTCTCCTTTGATCTGACTGATTACTAATGTTGAGTCTCCGTACACACTCAAAAACTTGATTCTTAGGTCTATAGCAGCTCTGAGTCCCAAAATACATGCTTCATACTCAGCCATATTGTTGGTACAATCGAAACATAGTCTAGCAGTGAAAGGCGTATGGCAACCCTTGGGGGAAATGATAACAACACCAACTCCATTGCCCAATGCATTAGAAGATCCATCAAAAACCATAGTCCATCGGGATCCCAGTTCGGGTCCTTCATCCGGTCCAGGTTCTTCATAATCAGTGACAAGCATGACATCCTCATCTGGGAACTCAAAATTCATAGATTGGTAATCATCCACCGCTTGATGAGCCAAATGATCAGCTAGCACGCTTCCTTTGATTGCTTTCTGAGTAGTGTATTGGATATCATACTCTGTTAAAATCATCTGCCATCTTGTTATTCTTCCGGAGAGAGCAGGTTTCTCAAATATATATTTGATAGGATCCATCTTAGAAATCAATAAAGTGGTATGATTCAACATATACTGTCTTAGTCGGCGAGCAGCCCAGGCCAAAGCATAACAAGTTCTCTCGAGCAGTGAGTATCTTGTTTCACAGTCGGTGAACTTTTTGCTAAGGTAGTATATGGCGTGCTCTTTTCGACCAGACTCGTCATGCTGCCCCAACACGCACCCCATTGAATTTTCTAACACGGTCAAATACATGATTAGAGGTCTTCCTTCAACTGGTGGTATCAGAATTGGAGGTTCCTGGAGATACTTCTTGATTTTATCAAAAGCTTCTTGACATTCGTCATTCCATACCATCTCTTGATTTTTCCTCAGTAGTTTGAAGATGGGTTTGCAGGTAGCAGTCAAATGGGAGATAAATCGGGCAATGTAATTCAAACGTCCCAAGAAACCTCTGACTTCTTTATCTGTACGGGGGACTGGCATTTCTTGAATAGCTCTCACCTTATCCGGGTCAACCTCAATTCCTTTACCACTGACAATAAAGCCCAAGAGTTTACCGGATCTTACTCCAAAGGTGCATTTGTTCGGGTTCAATCTCAACTTGTATTTCTTCAACCTCTCAAACAGTTTGTATAAATGATCGAGATGTTCTTCTTCAGTATGAGATCTGGCTATCATGTCATCCACATATACCTCTATTTCGTGATGGATCATATCATGGAACAAAACCACCATGGCACGTTGGTAAGTTGCCCCGGCATTCTTTAGACCGAATGGCATTACTTTGTAACAGAAAGTGCCCCATTGCGTCACGAACGTAGTTTTCTCCATGTCCTCAGGTGCCATCTTAATCTGGTTATAACCTGAGAATCCATCCATGAATGAGAATACCTTGTGTTGAGCGGTGTTATCTACCAGAACATCAATGTGCGGGAGTGGAAAGTCGTCTTTGGGACTCGCTTTATTCAAATCTCTGTAATCTACACACATTCGCACCTTGCCATCCTTCTTTGGCACTGGTACCACATTAGCAACCCATTGAGGATAAGAAGTAACAGCCAGAAAACCTGCATCAAATTGTTTCATAACCTCGGCTTTGATTTTCTCAGACATTTCAGGACGCATGCGACGAACCTTTTGCTTAACAGGACGACAATCTTCCTTCATTGGCAGACGATGCACTACTATATCAGTATCCAGTCCTGGCATGTCTTCATAAGACCAAGCGAAAATCTCTAAATAGTCATGTAACATCTGAATCAATCTTCCTTTGACACTGTTCTCCAAGCCTGCTCCTATTTTGACTTCTTTCTTGTCTACCTCGGTACCCAGATTTACAATTTCAATTGATTCCTCATGCGGCTGTATAGTCTTTTCTTCTTGCAGTAATAGTCTGGTAAGTTCTCCAGGGACTTCACAATCCTCCTCACTTCCATCCTCGGCTTGGTAGATCGGATTTTCAAAGTCATAATGAATAGTAGTAGAACTATTATCAACAGGATCCAGAGTGGGTATGGATCTGCAATTTATTACGTGAGTGTGCGTAAGAAAACATAGCTTGTTTGGAAGGTGACAGGAAAGATAAAGAGCGCAATATTTGAATGCAAAAAGTCCATTGATTTATTGAATGTAAATATGCTTATGAAATGACAAACCCTTAACAAATTAGCTATTGTGCCCCGGGCATAGACACAATGCTTTAAGAAGTTCAATTGTAAACATTAAAAAAAAATTGCAACACTAAAATAGACAATAACAATTACTCCTGACTAAAGGAAATCGGGATAGTGTCTTCAGCCTTCCAATTATTGAGTCCGTCACCAATTGTTGGGAAGATCCAGCTATCCAGGTCGCAATCGCTGTCAGCATCTTCTATAGCATTAATCTGATCCTTGACTACCTTCTCAGAGCTAAATCCCAGGCCAAATCTATCAGACTTGTACGGTACATTGATCAGTTGACCCCAGCCAGTACGACCACCATCTTCAACCACGGCTTGAGCATCTTTCAGAGAAATCATAGTAGGAGGAGCACGAACAACCTTGGGCACACAGGAAGTTGGCTTAAGGACAGGATTAGTCGGAGGAACTACTTCAAATGACTGAGACGGAGTCTCAAAGAATTCACCATCCATCTCGACATATCTGAAGGTATGCACACTACTGACAATATACTCTTCTTCCCCACACACAGTGACGATCTTACCCTCTATTGGATACCTCAGCTTTTGATGGAGAGACGAAGCTACATCACTTGCCCCATGAATCCAAGGGCGTCCCAGCAAGCAGGAATAGGCAGGACGAATGTTCATTATGTGAAAGATAGTGTTGAAGACTTGAGGTCCTATCTTGATAGGGAGGACCACTTCACCGTGGACAACGCTCTTTGCACCATCGTAAGCACGCACCACAGAGTCACTAGGTTTCAGTTCAATGCCTTTACAGTCCAGTTTATCGAGCACAACTTTCGGTAGCACATTCAAAGAAGAGCCATTATCGATCAGCACATGAGACAAGGTGATTCCTTTACACTCAATGGAGATATGCAGAGCTTTATTGTGATTCTTTCCTGCTGGTTTCAGGTCAGCATCGGAAAAGCCTAGGCCATTGTCGACTGCCAAGTGAGCAACATAATTTTCGAACTGATCGACAGATGTTTCCTGAGGTACATGAGCAGTCTTCAAGAATTTTATCAAGGCATTGGCGTGAGATTCAGAAGATAACAACAAGGATAACATCGAGATCTTAGACGGGGTATGCCCCAACTGTTCTACCACATCAAAATCACTCTTGCGGATGATTTTCAGCACTTCTTCCATTTCTTGTTTGGCAACATCTTTGGTAGTAACTTCGACCGGTGTCTCTGACTGAGAAGGGTTGACTGGTTCCTTTCCTCGCGGTTCCGGGATGGGAGGTGAGATTTCTGGAGAAAAGACCCTTCCACTTCGAGTAATTCTACTAGTCCCAACAATGTCAACGTCATTAGGATTAGCAGGATTATCATCTTGCTTCACGCCATGGATGTAAACATCACCTCCATAATTCCAAGGAATGGCTTTGCTTGAGGAATACGGTACTGGGCCAGGTGCGGTAATGATTAGGGGAGCTACCTTGGGCTCAACAGTAATCTTCACCGGCACTCTAGTAGCGGTAATCTTCACTGGAACTTTGGACCTAGCGATCACAAATATTTCTTCAATAGAGCTTTCCACCTTAGGAATCTTTTCAAAGAGAATTGTACGCTCGTCCATCAGCCGTTGAATACCATTTCTCAACTTCAAACAATCATTTGGTCGGAGTATACAGAGATCACAATTTTCAGCACAACCTGGAAATAAACCAGTTTGCAATAACTTCTTCTTGATGGTCAGGAGTGGAGATGCTAAGTCAGCTACATTAGAAATGTGAGAATTGTCATCCACAGCATTAACAGTCTTGTCATGGTTAGGCATAGGTGCAGTGATGACATTAGGAGTCTCTGGAGGATCAAATTCAATTTCTCCCGCGTCGATCATATCCTGAATCTTATTCTTCAATGACCAACAATCGTTTGTATCATGCCCGGGGCTATCGGAGTGATATGCACACCTGGCATTAGGATTATAACGAGGAGAAGTAGTGTTGGGATTCGTAGGAGGATCTATGAGGGTAATCAACTTCGCTTTCAGCATACCCTGCAGTGCCTGTGCTAAAGTCATATTGATCTTGGTAAACTTCCTTCTTGGCCTGTCTTGTCTGTGCTGAAAGTTTTGAGATGGCGGTGCTGCAATCGTAACTGCTCCAATGGTATGGTCACGATTCTTCTTGCTACGACCCCTTTGACTGTACACAACATTTGATTCGTTCCTAGCCTGATAGGACCTTTTGGTGCTTGCAGAGGTAGCCGTCTGTATCTTTCCACTTTGAATACCACTTTCAACACGTTCACCTGTCAATATAAGTTCAGTGAAACCCGATGAAGAACTTCCCAGTAGATGGCGGTAGAATGGGCCAGTCAGTGTACTTATGAACATGTCCACTAATTCTCGATCAGTCATAGGGGGTTTGACTCTGCCAGCCAAATCTCTCCATTTTTGAGCATATTCTTTGAAGCCTTCTTCCTGGGTTGATGTAACTCACAAGATTCTTGTCTTTCTTCTGCTCGAGCAAGAGAGCCTTCAACTCCTCCTGTCCCTTGGATAAGCTCAGGATCATCTTCTGGAATTGAGCATTTTGAGCCTGGAGATCTTTGACAGTTTGTTCGAGGGCTATTTTTCTGTTTGCAATGGAAGACCATGAGAACATTGATCTTTTAGAATACCTGTTATGCAATGTTATGTTATGCTATGTGTCGCATTACGCGAAAAACCGGCGGGAAAACGAAACAACAGAGCCGCCACCGTGCGTTATTTATCCCAAAAGAGGGAAAGGAAACGCTCGAAGTAAACCTGGAAAAGACATGGTCTCGCGACCAAAGAGAATGGGATCGGGAGTCGGTTATGCGAAGGGAAGGTATTAGCACCCCTACGCATCCGTCGTACTCGACGGGATCCACGCACAAAAGGAAGGAATATGGTTGCTAAAACACTGCTCATAAACAATCATCTACACAGGCTGAAAGAGACACAAGAAAACAAACAAGACTGACTCGGCAGGATATCGCATCCTGGGCCTACTTAGTCTATCAAGCATAGACATCAGAGTCAAAGTAGTTCGAACTGGGGGAAAACATGCTCGCTAGGATGTCGCATCCTATGCATACGTATCTCCTTGGACGAAGGAGAATCAGAGCATTCGTAGCTCGGCTAACACGCACACGAAACCACACAGGCAAGGGCAAACATGGAACCCGAATGCCAATCGCTGGACTTACATCGGCTTCCGAACCAAAACGCACCCACATTGGAAACCAGATGCCACTGGATGGACTTATACCGGATTCCAAGCACACAACAAGAGGATACGGAATGCCAATCGCTGGGCTTACATCCATCTCCTAACACACACAAAGACAAAACAAAAAGGGCGCCCGGAGAGATCAGCTCATCTCCTGCCTACGTACCTCATCTGGTATGAGGATCAGGGCGACGTAGTTCCCCTACGGAGGGACACAGGACTAGCCTAACCAGATAACAGAGGGAGACACAACTAGGGAGACTACGACTCGAGCCTAGATGTTATCATGCAAAATCGTCCCTAAGTTAAGGTTTCTAGCTAACTTGCACAGGGAGCAAGCTATCCTAAACATGACTTGCACAGGAAGCAAGCCAAACTAAACCTAACTTGCACAGGAAGCAAGCTAAAGCAAACACACAAGCACAAATAGCACACACTATATGCAATCAATGGGCTCAATCAAGGTTAGGTTTTAGTCGAGGGGTCATATCAACCTCAACAAACAAACCACTGTAACAGGGTAATGTTAGCTCTTAACCCTAACATTGAGAGTTAGGGTGAAGCTGATGAAAGGTGAGTGAAGATGAGACTTCACAGCTCTTATCCCTGGCCTGGGAGAGCTTAAGACAAGAATGTGTGGGTTCAGAAGGTGGGAACCCTCCTACACATATGACTGACACAATGTACAATGATCTTGGGCTAGTATCTGCAATGCATCAACACAGTAGTGTGAGCAAAGCAGATGACACACAGAATAGCAGAGGATGGATTGCACATCCCTGGTATCTGCCAATGCCTCTTCACTTAGGAGGTCTTTGAATATGTACAAGGACAAAGGTAAACAAACACAAACATTGCCTCTTAAGGAGGACTTCAGACAGGTGCCTGGCCAGGTAACAAGCCAGGTCTTCCAGACTACATGGAGAAGAGATCAATATACCTCAGTGCTCAAGCTAGCAAGCAAAGCACAATCAAGTTCACAAGGGAACTATAGCAACTAAGGTACCTGAAATCAATCCAATATGATCAGTACTCAGCTCAAACAAAAAGCCAACAGACAATTACAAGTCCATAACACAAACAGATAACAATTATCAGTGCACAAAAAATGCAAGCCATAAGGAACAAACTCAAGTTTCAAAACCTACAAAACAAAACCAAAGTTAGTCCTAAACAATCAACAAGCCAACTCCAATTGGATAAGCATCATCAAGCATAAGCACATGTGCTTTTAACCTGAAACAAAACTCAAATGTGAGAGCACAAACCACTAGTACAAGACTAGGGTCAAAGAGGAACAAAAATCCAAAACGGAAGCTCAAACTCCACATGAAATTCATTTACTCAAGTAATAACATGTCCTAAAATTAAGGGAGCATGCAAGATTGAATTATTTCTAAGCCTAGGGGTAGAATCGTCATTTCACCAGTCATGGATTAATATTGAATTAAATTTCTATTCTATGTAAGTTCTAATTAAAGCAATTAAATCTTAAACTAATCTAGTATTTCTAATTATTTAAAAATCTAAACTTAATATTGCTAATTAATTTCTAAAAATCTATTTAGACTAATCCTAGAATTATTTCTAATTATCTAATTATTCTAATTACCTAAACTACTCCTAATATCAATTAATTCTAATAACATTTCCAATTAATTCTAAACTATCTAATTATTCTAACATTTCTAATTATCATAATTCTAAACTAATCATAAAGATATTCAGAACCAATATCCAAAATTAACACACAAATAACATTCTACAAATTATGTAAAAACACCATCTAAAAATTATGAACTAAATTCTAGAGTTACTCCTAAAATATCTAAACTATCTTCTAATCCCTAAACCACACCTTAATTAACTATATCCTAATTAACTAGACCACACCTATCAACTACACTGTAATCTAATTGATATCACTTATACACTACCGCACAAATCCAGCAACAGGCTGAAGGAAACAAACAACCGAAACAAAAAAAAGAAAAAGAAAAGAAAAGTGCTTAATGGATAAGTAGCAACACGTTTTCAACCACCACGACTCCGTTTCACCACGAACCTAGGTTCCATCCCCGTTCTGCCGCGCCGGAGTTCTTCACCGACGGCAGCGGAACTCCTACAAACACGACCTCCACACGGCCAAACTCACTGCGATTCCCTTAATCCAAATCCACTGTTGATCCAACCTAATCTCTATTCGAAAATGCAAACCGAAGCAAAAGTTCTCACGAACCCTAGATTGAATATTCCCAAATCCGGTCCTCATACGGAGGTAATCGAGCTTGCAAGTTTGGGAGAATCATTCACTGGATCCATATTTGCACAATGGTAATCAACGCGAGTCAAATCGGTGGAGTTTCACATACCTTCGTTGTCGACGGTGACGCACGCGGCGGACGGCGTTTGGATACTGATGCGGTACAAAACAATCGCTTATCTACTCTCCTATTCTTCTTCTACTCCAATCTTCCTCGCCGTTCCCTGGTACTTTGAATCGTGGCGCTTACGTATCTTGACTTGTAATCGTGGAAGGCGCGGTTCGATTGTTGGATTCGAGAAGATTCACTGAAGCAAGGGACACCATGGATTGAGGACGGAATCAAGGTCCAGCAAGAAACAACCAATGAATTCGCCGGCAAAGACGACCGGCGCAACGACGATGTTAATGGAAGTTCGTCTCAGGTATTCTCTTGGTGTCTTCCCTCTTTCTTCGCCTTATTTTTCTTCTTCTACTTCTTTTCGATTTTCCTCTTATGCTCTTCTCGTGTTGATGGATTCTGTTGGCCAGGTGTGGGTAGTGAAGTTCGTTAGATGATGTAGAGAGTGAAGAAATTGGGGTGGTGATTAGTGAGATTGTGAAAGGGTGTCGAGAGAGTTGAAGAAAGAGATCGAAGAGACTCTTTTTGCAGGTTTTGTGTGTGATTGTTACAGGGTGATGGCGAGGGAACTGAAACTCAGTAGTGATTCCATTGAAGAGTTGGTTGAAGGTTTGTTAGAGATGCGATGAGGATTGGAGAAGAAAGTGGAGGAAGAGGGAGTTCTGGAAGTTTGGTTAGAGATACGATGAGGTTGAAGAAGAAGAAGCTGGAAGATGAGAAGAAGATTGATTTTATAGGGTGATGATATTGATTTTTCTGTTATGGATTGGTTATTATGCAGGTTGTAGGGCGAAATTGGTTTGTTGCAGAGTACTCATGATGCTCTTCCATTTTGCTGCATTTTTTATTTCGCTTTGCTTCAGTTGGTGTATGCTGCAACTTCAAATTGCGTTGCCGTTTTGGACTGCCGTGACTTGCGTTTCAATTTGGCTTGTTTAAGTTGCAGCTTCCGTGGCTCACACTTGTTTTCACGCTTTTCCCACTGTAGCTTGCCTCTGCTGCACATTCGGTTCTTTTTGTTTTATTAAAAAAAGATAAAAGAGATGGTGAATCGGACACGGTGTGTTAGATAAAGGGGTTAGGATTGTTTAAATGGATAACTATTTAATGTGGATTAATTGGATTTTGTGAGATAAAAAAAATGGATATGGGTTAACCAAATGGATACAAAAGGATTAATGAACTTGGATTAAAATTGGATAAATTGGGGATATTAATCAATGAAATGAAATTGGATTGGAAAAATCAAATTGGATAAGATTTTGGTTTATGTGGTTTATGGATTCAAAAAGTTGGATAATTGGTTAAAACAATCAAATGGTTAAATGGATATAAAAATGGATCATGGTTAAATTGGATTGTGTTAAAATCAAACTAAATGGATTATGGATTATGATTTGGATAATAAAATGGAATTATTTGGAAAATGGTTAATGGGCTAAAATTATGGGCTTAACAAAAAGAAATGAATGGGCTTAATGCGACCACGATTAAATTTCCACAACCAAATCAACTCTTCAGTAATCAACCAGGATCATCCAACCCAACTGGACTTTCCAAGATTAATTCGAGAAAAGAACGAAATGATTTCTTCTTCCAGACAAGTGTTTGTAATGACAAATGACCTTCTTTGGGACATGAAGGAAGCGTCTCAAACCATCTCTCCACTTCCTAGCCCTCAGTTGACTTACAGTTGGCTTTCTAGGGTTTCAGATAAAATTCAGCTTGACTGTTGAGCTTTGATCAACCAATCTTTGGCCAAACCACTCCAAAATGATCACATAATCATATGAACTTGATAAACCAACCCTAGGGCTTTGCTTCAATAGGAAATGCACTTGCTTGCTTGATTGACTGATTCTCCTGATCATCTTGACCTAGTTTTGTCCGATGACTTGCACTTGGGCAAAAGACAATGCAATGCTATGCAGTGGACTATGTTATGTTAATGACCTAATATGAAAATGTATGTACACAAGGTAGGTGCAAATTTGAGGTGCTACAGCTGCCCCTATTCAATCAACTGGGAACCCGAACGGATGAGAGCAACGGCTGTCAGACTTTCAGGGTAAACAGGGATTGAATACCAAGAACCGTAGAATTTGCACACTGCTGGGATTCACCAATGGAAACGTCCACTGGGATCTGATATTTATTACTGGGTATTTTTTTTGGTTTTTTCTTCTCAAAGGATACGGCCACATCCAGACATCACAACGACGATGAATGGGAATAGAAATCACAACTAGATGCCAACAGACAACTAGGAAAAACTCAACGTTTATCGGAACCAACGGAGAGGTAACCGGACATTAATGAATGATTGGAAGAGATACAACCATACGTCAACGGACGAAATGGGAAAAACTCAACGTTTACCGAAACCAACGAAGAGGTAACTCAACTGGGGGACGACCAGGAAAAACTCGACGTTTATCGAAACCAACGGAGAGGTAACCAACTGGGGACGACCAGGAAAAACTCGACGTTTATCGAAACCAACGGAGAGGTAACCAACTGGGGACGACCAGGAAAAACTCGACGTTTATCGAAACCAACGGAGAGGTAACCAACTGGGGACGACCAGGAAAAACTCGACGTTTATCGAAACCAACGGAGAGGTAACCAACTGGGGACGACCAGGAAAAACTCGACGTTTACCAAAACCAACGGAGAGGTAACCAACTGGGGAAGGGTACAACTAGACGTCATAGGACGAATAGGAAAAACTCGATGTTTATCGACACCAACGGAGAAGGAGAATCAACTGGGGACGACCAGAAAAACTCGACCAGACGTCAACGGACGAAAGGGAGACTCAACCGGAAACCAAATAGGACGTTCAACGACGACTCTACGGGGAATTCTGGCTGGGAATCGACCAGACATTAATGAATGACTGGGAATGGGGTATACAATCAGACGTCAACGGACGAATGAGAAAAACTCGACGTTTATCGAAACCAACGGAGAGGTAAATCCGCATGGGGAAGGGTACAACTAGACGTCATAGGACGAATAGGAAAAACTCGACGTTTATCGACACCAACGGAGAGGAGGATTCTTCTGGGGATAATGAACACAACCAAATCATCGACGAATGATCGGGAAAAACTCGACGTTTATCGACACCAACGGAGAGGAGGATACTTCACTCGGGAAGGAGGACGACGTTACGAACATCGAAAGATGATGTTTACAGACATCAAAAGAAGACCAGACACTTACGCATGACTGGGAAAGCACCGAAAGATGGTGTTTACCGACACCAAAGAAAACCAGACACTTACGCATGACTGGGAAATCACCGAAAGATGGTGTTTACCGATACCAAAGAAAAATAACACACACGGGTGTCGACAGGATACTGACATCTGCAAGATGACAGGGCAAGGCTGAACACTTGCAGGGGGTCTCACCGGGGAGAAACAGGCTTTCCTTTCACCAACGGATGAGGAAATAAACCTCTGTGGGGATTGTCACCACCAAATGTTGACTGGAGCAACTGTAGCAAACGTGCCGTACAGGTTGAACAAAGATCCGCTTCTGCCGGGGATACGGTCTGATGGGTTTCGAACACATGAATGCATATGTTTGAATTTTCCTGTGGCGTAATGCTCCATATAAAATGGAAATGCTACGCATTTTGAGGATGCAATGATTACTACATGCAACAATGCAAAACTGGCTGGGGAGCCGAGCGATCAGATACTCCAACTCTGTGGGGAGACTCTGCCTGAAGAAATGCTCTGCGAGGAGACTCTTGTTGGGGAATGATAAAGCGACCTCGCTGGGGAAGACTCAACCAACCCTTAGACAGGATAAACCTTGCTTATGAGGAATAACTGCTACTCCGCTGGGGACGACCCATCCAATCCACATGTAGGATAAACTCAGCTAGGGATGCAAATATCAATCTGCTACGAAAACTTGTCCAACCCACAAGTAGGATGAACTCTGTTGGAGAAATATTTCTTTAAACCCGCTCCACTCGGGGAATTTGCTGAGGAAAAAACAACACCAATCTCTACTCAGGAGATCTGCTAGGGAAATCCACCCTGCTGGGGATAACACACCTCTCTGCTGAGGAAGAGCAAAACTCTGGTGTGGGAAACCACCATACCAGACCCTGTGCTGGGGGAGAAACATCCACAACTCTGTCGAGGATGAGCGCTCACGTCCACGTTGGGGATAACATCTGCCAGGCACTCAGCGGGGAACCTCAACTGGGGAAATATTCGCTGGGGAATACACCCACTGGGGGAATCTGCAACACAAGCCTGCTGGGGATAGGAAATCCTTAGATCTGCTGGGGAAAGAAGGTACTATCCACAGACATCTCTGCAGGGGAACATAGCTCTGACAGCTCTCAAACTGGTTTGGGCTGGGGAAACGTCCTCCACCCTGAGAAACATTCTGCCCCTGACACTCCCACTGGGGGACGTGACAACCTTCAGGCTCGCTGAGGAGACACCGATCTCGGATCTGTCGGGGAGATCACACTCTCAACCCACTGGAGAGATACGGCTCGTTTGACATGGGATGCCGGTCGACTTGTTCGAACACTGGTATTCAACATCCACCCACAGTGTCGACTTTCCACTTTTAATAATCTCCCAGACTCATCTGGACTTTTCTGCTCCATCATCTTGTATTCCCAACTCCTTCGTACTCCACGGAGATCGAACTCCTGGGATTCACACATACTTTCCAATCATCAGACTTTGAAGAGTCTTCTTGATTATCCTTCCAGGATCGTCGTCGTAATCCTTCATCGTCTTTTCACCGTTCATCTATCCCTTGCCCCTGATCAGGTTCTGCAGGGATCTCTTGTCAAAAGGGTTCATATTACCACCGGCAAGTGAATGAAGATATCTAACAGTACCTGCACAAGAGATCGTCAGATAAAAGCGTACCCCAGGCGTTCCAATATTTCAACACTTAGGTCACTCAAACTTTCGAATAAGATTTCCAGATTTCAATCTCATAAGCATGCATCGAAAGGGATCTCTATGTTTCAAAAATGCAAATATTCTTATCAAAATAACGGATGTTTTCGTAATCAAAACGGTAATGACACAAAAACAAAATTTATTTGACTGAACACACACTTTATTGACTGAAACAAAAGGTGGCTCAAAACTGAGCGACGCACAGGAAGCAAACCCTGGAAAGAGGTGATTGCATACAAAAAGGAAAAATCTATCCTAATGGCAATGTGAAACCGTGATCTCATCGGGTTCCAACTCGGTCACACCTCATATGTCCTCAAGACTTTCTGCACTTTCTGTTTGCTGAACAAGACGCTTCCGATCGATCTCTGTCGGAGATTATCCAAATGTATCTTCCAATGTTTCAAACGATCATGCTGGACGCAGTTGTTCGTTCAATCCCTCTTTTGCCTGGACCGCCCTTTCGGGTTTCAGTCCACCGGGATACCCTTTTTTGCCCAAGTCGCCCTTGCGGGGTTTTCAACTTGCCAGGTGTACAAATTCTTTTCATTTTATATCCCTAATTTTTGCCCGAACCTCTCTCTTTTTTCTTTGGTTCGCCGGGATGCCCTTTTTTGCATGGACTCTTTTATTCTTTTTTGTCCAGCGGGTCTCTTTCACGAAGTATTTTTTTAACTGCGTCCGCATTCACAGGGAATGGAAAATCCTCATCATCCGTGGTCGTCAACAACAAGGTCTGGTCTGGGAAAACTGACCGTCAACAACAAGGTCTGGTCTGGGAAAACTGACCACGAATGGATATTCATAACTGTTTATCCACCTGCCCCACGATCGTCTTGAGGAGGAAGGACCCTTTTCAACACCACATCTCTTCCATGCTACCCACGAGGTCACACTTCTCGGTTAACAACACGCTTCATTTACTGGGTACCACTGCCCCATGACAAGTAACTGTCAGTCCTCTGCCTCAGTCAGGCTCAACGCGTTATACCGAGTCCTCATCCACTCGCCCTTTGCTAACTCCTCATCCATCCGGACTCTCCACAATGAGATCTAGCCTCCAGCAGGCAATATCACTTCCATCCCATACTGAATGAGGAAGGCGTTGCCCCAGTAGATGCACGTACCGAAGTACGACACTCAGGATACCAACTTTGTACTCAGCCACCACCATTGGTGCGTTCAAATGTTATCGGGTAAGCACTAGCTCATTCACTTTAAACTCTCCCCATCAGACATCAGAATCCGTTCGGATTCAGGGTCAGACCCCTCCTCCGGGATCGGTCACTCTCAATCTTTCGATTTGAGTACCTCGAGATGTCCTCATTAGGGACCTCAGACTTCCTTGGTTGACAATCATCAGTGGGTTGTTGGGCGAGATAACCATACAATACCCTCCTCTTGATTGCTTTCTAGGAGGTACTTTGAACACCATGTCCCATCAACCTCCTTTGCCCTCTCGCAACCCGTCCGGTCAATACTAGCTTATCAAGCACATACTTGATCAGATCCATTTTGGACATCCACAAAGTGATATGAATCAGCATGCACTGTCTCAGTCGGCGAGCAGCCTATGCCAAAGTACATCAAGTTTTTTCGAACAGTGAGTGTATTGTTTCACAGTCGATAATCTTTTTGCTTAGGTAAATTGCGTGCTCTTTTCGACACGACTAGTCATGCTGACCCAATACACACCTCATAGACCCCTCGAGGGCTGTCAAATACCTGATTAACAATCATCCCCATGGGAAGCATCAAAATCAGAGGTTCCTTTATCTTTTTTTTTTCGCGCCCTTTGGCAATCATCATCCTACCTGACCGTTTGACCTCTTTCTTTTTTTTATTCGTTTTCGGTCCAAGTGTTTTTTTTTTTTTTTTTTGCAGGATCAACCTCGATTCCTCTTATCTGCTCCCAACAAGCCTCGGTAGCTTGATGGACAGCACTCCATAACTGCACTGATTCGGACTCAACAGTATGAGTTATCTCAACCGGTCAAACAACTTGCCCCGGTCTACCGGATGCCCCTGTTCTGCTTGGGACTTTGCCATCATGTCATCAACATGGCATTCGCTTTCACGATGAATCATATCATGAAACAAAGTCGCCCTAGACCTGTGATACTTGGCACCGGCCTTCTCGATACTGAACGACATCACCTTATAACCAGAAGGTGCCCCTTGTGTGATGGACATGGTTTACTTCATATCATCTGGCAGCAATCCAATTTGGTCTTGGCCGAGAAGCCATCCATGAAGATAAACACTGAGACCCGAGCTATATAATCAACCGATACCTCGTTGTAACGTACCAGGAATTCATCTTTCAGATTAGCTCTGCTCGCATCTTGGTGGTCCGTACACATTCTCATCCTTCAGCACCGGTTTCCGCTTCACTGGAGGACAGTCTTCTCTCCATGGTAGCTTGTGCACCCACAACATTGGTATCCTACCTTGGTGTATCTAGATACAACCAGGCACACATATCAACCTGCTCTTTCAACAGGGCTACCATCCTGTTCTTGACTTGCCTCTGAAGCAGCCTCAATATTCACTTTCTGACCTCGACGGTGCTTGGAGCAACAATTCTGAACACTCCTCATGCGGTTGAATCACCTTCTCCTCTTGTTTCAACAACCTAGCTAATTCCAGCAGATCACAATCTTCTTCGCCTTCTTCTTTGGCATGATAGATCGGATTGTCGAAGTCATACAGAGATGTAACCAAATTGTTATCGATGAGATCAGAAGGGTAATCACTTTTGAGGTTGGACCGAGACAAATTCAAAAGGAAATAGAACGAAAAACATTGCCATTTATTTGTTTTTTAAAACTGCAAAATTAAATGAAAAACAGGGAACACCGCTTTTAACTACAAAAACATCCATTTATTACTGATGCAAAATGTTGCAAAATGAAACACATGAGGTGGCTCTTACAATGGACCATTACGTTTCGGGCAAAACGTATGGCTTTCGTGCAAACAAAATTAAAAACCAGAAATACTACACTTCCGGATGAGTGACAGTAATGCTTTTGGAGACCTTCCAGTTTCCTGGTACGCAAGACTTTATCCACAACTCGAGCTCGCGGTCACAGTCGATCTCTTCACTCACTGAACAAGCATGATCAGGATCCAGCATTCCTGCACTGACAAAGGGGTACAGTGGACGACATCCTCTGTTTGGTCTAGACGACTCTTGATCTGGCTGATAACCGACCCCAAACATGTCTGCTTTTACCACTATGTCAATGATCCTTCCCCAGCCTTGGGCCTCTTTGTTCTTCACCACTTCCAGAGCTTGTTTATAAGAAGAAATGGACAGCTTCTTCTCTTTCTCAGCAACAAGAGCATTCTCCACCTGGATGGTTTCAACTGCCAGACTGGGTGCTCTACATCTTACATCGTCCATTTCTACTTTCTTCATCTTCTGGGTCGTGTCTTTCATCAATACACACCCTTCTGTGGTGACGGTCGCACAACAAATATCAACAACAGGGAAAGCTCCATCCTGCATCAGAGATTTTGGGACCACAGACATTGGAACCTTTAACTGATTCTCCTCAGCCACTTCCATTCCTCTCTTGTTCTTTTTCACCATCTTTACCTTTACGGGACCCTGCCTGGGTACGGGGTTGACATCCTCATTCATTATCTGTGCCAAGCTGATAGTCTTGGAGTCCACCATATCTTGGACGATATGCTTAAAAGCTCTACAACCCTCAATGTTGTGTCCGGGTGCCCCAGAGTGAAACTCGCACTTGGCACTCTCATCATAGTTTGCAGGCCTCCGCTGCTGTTCTATAGGAATCAAAATCCTCGGCCGAACTAATCCCAGATCCCTCAACCTCTTGAACAGAAGGGTATAAGTCACGGGTGGCTCCTCAAACTGACGATCCTCCTTCTTCTTCTTCACCTGGCTCTTAGCTCTCGGTGCCTTCTGTTGAGGTGGCAGTTGTTGCTGTTGAGCAGGTGGATTACTGACAGGAGTGGTTACAGTGGCAGCATAAGGGTGATAACAATCTTTACTACGTTCTTTCTTTGCTGGCACACCAACTGGCTCAACCTCCTTCTTGAATGGACCACTGTCGGAGGGTTTCTTTGCTATAGTACCAGAAGGTTTGTTCACTTCGGAGGACGGAGCCTTCCCCTGAACTTTCTCCACTATCAGCCACTTCTCAATCTTTTCCAATCTCTCAGACATGGCTTTCTGCCCCAAGGCAAGCCCTTGCACAACACTGAACAAGTCCCTCATCATCTCTTTTAGTTCAAGGATGTCGGCGTTGGGAAGATCCATCAGCTTGGATTTGCTGACCCCAGCAAATTATCTGAACAGACGAGCTATGCGCCCCGGTTGAACACTGAAACCTACAAAATAGCAAATGGGTTAGTATGACTCGCACATGCGATGTCTGTCCATACTAGGAATATTCTGTCCTTTGATTCCGGTTTCATCGAGACAGATAAAATTTTATCAACAACATTCTGACATCTGGATGTCTCTCACCCTTAGTCTCAATTAAAAAGTAATGGACCCTGAACACGGACAGACATGAGTTGAATGCAGATGAATGTGAAATGATATGATGCAAATGCATGAATGCAGGCCACCGTGCCACCAAGTCATCTGTAGACCCATTAAGTCTCTGAACCAATCACAGTTATCTGAAGGACTAGGTCACCATAAATCCAACTTGGGGAGTTCCGAAATAAACGGAACCGGAGATTACATCAATATCATCACAGGAACATCCACTGAACGGACGACAACCGGATCCTCTGAACAAGTACTCCCAACTCAACCCGGGGCTCCGAAATAAACGGAATCCGCTGATAAACCACGGACAGAACTCTGGCGTCCTAGAAATAAATGTCCACAATTCACAGTCACCATCAGTACTAAGAGTCACCAACAAGTCACCAACAAATCAGCAACTGTACCTGTAATGATCATTCCCTCCCCACTCACGGGTGTCATCTAGGCCAGGGTAAGGTCGAGAGAAACGCAGCATAAATAACCTTTCGCAGAATATCATCATATACACACCCGAAGTATGTAACGATAATATCCCACCAGGGTCTGAACTGCTCGTGATATCAATGTTCCGCTAAGTGGCGCATACCACTCGCTTCCCATGAATCACTCTATTCCTAGGGTACCTAGATTTCACTCATAGTCTGGGTATTGGGCCTTTTACCTTGAGTAACTCCCACCCCAAACAGAGAGACACAGCACAACCAGCAGATGAATATGAATGAATGCAAACATTAATGCAAACAATAAATGCAAACGATAAATGCACATATATACAAATGGATGCAATAAATAATAGCACAAAGCAACCAAAACCCTAACCTAGAGAACGCTAGGAGAGACTCGCTTAGGGAAGATGGACCAGCAAGAGGTCAACTTCTCTAGAATCCCCAGCAGAGTCGCCAGCTGTCGCATTACGCGAAAAACCGGCGGGAAAACGAAACAACAGAGCCGCCACCGTGCGTTATTTATCCCAAAAGAGGGAAAGGAAACGCTCGAAGTAAACCTGGAAAAGACATGGTCTCGCGACCAAAGAGAATGGGATCGGGAGTCGGTTATGCGAAGGGAATGTATTAGCACCCCTACGCATCCGTCGTACTCGACGGGATCCACGCACAAAAGGAAGGAATATGGTTGCTAAAACACTGCTCATAAACAATCATCTACACAGGCTGAAAGAGACACAAGAAAACAAACAAGACTGACTCGGCAGGATATCGCATCCTGGGCCTACTTAGTCTATCAAGCATAGACATCAGAGTCAAAGTAGTTCGGACTGGGGGAAAACATGCTCGCTAGGATGTCGCATCCTATGCATACGTATCTCCTTGGACGAAGGAGAATCAGAGCATTCGTAGCTCGGCTAACACGCACACGAAACCACACAGGCAAGATCCAGCTATCCAGGTCGCAATCGCTGTCAGCATCTTCTATAGCATTAATCTGATCCTTGACTACCTTCTCAGAGCTAAATCCCAGGCCAAATCTATCAGACTTGTACGGTACATTGATCAGTTGACCCCAGCCAGTACGACCACCATCTTCAACCACGGCTTGAGCATCTTTCAGAGAAATCATAGTAGGAGGAGCACGAACAACCTTGGGCACACAGGAAGTTGGCTTAAGGACAGGATTAGTCGGAGGAACTACTTCAAATGACTGAGACGGAGTCTCAAAGAATTCACCATCCATCTCGACATATCTAAAGGTATGCACACTACTGACAATATACTCTTCTTCCCCACACACAGTGACGATCTTACCCTCTATTGGATACCTCAGCTTTTGATGGAGAGACGAAGCTACATCACTTGCCCCATGAATCCAAGGGCGTCCCAGCAAGCAGGAATAGGCAGGACGAATGTTCATTATGTGAAAGATAGTGTTGAAGACTTGAGGTCCTATCTTGATAGGGAGGACCACTTCACCGTGGACAACGCTCTTTGCACCATCGTAAGCACGCACCACAGCGTCACTAGGTTTCAATTCAATGCCTTTACAGTCCAGTTTATCGAGCACAACTTTCGGTAGCACATTCAAAGAAGAGCCATTATCGATCAGCACATGAGACAAGGTGATTCCTTTACACTCAATGGAGATATGCAGAGCTTTATTGTGATTCTTTCCTGCTGGTTTCAGGTCAGCATCGGAAAAGCCTAGGCCATTGTCGACTGCCAAGTGAGCAACATAATTTTCGAACTGATCGACAGATGTTTCCTGAGGTACATGAGCAGTCTTCAAGAATTTTATCAAGGCATTGGCGTGAGATTCAGAAGATAACAACAAGGATAACATCGAGATCTTAGACGGGGTATGCCCCAACTGTTCTACCACATCAAAATCACTCTTGCGGATGATTTTCAGCACTTCTTCCATTTCTTGTTTGGCAACATCTTTGGTAGTAACTTCGACCGGTGTCTCTGACTGAGAAGGGTTGACTGGTTCCTTTCCTCGCGGTTCCGGGATGGGAGGTGAGATTTCTGGAGAAAAGACCCTTCCACTTCGAGTAATTCTACTAGTCCCAACAATGTCAACGTCATTAGGATTAGCAGGATTATCATCTTGCTTCACGCCATGGATGTAAACATCACCTCCATAATTCCAAGGAATGGCTTTGCTTGAGGAATACGGTACTGGGCCAGGTGCGGTAATGATTAGGGGAGCTACCTTGGGCTCAACAGTAATCTTCACCGGCACTCTAGTAGCGGTAATCTTCACTGGAACTTTGGACCTAGCGATCACAGATATTTCTTTAATAGAGCTTTCCACCTTAGGAATCTTTTCAAAGAGAATTGTACGCTCGTCCATCAGCCGTTGAATACCATTTCTCAACTTCAAACAATCATTTGGTCGGAGTATACAGAGATCACAATTTTCAGCACAACCTGGAAATAAACCAGTTTGCAATAACTTCTTCTTGATGGTCAGGAGTGGAGATGCTAAGTCAGCTACATTAGAAATGTGAGAATTGTCATCCACAGCATTAACAGTCTTGTCATGGTTAGGCATAGGTGCAGTGATGACATTAGGAGTCTCTGGAGGATCAAATTCAATTTCTCCCGCGTCGATCATATCCTGAATCTTATTCTTCAATGACCAACAATCGTTTGTATCATGCCCGGGGCTATCGGAGTGATATGCACACCTGGCATTAGGATTATAACGAGGAGAAGTAGTGTTGGGATTCGTAGGAGGATCTATGAGGGTAATCAACTTCGCTTTCAGCATACCCTGCAGTGCCTGTGCTAAAGTCATATTGATCTTGGTAAACTTCCTTCTTGGCCTGTCTTGTCTGTGCTGAAAGTTTTGAGATGGCGGTGCTGCAATCGTAACTGCTCCAATGGTATGGTCACGATTCTTCTTGCTACGACCCCTTTGACTGTACACAGCATTTGATTCGTTCCTAGCCTGATAGGACCTTTTGGTGCTTGCAGAGGTAGCCGTCTGTATCTTTCCACTTTGAATACCACTTTCAACACGTTCACCTGTCAATATAAGTTCAGTGAAACCCGATGAAGAACTTCCCAGTAGATGGCTGTAGAATGGGCCAGTCAGTGTACTTATGAACATGTCCACTAATTCTCGATCAGTCATAAGGGGTTTGACTCTGCCAGCCAAATCTCTCCATTTTTGAGCATATTCTTTGAAGCCTTCTTCCTGGGTTGATGTAACTCACAGGATTCTTGTCTTTCTTCTGCTCGAGCAAGAGAGCCTTCAACTCCTCCTGTCCCTTGGATAAGCTCAGGATCATCTCCTGGAATTGAGCATTTTGAGCCTGGAGATCTTTGACAGTTTGTTCGAGGGCTATTTTTCTGTTTGCAATGGAAGACCATGAGAACATTGATCTTTTAGAATACCTGTTATGCAATGTTATGTTATGCTATGTGTCGCATTACGCGAAAAACCGGCGGGAAAACGAAACAACAGAGCCGCCACCGTGCGTTATTTATCCCAAAAGAGGGAAAGGAAACGCTCGAAGTAAACCTGGAAAATACATGGTCTCGCGACCAAAGAGAATGGGATCGGGAGTCGGTTATGCGAAGGGAAGGTATTAGCACCCCTACGCATCCGTCGTACTCGACGGGATCCACGCACAAAAGGAAGGAATATGGTTGCTAAAACATTGCTCATAAACAATCATCTACACAGGCTGAAAGAGACACAAGAAAACAAACAAGACTGACTCGGCAGGATATCGCATCCTGGGCCTACTTAGTCTATCAAGCATAGACATCAGAGTCAAAGTAGTTCGAACTGGGGGAAAACATGCTCGCTAGGATGTCGCATCCTATGCATACGTATCTCCTTGGACGAAGGAGAATCAGAGCATTCATAGCTCGGCTAACACGCACACGAAACCACACAGGCAAGGGCAAACATGGAACCCGAATGCCAATCGCTGGACTTACATCGGCTTCCGAACCAAAACGCACCCACATTGGAAACCAGATGCCACTGGATGGACTTATACCGGATTCCAAGCACACAACAAGAGGATACGGAATGCCAATCGCTGGGCTTACATCCATCTCCTAACACACACAAAGACAAAACAAAAAGGGCGCCCGGAGAGATCAGCTCATCTCCTGCCTACGTACCTCATCTGGTATGAGAATCAGGGCGACGTAGTTCCCCTACGGAGGGACACAGGACTAGCCTAACCAGATAACAGAGGGAGACACAACTAGGGAGACTACGACTCGAGCCTAGATGTTATCATGCAAAATCATCCCTAAGTTAAGGTTTCTAGCTAACTTGCACAGGGAGCAAGCTATCCTAAACATGACTTGCACAGGAAGCAAGCCAAACTAAACCTAACTTGCACAGGAAGCAAGCTAAAGCAAACACACAAGCACAAATAGCACACACTATATGCAATCAATGGGCTCAATCAAGGTTAGGTTTTAGTCGAGGGGTCATATCAACCTCAACAAACAAACCACTGTAACAGGGTAATGTTAGCTCTTAACCCTAACATTGAGAGTTAGGGTGAAGCTGATGAAAGGTGAGTGAAGATGAGACTTCACAGCTCTTATCCCTGGACTGGGAGAGCTTAAGACAAGAATGTGTGGGTTCAGAAGGTGGGAACCCTCCTACACATATGACTGACACAATGTACAATGATCTTGGGCTAGTATCTGCAATGCATCAACACAGTAGTGTGAGCAAAGCAGATGACACACAGAATAGCAGGGGATGGATTGCACATCCCTGGTATCTGCCAATGCCTCTTCACTTAGGAGGTCTTTGAATATGTATAAGGACAAAGGTAAACAAACACAAACATTGCCTCTTAAGGAGGACTTCAGACAGGTGCCTGGCCAGGTAACAAGCCAGGTCTTCCAGACTACATGGAGAAGAGATCAATATACCTCAGTGCTCAAGCTAGCAAGCAAAGCACAATCAAGTTCACAAGGGAACTATAGCAACTAAGGTACCTGAAATCAATCCAATATGATCAGTACTCAGCTCAAACAAAAAGCCAACAGACAATTACAAGTCCATAACACAAACAGATAACAATTATCAGTGCACAAAAAATGCAAGCCATAAGGCACAAACTCAAGTTTCAAAACCTACAAAACAAAACCAAAGTTAGTCCTAAACAATCAACAAGCCAACTCCAATTGGATAAGCATCATCAAGCATAAGCACATGTGCTTTTAACCTGAAACAAAACTCAAATGTGAGAGCACAAACCACTAGTACAAGACTAGGGTCAAAGAGGAACAAAAATCCAAAACGGAAGCTCAAACTCCACATGAAATTCATTTACTCAAGTAATAACATGTCCTAAAATTAAGGGAGCATGCAAGATTGAATTATTTCTAAGCCTAGGGGTAGAATCGTCATTTCACCAGTCATGGATTAATATTGAATTAAATTTCTATTCTATGTAAGTTCTAATTAAAGCAATTAAATCTTAAACTAATCTAGTATTTCTAATTATTTAAAAATCTAAACTTAATATTGCTAATTAATTTCTAAAAATCTATTTAGACTAATCCTAGAATTATTTCTAATTATCTAATTATTCTAATTACCTAAACTACTCCTAATATCAATTAATTCTAATAACATTTCCAATTAATTCTAAACTATCTAATTATTCTAACATTTCTAATTATCATAATTCTAAACTAATCATAAAGATATTCAGAACCAATATCCAAAATTAACACACAAATAACATTCTACAAATTATGTAAAAACACCATCTAAAAATTATGAACTAAATTCTAGAGTTACTCCTAAAATATCTAAACTATCTTCTAATCCCTAAACCACACCTTAATTAACTATATCCTAATTAACTAGACCACACCTATCAACTACACTGTAATCTAATTGATATCACTTATACACTACCGCACAAATCCAGCAACAGGCTGAAGGAAACAAACAACCGAAACAAAAAAAAAGAAAAAGAAAAGAAAAGTGCTTAATGGATAAGTAGCAACACGTTTTCAACCACCACGACTCCGTTTCACCACGAACCTAGGTTCCATCCCCGTTCTGCCGCGCCGGAGTTCTTCACCGACGGCAGCGGAACTCCTACAAACACGACCTCCACACGGCCAAACTCACTGCGATTCCCTTAATCCAAATCCACTGTTGATCCAACCTAATCTCTATTCGAAAATGCAAACCGAAGCAAAAGTTCTCACGAACCCTAGATTGAATATTCCCAAATCCGGTCCTCATACGGAGGTAATCGAGCTTGCAAGTTTGGGAGAATCATTCACTGGATCCATATTTGCACAATGGTAATCAACGCGAGTCAAATCGGTGGAGTTTCACATACCTTCGTTGTCGACGGTGACGCACGCGGCGGACGGCGTTTGGATACTGATGCGGTACAAAACAATCGCTTATCTACTCTCCTATTCTTCTTCTACTCCAATCTTCCTCGCCGTTCCCTGGTACTTTGAATCGTGGCGCTTACGTATCTTGACTTGTAATCGTGGAAGGCGCGGTACGATTGTTGGATTCGAGAAGATTCACTGAAGCAAGGGACACCATGGATTGAGGACGGAATCAAGGTCCAGCAAGAAACAACCAATGAATTCGCCGGCAAAGACGACCGGCGCAACGACGATGTTAATGGAAGTTCGTCTCAGGTATTCTCTTGGTGTCTTCCCTCTTTCTTCGCCTTATTTTTCTTCTTCTACTTCTTTTCGATTTTCCTCTTATGCTCTTCTCGTGTCGATGGATTCTGTTGGCCAGGTGTGGGTAGTGAAGTTCGTTAGATGATGTAGAGAGTGAAGAAATTGGGGTGGTGATTAGTGAGATTGTGAAAGGGTGTCGAGAGAGTTGAAGAAAGAGATCGAAGAGACTCTTTTTGCAGGTTTTGTGTGTGATTGTTACAGGGTGATGGCGAGGGAACTGAAACTCAGTAGTGATTCCATTGAAGAGTTGGTTGAAGGTTTGTTAGAGATGCGATGAGGATTGGAGAAGAAAGTGGAGGAAGAGGGAGTTCTGGAAGTTTGGTTAGAGATACGATGAGGTTGAAGAAGAAGAAGCTGGAAGATGAGAAGAAGATTGATTTTATAGGGTGATGATATTGATTTTTCTGTTATGGATTGGTTATTATGCAGGTTGTAGGGCGAAATTGGTTTGTTGCAGAGTACTCATGATGCTCTTCCATTTTGCTGCATTTTTTATTTCGCTTTGCTTCAGTTGGTGTATGCTGCAACTTCAAATTGCGTTGCCGTTTTGGACTGCCGTGACTTGCGTTTCAATTTGGCTTGTTTAAGTTGCAGCTTCCGTGGCTCACACTTGTTTTCACGCTTTTCCCACTGTAGCTTGCCTCTGCTGCACATTCGGTTCTTTTTGTTTTATTAAAAAAAGATAAAAGAGATGGTGAATCGGACACGGTGTGTTAGATAAAGGGGTTAGGATTATTTAAATGGATAACTGTTTAATGTGGATTAATTGGATTTTGTGAGATAAAAAAAATGGATATGGGTTAACCAAATGGATACAAAAGGATTAATGAACTTGGATTAAAATTGGATAAATTGGGGATATTAATCAATGAAATGAAATTGGATTGGAAAAATCAAATTGGATAAGATTTTGGTTTATGTGGTTTATGGATTCAAAAAGTTGGATAATTGGTTAAAACAATCAAATGGTTAAATGGATATAAAAATGGATCATGGTTAAATTGGATTGTGTTAAAATCAAACTAAATGGATTATGGATTATGATTTGGATAATAAAATGGAATTATTTGGAAAATGGTTAATGGGCTAAAATTATGGGCTTAACAAAAAGAAATGAATGGGCTTAATGCGACCACGATTAAATTTCCACAACCAAATCAACTCTTCAGTAATCAACCAGGATCATCCAACCCAACTGGACTTTCCAAGATTAATTCGAGAAAAGAACGAAATGATTTCTTCTTCCAGACAAGTGTTTGTAATGACAAATGACCTTCTTTGGGACATGAAGGAAGCGTCTCAAACCATCTCTCCACTTCCTAGCCCTCAGTTGACTTACAGTTGGCTTTCTAGGGTTTCAGATAAAATTCAGCTTGACTGTTGAGCTTTGATCAACCAATCTTTGGCCAAACCACTCCAAAATGATCACATAATCATATGAACTTGATAAACCAACCCTAGGGCTTTGCTTCAATAGGAAATGCACTTGCTTGCTTGATTGACTGATTCTCCTGATCATCTTGACCTAGTTTTGTCTGATGACTTGCACTTGGGCAAAAGACAATGCAATGCTATGCAGTGGACTATGTTATGTTAATGACCTAATATGAAAATGTATGTACACAAGGTAGGTGCAAATTTGAGGTGCTACACTATGCAATGTATGAAATGTTTTCAAGGACTTTTGGAATTTAACTTTGCGTAAACCATCAAAAAGAGAGAAACTTTTATTAATAATTTCTTTAATCAATGTTCATTACAAAAAGAATAATAAAAATACAATGAAAGCTCAAGTCTCCCAGGGGCGGCTTCTTTTTGGGCGAAGATATGCATTGAGTCTTCGTTCCTCATTAAGCTGGCTGGTAAGTTCTAACACTTTCTTCCTTTCAGCACAAAACTGGGCTTCGAAGGTATCCCTTTCCTCTCTCAACTGGATCCAGGACCTCTTCAATTCTTCAACATCAGTAGGCATATCTGGATAAGAGATGATCTGAGGAGTACCTCCTTCAACTTTTGGTCCAACAATCAATGGTCCGACTGCAAGATATGGCATGACAAGTTCACGGGCTCTTGCGCGTACCCATCTGAGATAAGGTTCCATAGGAATAGAGTTTTTCTGTCCTAAAGTATTTCTTTTCACCATGCCCTAAGCTCGTACAAACCTTTGACGGAGACCTTGAGAATCGTTGTCATAGTCAAACGCAATGCCTTGGATAACCATTTCATGTGGGCCCTCTCTTCGAGCACAACCAAACTGACGTAGAGCTAAGGCCGGGTTATAAGTAATACCTCCTCTTATCCCCAGGAGTGGTACGTTAGGGAATTCACCACAACGGTCAATGAGGATAACATCTTCTTTGAGATGAGGACACCAACGGATGTCTGAATGGGAGAGCGACATTATCCTTTGAGACCATTTCAGATTTTTCTCATTCTTCAAGACTGATTGAGGAAGGTGCGAAATAAACCACCTAGACAATAAAGGTACGCAGCACATGAGGGTCCCTTGCCTCTTCACAGTACGGGTGTGGAGGGAATGCAAAATGTCTCCGAGCAAGGTAGGCACAGGGTTATGAGTGAGAAATATCTTAATAGCATTCATGTCTATGAATTGGTCTGGGTTAGGGAATAACGCCAAACCATAAATTAGTAATGCTAGGACATCTTCGAAAGCATGGACATCCATAACTTTTAAGAATTCTCGGGCCTTATTTATCAGAAATTTGGCAAGTAAACCCTTAACTCCACTTCTTGTTACCCAATTGGTTTCAATGTCGGACTTTGTCATGTGTAAAGCTGCGGCAACTTCTTCAGACTTCGGAATCTTTTCTAAACCACTGAAAGGTGTTTGATCAAGGATAGGTATCCCAAGCAGCCTGGAGAATTCCTCTAACGTGGGCACCAGCTGATAATCCGGGAAAGTGAAGCAATGATGTTTAGGGTCGAAGAACTGGAATAGGACTCTCATCATATCTTCTTTGAAACCAGTGGTAACCAAATTGAGGAGAGAACCATGTTTCTTGATGAACTGAGCATGATCGGGAAGTTCTGACACTAAATTCTTCAGTTGAGGAGAGATTGCGACAAAATTGATCCGGATAGTCTTCCTGGAAGCCATAACCTGTTTAGCAGAGCAAAGCTAAATCCCTAAGTCCTCGAAATGGTTAGTATAATGTCATGATGTTATGATGTTATGATGTTATGATGTTATGATGTTAAATAAGCAACAAGCACAAACAAGTCACACCACAATCATTCTTAGGTTTTCAGGCTTGCATGAGTTCCATAGGTAAGTACCCTCCCCACTGAAGTTTGGTTGGTTCAACCTGTCCTAGAATAGTAACCGGGTTCTAAAAGGATCTCCAATCATTGACCTTCCTTTAAGTCCATTTCAGTGCAACACCAAGTGGTTGACCGAAGCTTCCCTAAAGTCCAATCTCAAATAGTGTAGTATCGAGTCTCAACCAACCCCAGTCGGAACCGAAGTCAGTTATCTCACTACTTTCTAATGGCTAGGATGAGTCAATTAGGGTTCTAAAGGTCTGGCTAATGCTTTGATGACACCACGCGGAAGCCAAATTTTTCCTCAAGTAAACATGAGGAACATCAGGACATCCAAAGTGTCACATTAACCATAGCCATCATTTTGACCATTCCAGTATACGCCGGATAGTCGCGATGATCTTTTGCTACTTACCTAAGGTACACTAGATCCGGGTGTAGGATCTTTCACTCAAGCATAAAATACCCAAGCAATCCCTTAAAAGTAAATCAGACAAGAAGTGATCTTGTTTTTTTTTTTTTTTTTAAGGTAACCTCTCTTTGTTTTCCCCAGCAGAATCGCCAGTTCTGTCATACGGTGAACTGACTTTATGTGTTTTGCTTTGGAAAGCAAATGTCGCGTATAGCAAGAGTCGCCACCTACTTTTCCTTTATCCAATAAGGACAGGTGGAAAAGAACAGGAAAGACCTTAATTAGATTTTGGGTTTGGGAGGTACATTATACAAAGGGAAGGTGTTAGCACCCTTTGTATCCATGGTTATCCATGGGCTCTTAATTGCTTGATCACTTATGTTTATCTGGAAAAAAGTGTTTGTGAATTGTTAAAAAAATGTTTTGAAAAAAAGAGTTTAACTTTGTAATGATTCTTGTACGAATGTATACAAAATACTTATCTCATTTAATTTTGAAAGCGGTTTAGAAAAATATAACTTGGCAATGATTCTAGTATGAATGTATACCAAGTGACGATTTTCTAGTAATTGCAAAGTGTGAGGTATGAAAAATGTTTTAGGTTGTGAGCCAGCAATTAAGAGTTATACCTACCCAAGGTCTTTATGGGCATTTCCTATCCTTATGAGGGTAAAACTGTCCTTACTATTGAGAAGTAAGTAGTTTCCTCCTTTGGATGTAAAAGGGACATCGTAGGGTCATCGATTGGTCATTGAGGGCAACATTTGTAAGGATACCTTAGCATTCGAAGGGACGATCATCATTTAACCGTAGGCTACACCGAAGGGTCATCGAGGGACAAAATCATATATTCGAAGGCAACATCCGAGGGACTATGATTTATTTTATAGGGACATGATGATTTAATCGAAAGGTCTTTGCTAAGTGTATCCCCACGTTCGCGGGACATGACCGTAATACCATAATACCGTAAGGCAACAAAGAGAGGTCCAAGATCACATGTTCAAATGCAATATTTTATAATCAATTAGGTAATTAGGTTGAATCTCCACATTAAAATCAATTAAGTAATTAGGACGAATCTCCACATTAAAATCAATTAAATAATTAGGACGAATCTCCACATTAAAATCAATTAAGTAATTAGGATGAATCTCCACAAGGGTATCCCACAAATAAAGTGGAATACCTAGCAAGCTACCTTTTCCGGGAGTATGTGAACCCTTACAAAATTCAGCAAACAGGTCAGAATACCAAATCAGGGTGCAATCGAGAATTACACCACAAAAGAAATCACAACAGTAATAGGGTCAGATGAACAATGCATGGCTATGATAAAACATGTCAGATGAGCAACAATCAGAACAGAAAAGTCAGCGACTGTCACGTTCGCTCCTGCCTCGCCTAGCGAAGGCTTAGCGAATACTCGCTACATGCTCGCTTAGCGATGTGCTAGCGAGCGGCTGCGGATTCTGGTTTTGATAACAGTACAATTTCAGCAAGCTTCACACCCTATGACATCCATTACAGAGATTACATGGTTAAACATTCAAGATATTCATGCATACTTAAATTCACATGCAAAACTTAAGATATTTTTATAAATTCAATCATAATGCCATATGCAAATTAAGAACATAAAGCGGTAAGAGTAATGTAAACCTTTTTGCAATTGAATTGTAACCTTGAATTGGCAAGTCGGGTTGAGTTGGGCGGAGGTAACCTTGATGCAGATGAGTTTCCTTCAGGGCTTCTTTTAGGGTTGCTCCGAATTCTCTGGGTTAGCCTCCAGGGTTTGTTGTGCCTTCTCTCTCTCTCTGTTTTTCGTCCCCTTTTCCTGACTGAAGTGCTGGTATTTATAATGCTTTTTTGTGACCTAATGGGCTCAGAATGAAGCCCAGAATTTTCTGGTATTCGCAAGCTTCGCTAGGCGAGTGGTGCAGCGAAGGGTTCGCTAGGCGAAGGAATTGCTCGCCTAGCGAGCAAGCCAGTTTAGGCCATTTTCTGGATTTAGCCATCTGTGTGCTGGGTCTTTGTTCTTTTAAGGTCAATGCCTTGAAAAATAAGTTGGGGTGCCTTAAAAACGCCATGTAATATTAACGGGCAAATTTTGGGGTATGACATCCTCCAAACCAGAAAATGGAGCTTGACTAGAAATAGGAACACCAATCAAATGAGAGTATTCTTCAAGTGTTGGCATAAGCTGATAGTCGGGGAAAGTGAAACAGTGATACACAGGATCATAAAACTGAATCAAAGTAAAAAGAAGTCCATCTGCCATGTTGATCTTCAAAAGAGAGAGCAAATGTCCATATCTTTTGCTGAAAGCCTCTGTGTCAACAACCAAAGATCCAAATCTCATTAGGTATTCTAACTTAGGACTCTTGAAAGTGTACTTTTGAGTCTTTTTCCTTCCAAAATCCATGATAAACCTAATGTTTACAACAAAAGTTCCTAAGCTCCTTGAAAACTTTGTTAAAAAAATGATGTTTATGATGCATGGCTGCATGAATGCTCAAACACACAAACAAAGGTCACACACAAATAGGGTTCAAAGGTTCGACGTTGCGAGCATGAGGCCATGGGTCTAACCATCCCAAATGTACTATGGGTTTATTTTGTACCTGTACAACGGGTTCTATAAAGGTTCCTAAAAATCATTGACCCATCTTTCGGATATTATCAACACACCAATTACTCTGGAGTTAATAATATTCTCAAGAGAATCTAATTTGAGTGTAGTATCACGTATCAACTATTTTAGATTTACACCTTCATAGTCATCGCACTACATCCTCAAGACCAAGTGGGGTAAAGGGGGTTACTAAGGTCCTCAGCTTCTCAGGTTACCCAAATCAATATAGTATGTGTTTTCACAATTGCTTGATCAACAATACTAATTGTAAAGGGAACCTCCACATGAGTGGTGGATTCTCAAGTCAGCTTGTTCGGGATTAAACTCCCTATAAGCCTTCTTGACTATACCACATCCTATCTTATTTATGTACACTCAAGTCCGGGTTAGGACTTACCTCACCACACAATGGATCACCCAAAACAAAGGTCCAAACAAACAAGGAAAACAACTAATAATAACAACACAAATATAATCAAAATATGTTTAACCCTCTTTCAATGTGTCCCCAGTGAAGTCGCCATTTTTGTCGCGGTGAGAATCGGATATCAAGCTATTGTATTAACTTGAATCACAAAACATTAAATGTTCACCACCGAACTTTAATTTATCCAAGGGAAAGGGAAAAGATCGAATAAAACCCTAATTGTGCAATGTAAAAACAATGCGAAGAGATCTAAAGTTCGGGGGTTGGTTATACTAAGGGAAGGTATTAGCATCCTCAATATCTATAGTATCCTATAGGAACCTTTTGAAAGTATTTGTGTTATGTTATTATTTGTTTGCTATTATTTGGAAATCTTTTATTGGGAAGGACCTAAAGGTTTTATTAAGTTTGCTCGCCAAAACTTCGCGGTCATGTGCCTACGTATCCTTATAAGGATGGAATCAGAGCAACCGTAGTTCACCTAACTAAGGGTGAAAGAACACTTGGTAGTGATCAAGGTTCCAAAGGGGAAGTAAGTGTTCATAACAAACATACTTACAAGAGTTACCAAGTAACTCTTACTTGAATCTAAGTTGAAAGTGAGAATGACTCTAACAAGGTCAAAGGGAAACTAGGGATTGCTAAACTACCTATGACATTAAGTCAATAAAGAGGTCTTTCCCTTGGATTTAGGTAAATAGATAAACAAAATATAAGCAAGATGAAGAAGATATTCAAGCATGACATCAACAAATATAAACACATGATAAAGAAAGATGTTCAAGCATGACATCAACAAAGATAAACAAATGGTAAATAAGATGTTCAAGCATGACATCAACAAGAACAAACAAGGATGAAGAAGATGTTCAAACATGGCATCCACAAAGATAATCAAATGAAGAAGATGTTCATACATGACATCAACAAGAACAAACAAGGATGAAGAAGATGTTCAAACATGACATTCACAAAGATAATCAAAAGAAGAAGATGTTCATACATGACATCAACAAATATAAGCACATGATAAAGAAGATGTTCAAGCATGACATCAACAAAGATATGAAAGCATGATCATAATAATATCAAGCATGGCATGTATATACATATGTACAACATGTAAACATGAACAAAGGTACAACAACATCAATCAAAGATGTATAAAGTTACATGAATATGAATGACATGGATATATCATCATGAAGAAACAAAGATGAATGACATAACAATTCATGAACATGTATATGGATGTCATAATAAGTATGAATGAACATGTGTATGCATGAAGTAAGACATGGTTTAGACATAAAATCAACTTGATCATGAAAACAATTTAAGGTATTAAATACATGCATGTTAAGGTTCAATATGATCACAAACAAAGGTTCAACATTATACAAAAAGTTTGAACATGTAAGCATACAAGTCATACAAAGACATGTTACTACAAGTTTAAAGCATTTGTAAACACATAAACAAACACAAACACAATGGCATAAATGCACACAAAGATTCAAAAAGACATGAAAGGATGACATGTGAATCATGGATCAATGGCAAAATAAACACACAAAAGTTCATGGCATAGTAACAAAGTTCAAAGCAAAAAAACATGTAAACATACATTAAAGTAAGTCAAAATTAGGTCAAAACCAATAGGCATATATTAACAACACCAAACAAAGTTCATATATGATTCAAAATATTCATACAAGTCATGGTGATCAAGAAAAATTAAAGTATCAATCAAAGAAAGTCATTTGAAACCATAAAACAATCCTAAAAAGGTACCAACTTTAGACAAGTATAAGTATGTGAAAAATAAATAAATTATGGAATTTCTTTTCATCATAATAAAGTAGACAAAACTATGAACACATAGCAAAAAGAGTGGCTCAAAAAGGCTTAGGGATCATCAAGTTATGAAAAATAACAAAAATAAATAGGCAAAAAACAATGAATAAAACTGGGTCTGGGGCAAACAAGATTTGAACCCCAAACCTCTTGCACCCACAAAGCCTTAACACACACACTCTAACCGCTGGGGCGGTGATACATCCTTTAACTTATTAACAAACATTAATATATATAATAAAACGATTCCAGAAACTGGAAAATGACACCAATTCATCATCTTCTTCCTCGTGTTCTTGCATATTTTTATTAATTTTTTCTCAAAACTTCAAACAATCATAACTCTCTCAATTTTCCATGAAATTAAAAACCGTAACAACCTAAATTGCTCTATTTTTCGCAAGGAATCTAATGGTGTCATCATCTCATCCTAAAACTCAATATAAAAAGCGTGACAAGGCAAAAACCAGAACTGCACTTTTAATTTCCAAACAATAAAATCTCAATGCATGAGCATGGTATAATGCATACAATAGTAAATATACAACAAACACACTATGTACTACATTGTAACTTCAATAAATATTTATGAATGATGCATGAACAAGAGTTTTCAAGTGTAAGTGCACTTACCTATTGGAGAAAGTCCAATGCTTTTTCTTAGCTACTACAGAGATAAAAGAGAGATTCTACCAGCCTTGTTGGTCCTTGAGGATAGTGTTTGAACAATGAGAATGGCCAGAAACAACTTGTATTATCTCACACAAATGTTCTTGCAAAGTGAAGGAGTGAAACGGTGAATGATAAAGTAGATGTTATATAACTTGTTCAAGTGATTAAACAAGCTCTAAATGATGTCTAGAGATGATTTGTGGTGTTTGTTTGGAAGATACATGTGGAGAATAAGTTTGGTTAGAGAACTTGCAAAAATAATGTGTTTTTGCAAATTCTAATGGAATGGGAGTTTGATGAAGTGTTGAGGGATTGTTGTGGTGTCTTTTGAGGCTTAAGGGATCCCTCTATTTATAGGAAAAGAGTGAGGATTGGAACTGATTAGAAACAAAAGTTGTGAAGTTATGGTTTTGGTTGAGAATGAAAGAGAAGTTTGCATGAATAGTTAAGTTTCAAAGAGTTTGTCATATCTCCCTAGCCTCTACAAGATTGCTTCTGATCTCTTAAGATTATTTGTGATCTTTAGGGACAAGTTTCAAGGGTGAAAGAGTGAGTTGTTGGCATAAAGCTTGCTTTATCAAAGTAGTAATGTGACCTTTTGCAAATTCACCCATAAATGGTATAATGCAATGGACAAAACCTCAACTCCTTGTGCAATGCACTTAGGATTCATATAAACATCTGATTATGGGGAGATTTATACACAAGAGGACCTGCAATCAAGAGATCTTCACATTTGAAATGGTTTCCTCTAAAAATTCATCATGAACATGACTTGAAGTTCAAGTTTGGAACCCCAACTTCCCATTTTCGAAACTCACAGCTCATGCATGGGAAAAAATGTACTTGTACTTTTTAAAAATCCCCAAACATGCTCTACAACTTTCATGTTTTGAGTTTTTTCTGAATCAAAGTGGATCATGATGAAAACTGGCTGTAAAGTTTATCACTTTTTAGGGATCAAAGTTGTCTTGAAAATTTTCTAAGTATTTCAACTTGAGACACCAACTTTATGTCCTCATAACTCAAAATCATTGCACTTTTATGGAATCAACCCTCTATGACAAAGTTGAAGTATGGAACAAGAGCTTTCATTTGAGCTTTGTAGCAAATAAAATGGTTGCTCGGATTGGAAGTTATGGTCTGAGAAACTAGTGCACGTGAACATGATATTTGGGTACTTAGTGAAATTTTCAATGTTTTCAAGATTGCCCTTTTTGCAAGTAACCTCATTTATCTTGATTTTTCTTGATCAAATTCATCAATTAAGCATATACTCATGAAATTTAACTTGAGAGGTTCATATTTGATCATAAATCTCAAAAGTCAAAGGTTTGACTTTGTAGTGCATTGATTGTGTATCAGATAAATTTCAATTTCTTGATCTTCAATGAATTCAAACTCTTGAGCCAATTGAACATCATGGATGGGCCCTAAGATGTACTTTAGTGTGTTGAGTGATGTCTCAAGGCTTGAGATCATGTCTTGATCAAAATTCTCAGATGAAATTGAATGTTGTTGAGAAACCCTAATTAGTGAACTAGATGAAAATGAAGCTTGATGCACTTCATATTAGGACATAATACCCTTATTTGTTGATGGAGAGAGATCTATTGAGTGCATGAGAACTTCATTTATTGATGACCAATCCAAAACTTTGAATGATCAATCCTTTGAGCTCTTTGAGGGAAACCCTAATTTACATATGAAACAAACCAGGCATATCTTGATCTTGAGGTTAGCTATGCATGAATGATGTCTATGATGAAAATGATTATGAAATCTAGGGGTAAAATTTGGGGTGTTACAGTTGCCCCTATTTAAGTAACTTTTCCAGATGGCATGAGTGATGATAATACTCATGAAATCAAGGTGAAAGGTATTTAAATATAGAAATAACCAGAAATTTTGCCCTTAGATGCAATGACATGCTATGCTATGGACAAACAAACTCTCTTTTTGGTATATGTTTTTTTGATCTGCTGGGGATATGATGCAAAAATGCAATGAATTCTAGCATGATGATTTATGATGAATGATGAATATGATATGTAAGAAATGATGGAGATAAAGTATAATGTCAGTGACCATGAGCAACAACTCACTGGGGATAACATGTACTGGGAAAAAACAAATTGGTGAATATTCAAAGCAGTTGATCACCAGATTCAGGCATGACCGGATGACACTGAGAATAACAAGAAATAAACAAACTGGAAAGAAGTGATTGATCACCAGGTTCAGGCATGACCGGGTAACACTAAAAAATAGCAAGCTGTAGGTATTTAAAGAGATTGATCAACAGGTTCAAGCATGACCGATTGACACTAAAAAATAGCAAACTGGAAGTATTAAAAGTGATTGATCAACAGGTTCAAGCATGACCAGTTGACACTTAGAAATATCCTCATTGGAGTTTTCAAACAAGATAAAACATCCAATCTTCTAGAAATTCCCTACAATAAAGAGTTCAAACGTGACCTTCGGGAACCATCAGGAAGAATACAGGGTAATTAAACTCTTCTGTATGTGCCAAATCAGATTCAATTTTATACCGCAAGCAAAGGTATCACGACCATCTTCTAACGAATTTAATGCCAGCAATAACTGGACTTAAACAATGATGTCAACAATAATTGGACTTTCAAAGTAGAATGCCAGTAACAACTGGACTTCAAGGGGAATATTGGGGTTAACCAATTTGACTTTCACAGGGGACACCAATAACTTACTGGAAATAAAACATTGGTCATGTTCAAACTTCAAGGTACCAACAACAATTGGATTTTCAACTGGAGTGCCAGTGATAGTTGGACTTTTAGAGTTTGAAGAACGACAACTAAGAACAATGATTTAGATTAAATGTCAAATGCACATGATTGAGCATGATGTGAATGATCATGATATGAAAATGCTGACTCTGGAGAGACAAAGAGTTTTGTGGAGACTTAGTAAGGAATACATCCCCAACACCAGTAACTTAAATAAGTATCACAAGATGGACACTAGGGAGATCCTCAAACTCGAGAGTTTCACACAATCGAAGGATTTATCCAAGAGTGCTTGTCAGTTTAGACTTCAATGGGGATTTCTATATTGATAGTGTAAAAATGCTTCTGCAACCTTGAGACTTATTAGGGAGACAAAACATTTCCCTTTCAATGTTTCCATATGTCAAAGAAAAATTATGTTTTTCAAAGTTTTTTTCAAAACATTTTCTTTTCAAAACCTTTTCATTTTCAAAAATCATTATTAACAAACAAATAACGTTTTGCATAACAAGGAAAGGTAAGAGAAGTACAAATGACAAAATTGAAAGGAAAAGTCTGTTTTTTTATTCAAGAATGGTAGCTTGCAAATGGCAAAAGCTCCATGGAGTATTACATTTCGAAGATGGCAATAGGGAAAGGTTTACATTGAATCCAATAACCACTACTATCCCTAATGACTAAGATTTTCCCAAAACTTTGCTTCTGACGAGAGCAACTGGATTGATTTTCGACTTTGATTCTTTAGTAATGGTAAATAATCTGATACAGTCAAATGCCTTTTGTCCCTAATTTTTTCCTGGACCGCCCTTTCGGGTTTTCAGTCCACCGGGACGCTCTTTTTTGCCTAAGCCGCTCTTTCGGGTTTTCAACTTAGCGAGCTTTCATTTTTTTATTTTTACCCCTAACTTTTGCCTGGATCTCCTTCATAGGTTATGATCCACCGGGATACCCATTTTTTTGCCTTAGTCGCCTTTTTAGGTTTTCGACTTAGCGGGTTTTATTTAGGCATAATATTTTTTGACCGCATCAGAGTTCACAGGGTGTGCAAGCTCTTCACCATCCATAGTTGTGAGAATCAAGGAACCTCTGGAGAATGCTTTCTTCACAACTGTAACACCTCAAAATTTGCCCTCCTCTCTTGGGACTAGCTAACATATTGCATTGCATTTTTTTTAGGTCATTAGACATTAGCAGGTTGCATATCATGTGGTAACATTGTGCAAGTCATCTTCCTAAGTCTTGGTCAGAAGATGAAGAGGTCATGATGCAAGCCTAGGGTTTCATTGGATTGATCATTAGCCATCTGAGGATTGGGCTACAAATTAGGGTTTTGATTCTCAAGGAGATTGGTCTTGATCTTGGTTGCAATGATACATCATCATCATCATGGTCTTGTTATCATCCAGAAGATTCAAGAGGTTGATCAGATATCTTGAGATTAGGGTTTTGACCACTGGTCAACCCTAATCAGTTGCATTGGGCCAATCAGGGCATGGCAAGGAGATGGGGTCTACAATGAATATGGGGATCATCATGTGATTATTTTGAGCTTATGGAAGCTAAGGGTTCATCATTGAGCCATTTCATCAGGATTTTGAGGCTCAACTTGATCAATGCACAGCCAAATTCATCTATCAATTAGAAAAGTCAACTGTGGTCAACTGTGCTTGATTTTATGGATTTGGAGGTGGGAGAGAGTTGGATACCCTTCATTCATGTTTAAACAAGTTTCATTTGACATTTCAAACATCAAGAATGAAGAAAATAAAGTCAGGAGAAAACTTTCCAAAAATGGAAAGTGACTTGTAATGAAAGTTTCCAAAAATGGAAAGTTTTTCACCTCAAAATTACATGTCCAAAAATGCTTCAAATGAAATTTTGTTCAACATGAAAGTTGTAGATCTTGCTCTCACCTTTCCAAAAAGTTCAAGAACTTGAATTTCTCATGAATGGTTGGCAAGTTATGGTCCAATCATTTTCCAAAAATGCCTAAATTCAAAGTGCCATAACTTTCACATGGAATGGCCAATTTGGGTGACCTTTCTTTGAGCAAACCCCATTTCACATGTACTTTCATGATGCATGGTCAAAATTCATCAAAAACAAGCATGGCAAAATGGCATTTTTCAAGTGGACTATTTAGCATTTTTGGTGTGGCATAGTGAAATCTCAAAATACAAGGCCTATGCACATGGAGCCAGTTCTAACACTTCACAAATGCCAAATGAAATTTGCTCCAACTGTCATTTGCTGTCATACATTGCCAATTTGCAAAAGGACTTTTTGGCCATTGCACTTAAAAATTCATTAACACTAATTCACTTGATTTTTGGTAATTGTGATTAGCAAAGTGGATTAAGCTTGGTATATAATATTAATCATAACAGAAAATGCTAATTTACATTTCATTCTCCAAGATCTAACAAACTTTTTCATCAAAAACCTCTCAAATTCTTCAAAGCTCCTTCAACTTTTTTTCACAATTTTCATCACAATTCTTCATCAATCTTGTTCATTCTTCTTGGATTCATCTTCTATCATCATCATAGAGGAACTATTTCATACATCCAAGGCCAAAACTAGCAAGAATCGTGACTGTTGGAAGCAAGGTCATCAATGGAGTTTTGATAATTCTCGCAGCTGGAGCATCCTTGAGCTGAGGAATCTTTTCCAATCATCTTCCTCATCAATAAACTACATCTGTTTTGCATAATTGGAGCCAGAAACATCCAAATCACGATCTGCAATCTCCAAGAGGTATTTCTTCCAACTCTCCATTGCTTGAATTGAGACATGGCTTTTGTAGAGCTTTCAACATAGATCATCATGATATTTGTGGTTTTGAATTTGGTTAAGTGTAGAGAGAGAAATCGTGAGTTAAAGTTTGATGCTCGATTCTTTTTTTTATCGATCCCGTTAGCACAGTTAGAATTAGGAAGAATCAATGGCATATTCATGATCTAGGTTGAGAGACGGTTCCAATGGTGTATGATTTGTGCATTTTGGTTGAGAATTCGTGCATGCGATTTTCTGGAATTTGCTGTTGGTGAGGACGATGAAAACGCTTCCAATTGCTCGTTTGATCTTGTTTTTGCCTGGCCTTGGTTCAAATGTTGTTTACCGCCACTTACTGGCCAATCAGAAGGCGCCAGCGTTTAAATGCCAACGACGTCGTTTTGCGCTCGTTGCAAATAATTACAACCGTGCCATTATTCCATTATTTTCATTATTTCTTTTTCTTTTTCATTTTCCATTTCAATTTCATCACACAACTTAGAAAATTCATAACTGATTCATTTCTTGTCCAAATTTTGTGAGGTTTTTTTCACCATGCTCCTTATGATGTGTAGATTTTAATGGTGATTTTTGTGATTTTTGTGCACGTGTGAAAATTAAAAATGCCTAGGGTTTGATTGAATGTGTTCATTTTGTACATGCCATGCCATATCATTCATGAAATGATGATGCTTCCAAAGAAATTGATGAAATTTTTTGTGCTTATTCTTGACTCTTTGCTGGTGATTTTGATATGTGGTTTGCAATTTTTGGATCCCTGGTTGATGAGATATGAATTTTTGAATAGAGGTGTGACAATTTGTGTCACACCAAGCTTGATGAACTTCATGATTTTATTTTCCTTTATTAGGGATGTTGAATTGAACCAACTTTTTGCATGATTGAGCATATGGATGTTGAGAATACATGTGAATTTTTCTGGATTTATTGATGGCATTTCCTATTTGATTGGGATTTTTCCCTCTGTTTGGTAATTTTGTGATTTTTTGTGACACATGTTGGCATTTGATTTGTGAAATTCTGGTCATTGATTGGATGAATGTGAAATTTGGTATGAGCATTGTAGACACATTATAGCACATCATGATTTTGATCCCATTCATTTATCATATTTTATTTCTGTTTTATGATTATTGGAAGTGAATGCTTGTTTTGAGGCCTTGTGTTGGCTTGCTTGAACTTGTCTGAACTTTATGAATTTAATTTCCATACTTCCATTGATCCAAATGAGCTGAAAATTGATATGCTACTCATTGAATGTGTTTTGTTTAGGTTGGAATTTTTGTGGAATTTATTGAGCTGTTTTGATATTGATTTGATGGTGATCATTCTGTTTGCTCTAATATGTTTCCAAAATGCATAGTTTGGCATGTTTTGTTCATGAAATGGATTTGGTGCATAGTTTTGGTGTGAGACCAATTGGATTCTCTTTTTGCTTGATAAATATTGGTTTTGATTGATTTTCACTTGCTGTTTTGGATTTTTCACCTCCTTTGGACCCTAGGCTCGGCCTAGTGGTCTTGTTTCTCACTTTTGAATTGTGTTTCAGGTTGAGATGCAAATGCCTTAAAGGAGAATGATGCAAGTTAATTGAGTTTGATTTGGCTAATTGTTGTGAACCAACTTGTTTTATTTTGTAGGATGCTTGGCTCACTTGAGTTGATTGTGCTTTGCACATTGCATTGTCTGATTGTATTGTCTGTTGACTCTTAACTTGTTTGTTTTGACTGTGTGATTTGAATACTGACTGTACTAGATTGATTCCAGGTACCATAGTCGCTTTAGTTCTTTAAGAACTTGTTGTGTTGCTGCTTAGTTGTATAAACCAGTTGAGGTAGACTCTCTTGTCTCCATGTAGTCTGGAAGACCTGGCCTGTTACTTGGCCAGGCAACTGTCTGAAGTCCTCCTTAAGAGGCGATGTTTGTGATTGTTTAACTTTGTCCCCAAGCAGGTAAAGACCTCTATGAGGCAATTGGCGGAATCCAAGGGATGTGCAATCCATCCCCCGCTATTCTTGTTGATTCGTCCCTCTTCTCACACCACTGTGTTGATGCATTGGGACATTAACCCAAGATCTTGTACATTTGTACAGTCGAGTCAGAGTCTTGAGTGTAGAAGGGTTCCTCCATTCTGGACCCACGCTCCTTTGTCTGAAGCTCTCCCTGGCCAGGGATAAGAGCTGTGAAGTCTAATCTTCACTCACCTTTCATCTGCTTCACCCTGACTCTCAATGTCAGGGTTAAGAGCGAACACTACCCTATACAGTTGACTTGCCTCAGCAGTCCTCCCTTGTTTGAGCCTCACTTGACTGGATATAGTGTGTGCTATGTGAATGTTTGCCTTATTTTGATTGAGCATGTGTGTTTGCTTTTCCTGGTTAGGATTAGCTTGCTGTTGAGCAAGTTAGGATAGAAACCATAACATAGGGCAATGATGCATGATAACACTAGGCTCGAGTACAGCTCCCTAGTAGTGTGTCTCCCTTTGTATCTGGTTAGAATTTCTTTCCCGTTCAGGGGAACTACGTCGCCCTGATCCTCATACCAGATGAGGTACGTAGGCAGGAGACCGTGCGAGGTCTCTCCGGGCACTTTTTTTCTTTTTGTGTGCGTTTGCTCGACGGTTGCTAGGCTCGAGTTCCCGACTCCTTAGTAGCTCGTTGCTTGTTAACCCTCTTGTGTGTCAGGATATGGATGTAAGCCCAGCGATTGGCTGTCCGTATCCTGATTGTGTTTGTTTGGTTCGGAAGCCGATGTAAGTCCAACGATTGGCATTCGGGTTCCAGGTTTGCCTGTGTGTGTGTGCGTCTTGTTCGGCGTGCGTGAGCTGAACTACGGCAGCTCTGATTCTCGTTCCAGACGAGATACGTAGGCATATGACGCGATGTCCTAGCGAGCCCTCTCCTCTTTTCCCCCACCTGTGTTGTCTTCGGTGTGTGTGTGTGATGTTTGTTTAGCAACCTTTTCTTTCTTTTAGAGCGTGGATCCCGTCGAGTACGACGGACGTGAGGGGTGCTAATACCTTCCCCTTGCGTAACCGACTCCCGTACCCTTTCTCTTTGGTCGCGAGACCATGCTTTTTCCAGGTTTACTCTGAGCGTTTCCTTTCCCTCTTTTGGGATAAATAACGCACGGTGGCGGCTCTGTGTTGTTTTATTTTAGCCCGCCGGTTATTTTTCGCGGATGCGACAACAACATATGGGCCTTCATAGTTGGGACTCCACTTTCCACGCATATCCTTGTGTACTAGCAAGATCTTCTTGAGTACGAGATCTCTTTCTTTGAATTCACGAAGACGGACTTTTTTGTCAAACGCCCTCTTGATCCTCTTCTGGTACAACTGGCCATGGCACATAGCAGACATTCTCTTCTCATCAATGAGGTTCAATTGGTCATATCTATTCTGGATCCATTCAGCTTCCTCTAGCTTGGTCTCCATCAAGACTCTCAAAGATGGTATCTCTACTTCAATTGGGAGAACTGCATCCATCCCATATACTAGAGAGAAAGGGGTTGCCCCTGTTGAAGTGCGAACTGAGGTTATGTATCCATGCAAAGCAAAGGGTAACATTTCATGCCAATCTTTGTAAGTTTTCACCATCTTTTACAGGATTTTCTTGATATTCTTATTTACGGCTTCAGCAGCTCCATTCATCTTCGGACGATATGGAGAAGAGTTGTGATGTTCAATCTTGAAGGTCCCACACAACTCTTTCATTGTTTTGTTGTTCAAATTTGTCCCATTATCCGTGATAATTCTGCTTGGAACTCCATAACGACAGATAATCTAGTTCTTAATGAAGCGGGCAACCACTTGTTTCGTCACATTGGCATATGACGTAGCTTCTACCCATTTAGTGAAGTAGTCAATTGCAACCAAGATGAAACGGTGACCATTGGAAGCTTTAGGCTCAATTGCCCCAATCATGTCAATGCCCCACATTACGAAAGGCCAAGGTGATGATAAAACATTCAACATTGTAGGAGGCACGTGCACCTTGTCAGCATAGATTTGACATTTGTGACATTTTCTAGCATAGTTGAAACAATCAGATTCCATTGTCAACCAATAATAACCAACTCTCAAGATCTTCCTAGACATGGAATGTCCATTGACGTGAGTTCCAAATGATCCTTCATGAATCTCTTTGATCAACAGGTTTGCTTCGTGTCTGTCCACGCATCTGAGCAGAACCATGTCATAGTGTCTTTTATATAGCACCTCGTTGCTAAGGAAGAATTTGGATGTCAACCTCCTTAAAGTCTTCTTATCTTGGGTTGTTGCATTCATTGGGTATTCTTGATTTTGTAAGTAGTTCTTGATATCATAGAACCAAGATTTCTCGTCAATTTCTTCTTCAACCAATAGACAATAGGCTGGTGCAATTTTCCTCTCAATTGTGATAAGTGGTGCCTCATTGAGAAATCTGACTTGGAACATAGAGGCTAACATAGCCAAAGCATCTGCTATCTGATTTTCTGCTCTTGGAACATGATGGAAGGTGATTTCATCAAAGTACTTTATCAATTCCATAATATGGGCACGATATGGGATTAACTTCTCATCACGAGTTTCCCATTCTCCTTTGACTTGGTAGATCACCAAGGCTGAGTCTCCATATACTTTAAGGATCTTGATTCGGGTGTCAATTGCAACTTCAATACCCAAGATACATGCTTCATACTCTGCAATGTTGTTGGTACATTCAAAACATAATCTTGTTGTGAAAGGAGTATATCCACCATTGGGATTCATCAACACGGCTCCCACACCATGCCCCATGCAATTGGAGGAACCATCAAACATCATCTTCCAACAGGAACCTGGCTCGGGACCTTCATCTGGGCTTGGAGTTTCACAATCTTTCACCAACATAATATCTTCATCTGGGAAATCAAACTTCAAGGGCTCATAGTCTTCGACAGGATGATTAGCGAGGTAGTCAGACAAAACACTTCCTTTGATATATTTCTGGGTTATGTACTGGATGTCGTACTCAGATAACAACATGTGCCAATGGGCAAGTCTTCCAGTCAAAGCAGGCTTCTCAAAGATATACTTTATTGGATCCATTTTGGAGATCAGCAAAGTAGTGTGACAAATCATATACTGCCTAAGACGTCTGGCAGCCCATGCTAAAGCACAACAAGTTTTTTCTAAGAGTGAATATCTGCTTTCACAATCAGTAAACTTCTTGCTCAAGTAGTAAATGACATGTTCTTTCTTTCCAGTTTCATCATGTTGACCTAGTACGCAACCCATGGATCCTTCGAGCACATTTAAGTACATGAAGAGAGGCTTCCCTGGAATGGGTGGAATCAAGATAGGAGGTTCTTGCAGATAACCTTTAATCTTCTCAAAAGCTTGCTGACAATCAGAATTCCATTCAATTGCTTGATCCTTTCGGAGCAATTTGAATATAGGCTCACATGTAGCAGTCATGTTGGAAATAAACCTGGAAATGTAGTTCAATCTTCCAAGAAAACCTCTAACTTGCTTTTCAGTTTGTGGAGCCGGCATTTCTTGTATTGCTCTGACCTTATCTGGATCTACTTCAATTCCTCGTTGACTAACAATGAAACCAAGTAACTTCCCTGATCGGACCCCAAATGTACACTTAGCTGGATTATAATGGAATGGGAGTTTGATGAAGTGTTGAGGGATTGTTGTTGTGTCCTTTGTGGCTTAAGGGATCCCTCTATTTATAGGAAAAGAGTGAGGATTGGAACTGATTAGAAACAAAAGTTGTGAAGTTATGGTTTTGGTTGAGAATAAAAGAGAAGTTTGCATGAATAGTTAAGTTTCAAAGAGTTTGTCATATCTCCCTAGCCTCTACAAGATTGCTTCTGATCTCTTAAGATTATTTATGATCTTTAGGGACAAGTTTCAAGGGTGAAAGAGTGAGTTGTTGGCATAAAGCTTGCTTTATCAAAGTAGTAATGTGACCTTTTGCAAATTCACCCATAAATGGTATAATGCAATGGACAAAACCTCAACTCCTTGTGCAATGCACTTAGGATTCATATAAACATATGATTATGGGGAGATTTATACACATGAGGACCTGCAATCAAGAGATCTTCACATTTGAAATGGTTTTCCTCCAAAAATTCATCATGAACATGACTTGAAATTCAAGTTTGGAACCCCAACTTCCCATTTTCGAAACTCACAGCTCGTGCATGGGAAAAAAATGTACTTGTACTTTTTAAAAAGCCCCAAACATGCTCTAAAACTTTCATGTTTTGAGTTTGTTCTGAATCAAAGTGGATCATGATGAAAACTGGCTGTAAAGTTTATCACTTTTTAGGGATCAAAGTTGTCTTGAAAATTTGCTAAGTGTTTCAACTTGAGACACCAACTTTATGTCCTCATAACTCAAAATCCTTGCACTTTTATGGAATCAACCCTCTAGGACAAAGTTGAAGTATGGAACAAGATCTTTCATTTGAGCTTTGTAGCAAAGAAAATGGCTGCTCGGATTGGAAGTTATGGTCTGAGAAAGTAGTGCACTTGAACATGAAATTTGGGTACTTAGTGAAATTTTCAATGTTTTCAAGATTTCCCTTTTTGCAAGTAACCTCATTTATCTTGATTTTTCTTGATCAAATTCATCAATTAAGCATATACTCATGAAATTTAACTTGAGAGGTTCATATTTGATCATAAATCTCAAAAGTCAAAGGTTTGACTTTGTAGTGCATTGATTGTGTATCAGATAAATATCAATTTCTTGATCTTCAATGAATTCAAACTCTTGAGCCAATTGAACATCATGGATGGGCCCTAAGATGTACTTTAGTGTGTTGAGTGATGTCTCAAGGCTTGAGATCATGTCTTGATCAAAATTCTCAGATGAAATTGAATGTTGTTGAGAAACCCTAATTAGTGAACCAGATGAAAGTGAAGCTTGATGCACTTCATATTAGGACATAATACCCTTATTTGTTGATGGAGGGAGATCTATTGAGTGCATGAGAACTTCATTTATTGATGACCAATCCAAAACTTTGAATGATCAATCCTTTGAGCTCTTTGAGGGAAACCCTAATTCACATATGAAACAAACCAGGCATATCTTGATCTTGAGGTTAGCTATGCATGAATGATGTCTATGATGAAAATGATTATGAAATCTAGGGGTAAAATTTGGAGTGTGACAATAGGCTGAGAGATAGTCGATTAAATAATATGGTAAAAAATCGCAACATCGGTTAGATATAAGCGATGTTGATGAGTGATACGTGATTATATTGATTATTAATGAAGTTCACATGCTAGATTAATCAAATACATATGAAATAGATTAATGAGTTCTAATCATGACATGCTTTTTACATCGTTAAAGTCCGAATCTTTTACCGTTGTTACAACCTCTAGTGAATGTTACTTTTCATAATCGAAAATCCTTTGAAACCCTTACTTATAATATCGTTAACTGTAGAACGACAGTAATATCGCACTAATCTCTGGGAGACGATATAAAATACTTATCCACCGAAAATTGTTTCAATAGTTGAACATCTGATGTATTATTTCTTAAGTATTATGTACTTTGCTTAGGACATTTTGGATGTCATTTAGATAATGTTATTTCAGTACCAAATTTTTAATGCTTTACGTAGTACGATTCTAGATAGTATTATGTGGGGTGTTACAAAATTTTATCTGTGGATACTTAATAAATCATCAAAACTGTATTCGTGACAAGTTTTATCTGCGGATATCCACGAATACATATTTTTTTCCATCCCTACCAAACTATCAAAGTCATGCAAATAAATTTTTTAATAGATTAAAAAGTAATGATCCTAAATTTGGGTGAATCTCTGGTTAAACATCCAGTTGTAATAGGCTAATAGTATCAAGATTGATTTTTTTATTATTATAACAATGACACGAGAAAATATTTATTTTTAGATAATTTTCTGTCTATCTTTTATTATGTTCAAAACTATCAAAACATAGTCTTGTTAAAGTAATTCAGTTGACTGCTATGTAGGAATATCAACGTAGGAGCGCGAGTTTGAATTTGTGACATCTCATTTTATCATCTTTAATAAGGTGAACTCCAACCATTAAACTACTTTAAAAAAATCTATCAAAAACATATTTTTAGATTAAGTATAATATTAAAAACTGATTTTCTTTCTTTTATCAATTAGTAATTTTTTTCCATAAATACTTATTTGACATATATAATTAAGACTAACATAAATAACCGAAAAACAGACAATAAACTACCCCTTTTAAAAATTATATTTATTGTCCTAAGTGATTTAATATTGCTATGGTATTTCTTTTAAGGAAGATGAAGAGATAAGAAGAATAAAAGGGTATTGATTCAAACAAATCATATTTCATCCTAAAGTGGGAAATTTTTAACCACTTTTAGACTGACAGGAAAATCAATATAAAGATGGTTGAAAATCTTCCACTGACCCAGAAAAAAGAAAAAAGAAATCAAAGATTTGTCTGATACATTTTATATAGAAAAAATAAAATCCTAGGACACATGATTGAATTCCCTTTTGCTTAGTAATGGAAGATGTTGTGGCACATTCCAACCACATTCTATTCCATGTTAGAAATCTAAAACCATTCATGTCCTTTAACCTTTACTAATGAAAATATGTTTGTGGTCCAATAGAACCAAATCTAATTGTTATGAGAACAACACAATGAAGAGAAGATGATGCAATTAAACTTTTTTGTTCTTTGTAAAATAGTATAAACTGTAGTTGTAGTTTGGGTTGTAAATAAAAAGTGTAGGTTGTCAGTTGAAGTGACAAGAATTAATAATAGTAATAAATAATGTCTGTTTGAATATGACATGAAATGCATAATGCATTGTATTTATTAAATTTGATTTGAAGGAATGTGTGATGATGGAGTTTGATTGTAACATGAGATTCATGGATAAGAGAGAAGCAAGTTGATAATAATATGAGTCATAAAAGAGGATTTGAACTTTGAATTGAATGGAATCATATCTATCTTCATGTTCATTTGGATTGGGTATGTATGGGAGGATAACTATTCTAACAGTTTTAAGGATATGGTGTTACTCTTGCTTAATGTGTGACATTCAAATTCCTTTCAACCAATAATGATAATTAATAAATCAAAATTAAGAAGAAAAAAAAGAGTGGTATTCCTTTTGTATAAACAGATAATCTTCTTTATTTAAAAAGTAAAAAATGAAAATTGGTAGATAATCATGTCTTTTCTTTTGTTGGGAGACTTTTAAAATGACTCTCTTAGGTATTATTTTGATCTACTTTTAGTTGTTAAAATTTAACTTAAATTATAAAATAGTTATTCGTAGGGTTAAATATATTTTTGTCTTATGTTATTAGGTTAGTTTAGATTTTTTATTTAAGTTTTCTGTACAATTATAGCATGGGTAAATAGCAAAAAAATATTATATTATAAATTAAAATCGGAAAAAGTTATTATAAAAGGTAAAATCAAAATTCGATCAAATAATCTTTTTTTTTTTTTTAGTATTATTATTATTATTATTATTGATAAAAATTATTTTTATTTCTTTATTTTTAAAAAAAAAATTCAAAAAGACTATAGGTTAGGTTGGTCCCTCCCTAATTGGAGCCGCACCAAATTGACATTTAATTAACATCAAGAAGAGAATGAAAGAAATAATTAATGGGCCTAAGCCCATAATTATTACAAAGAGGATTAAGGGACAGTTGTTTAAGAATAGAAACAAAATTAAATTTATGCTGTATACAAAATTTATTATTATTATTATTATTATTATTATTATTATTATTATTATTATTATTATTATTATTATTTTGATCATATAATGTAGCGACTGAAATTTATATTTTTAAAGATCAATAAATATGATACGTGGGTTCGAACTCGTGACCATATTTTTGATATTCTTATACAACTATTAACTGAGTTGATTTATTATTATTTTATTATTATTATTATTATTAATCATTAAATTATATTATTAAAAATTTCATAAAATTTATTTTTGGGAAAATCAAAACTCTATCAAACTCTAGAATATGTTCATGTCATTGAGCCTTTTTTTTTACATCTATTTTATTTTTGGGAAGTGTTCAAAAGCAGTCACTACCATAACTAAACCAAATTATCATTTTATGAAAAGAAAAAAAACAGAGAAAATAGAAATTATTTTAGTGTAATTTGAAAGTAAGATTGTGGTCCAACAACTTTACAAAGTCCTAGTAACATAGTCTCTTTTCCCACCAAAAGAGGCATAAAAATGTTTTTTGCAAAATTAATTAAAAACCTTAAACAAAATTAACTCAACATTATCTTTTATGTCCGGTTAGTTTTGTTAATTGGACAGATGGTCCTTGTTGCCATTGTCTAGTAGTGAAAGAACATTAAACAAAAATTTGAACAATGTTTAGACACTTAGAACATGGTGTTGGTCCCATACAACAAAACAAAAATTATAGGAAATAAAACAAGTTACATTGAGTTATCTGTAAGCAATGAGTGTTTGGTCTAAAAGAGTTTGGAAAAGGAAAATCCTATTTGAAGGAACTATGGCAGTTGAATGCACTATGGTTGTTGAATGCACTATTGCCAACTAGGTCTAACTACCTTATGATTTTTTGGTCTCAATTATGCTTAACTAAAAGAGCACCGATGGATTTTAGCTATGTTCAATTATGTTTACTAACTACCCAAAAAATAGGTATATTATTCTATTATGAATAGAAACTTCTAATGATGTAAGGAACTTAGGAGAATGTCATTATTTTATACTACTATTAGAGGGTAGTGTTTTTTTTCTTAATTTTGCAGATGGCAAATTAGTTAGGTACAGTTCAATTAATTACCAAAGATCTCGGATTAGTAAAGTAATGAAAGGTGCATCTCAATTAATTGCAATTAATAAAAAGATTAATTTGTATAAATAATCACTTTTAAAAAATATATGCTACGAGAAAATCAATCAAATAAATAAGGGTTAAATATATGTCCCTATGTTAATGTAGCGAATTTTGATTTTACTCTTATAAAATTTTATTATGTGATTCTCCCCTTACCAAACCCAAAATCTCTCAATAAAGACATCGGAATGACATTTTCGTTCAGAATCTGAAAAAGATGTCCTACTTATAATTTTTCAGTTTCTTATTTATCCCGTGAAAAACCTATGGTTCAGAATTGGTCATTCATCCAAAATAGAAATCGGAGAAGATGGAGTTACGGTGCAATCACGGTGGTGCGAAGACACATACGAATCGCAAATATCACATATTTGTTTTGAAATTTTGTTTAAACATCGCTCTTAACTATTTTTGTATTGTACTTTGGCTTAAAATTTTTGTTATCTGTAATTTCAGATGTTTAATGTTGTATTTTACCATGGAGGGGAATTTGTAAGGTTGAATTATGATGATACGATATACAAGGGTGGTGTTTCGACCATAGTGTCTGGACAACTTATTGATAAGTGGTTAATAATTAATCTTTATAAGTTGGTGAATGGGTGGAGTTACATAGAAAGGACGTACATAATGTGTGGATCAAAATTCTTGACATAGATTAAAACTTTTTTCAAATTAAAAATAATGATAATGTTTACGATTTCACTACATAGGTTTGTGCTATGGAAGTAGATAGGAAAAAATTTGTGAAACATGATGTCACTAATATAGAAGTCACAATAAAAAGTGTGTGTGAATGAGATTGTAGATTTAGATAGATGGATGTGATATGAGGGAGTTGAAGGATTTAATAATAACGAGGATGCAAGAACCACACTCCTATGGACGATTAACTACATGAAAAATTTACAATTGTATTTTCTATTTTTATCATTTTAAAATGCTAATTTAATATTTATTATTTTCTCATTAATAAATTTGTACTTATGAATTACGCCTCATTTAATATTTTCGTAATTATAATCAATAAAATATTTTAATAAAAAATATTAATTTTATAAAATCAATTATTAAAAAAATGTACAATACAAAGTTAATATATATAAAAAGAATGAGATAGGTTTTTTTGTGTGTGTGAAGGAGGGTGATGTAACTGGTTATCTACTTTAAAGAAAGGGATTGAAATGCGAAGAGATTAGAGAGAAACAAATGGGTGACTGGTTAGACATCACATAATAAGGGGACCCTCGTACTCTTTATAACCCAACCAAAAACTAAGATTATAATCATAGTATTAATGCTTTTGTTTTTAAAAAATTGTATCACTAATTATATTGTTCTATCCATGATAAGAGTGTTTTTATCTATCTTTATTTTATATATAACAAAGGAAAAAACTTTACTCCAACTTTGTATTCTCGCCCATGAGTTGAGCACCACCCGTTTGGTAATTACCAACGAATAGATTGTTTTAATTCTCATAGTGCACTTCAAATTCGGACAAATTAAATGTAGATCCCTCTATATTAATATTTGATAAAATTCATTTTTATAAAATTGATTTGTAAAGTAAGATGATTATTCTCTTTAAATTATTTTAATTTTCTATTTTTAATAAATATGAAATTTTGGATTTTTTAATACACTTCTCTTTTTTGAGTTTACTGAATAGATTTAAACGGTGGACAGTCCATGGTCTGATTAATAAACCATAATACTATATTAGAATTTGTGAGATATTGGATTGAACTCTAGTATGATCAAATGATAGTTTTTTGGTTCACAATTCGACATGACCTTAGCATGTCGTCGAAGCCTGTTCACATGTTGTAGTCGAAATATGCTAGGATTGTTAGCATGTCGAATTTGGCTTGTTTGTTATGCCCAATTGTTTAAGTTAGCTTGTTCTTTAAGTTAACTTCTGTAATGGACCTGTGTGTAAAAGTCCATTAGTTTAGTATGCTAGTTTTCTTATAAATAACATACTAGTCTCTCATCATTGCACAATGCAAATCTTAATTAGGATGAGAGTGGTTATTTGTTATTTATAACACTTGTAATCTTGTTTCAGAAAGAAAGTAAATAACATCAGTTTATAACCAATTTCATTGTGTTCTCATTTTTCTTCTTCTTTTATACTCTTGTGGGTTTCTTACTGATCAAGAAACCAATTATACTTTGTAATTCCGACATCGTTTTCACAACAAATTGATGCAGTGAGTGTGGAGAAGATGTCGTCAACAAGGTATGAGATTGTAAAGTTCAACGGAGTGAACGATTTCGATTTGTGGTGTTTAAAGATGAAAGCCCTACTGATTCAACAAGATTGTTTAGAAGCGTTGAAGGGAGCCACGGTCATGGACACTGCACTGCATTAAAGGATAAAGAAAAAATGACTATGGTAGAGAAAACCCACAACACCATCTTATTGAACCTTGGTTATAAGTTTCTTCGGCAAGTTTCGAAGGAGACGATATCGTCGGGTCTTTGGGAGAAACTCGAAAATCTGTACATGACCAAATCATTGGTCAATCGCCTATACTTGAAGCAAGCTCTGTATTCATTCAAGATGAGTGAAGATAAATTTATGACTGAGCAGTTGGATATGTTTAACAAGCTAATTCTTGATCTTGAAAATATCGATGTAAAAATCGAGGATGAAGATCAAGTGTTGTTACTGTTGTGTACTTTGCCCATAACACATGCTCACTTCAAAGAAACTCTCTTGTATGAAAGAGAGTCTATAACCTTTGAAGAAGTTCAATCAACCTTGTACTCTAAGTATTTGAGCGAACAAAAGAAGCACATGCCATCTTTGACTGGTGAAGGTCTGTCGGTTAAGGAAAAATTCACAAAGAGAGACGACAAGTTCGACAAGAAGAAGGATAAAAGTCAACAAAAGTCTTATAATGGTGATGCATCTGGTATTCGATGTTATCACTATAAGAAGGGGGGGTCATACTAGAAAGGTGTGTCATGAATGCCTAAAAGATCATGGAAGTAAGGATAATGGCAACACAACCATTGCTCAAGATGATTTTGACTCATATAATGTTCTTGTGATTTCAAGCGGCGGCTCAAGTAAAGAGTGAATTATGGATTTAGGTTGCACTTGAAACATGACTCCAAACCAAGACTTGTTCGAGGAGATATGTGATTAAGATGGTAGACCTGTATTGCTTGGAAACAATAAAGCTTACAATATTGCAGGTGTTAGATCTGTGAGATTCAAGCTCCATGATGAATCAATAAGGTTGTTGACTGAAGTCAGGTATGTACATGATTTGAAGAGAAATTTGATTTCTCTTGGTGAATTCGACAAGAAATGATATGTTTTCCAAGGAAAGAAAAGTATTCTAAAAGTCATAAAGGGGTCGAAGGAAATCTTAAGAGGCGTGAAGAAACAAGGGTTGTATACCCTTGAGGCTAAAGTTGTCAGTGGTTCTGCAGATGTTGCATCCATAAAACCTTTGCTGAAGACACAAATTTGGCACATGAAATTGTGCCATGTCAGTGAAAGGGATCCGGTCGAATTGGGGAAATAAAATCTATTTGGTGGAGACAAAGTCGAAAAACTGAAGTTTTATGAGTCCTGTGTACTTGGAAAATCTTGCAGAGTGAAGTTCAATAAAGGCAAACAAAGAACCCACAAATCTCTTGATTACATCCATGCTGATCTTTGGGGGCCTGTAAGGTGTCCATCACATTCAGGAGCAAGGTATTTTCTATCCATAGTTGATGATTATTCCATAAAGTTATAGGTATTCATCCAGAGGACTAAGGATGAAACTTTTGAGAACTTCAAAAGTTGGAAGGCTTTGTCAAAAATCAGACTGGCGGGAAGGTTAAGAGGTTGAGAATCGACAATGACCTTGAATTTTGCAATGAGGCGTTCGACAGTTTTTGTGCAGCCTCTGGTATTGCAAGGCACAAAAATATTACAAGTACTTGCCAACAAAGTGGTTTGGATGAAAGGTTTAATTAAGCCAATTTAGAAAGAGTTAGATGCATGTTGACTAGTGATAGGTTAAAGAAGGTGTTTTGGGCAGAGGTTGTTTCAGCAGTAACATATCTGATAAACAGATGTCCTTCGACTGTGTTAGATATGAAAACACATGAAGAAATTTGGCCAGGACATCCACCAGATCTCAACAAACTTAGAGTATTTAGCTGCATAGCCTCTGCTCACATTAGGCAGGACAAGGTCGAACCTAGATCTCTGAGATGCATGTTCATGGGATACCCTGAAGGAGTCAAAGCTTATGGACTATGGTGCCTAGAGCCAGGTCACTAGAGGTGTATCACCAGTCGAGATGTGCTTTTTAATGAAGCTGAAATTACTTTCAAGAAAACTGATAACGTTAGTCGAAGTGTACATATATCTGAAGAAGAGATGGAACAAGAAGAGATTCCTATTTAGGTGGAGGATGTCGATGCTGAATTGCATATCCGATATCAAGTTGAAGAAGAAGCACAAGATGCAGAAGATACTGAGGAGGATGAGAAAACTGTCGACGAATAATTGTTGGAAAGAGATAGGCTGAGAAGAGTCATCAGGTTACCTCAAAGACTTAGGTATGCAGATCTCATAGCTTATGCCTTAATCTATGGAAGTGAGGTTCTAGATGAAGAACCTAGAGACTATAAGGAAGTTATGAGGAGTCAAAATAAGACTGAATGGCTGAAGGTCATGGATGATGAGATGAAGTCTCTCCATGATAACCACACTTAGAAACTGATCAACAAAACTGTTGGAGTCAGATTAGTCAGCTGTAAGTGGATTTTCAATGTTAAGGAAAGAATCAAATGAGTGACGTCAAAGAGATACAAGGCAAGATTGGTCGTAAGGAGTTTCACTCAGAAAGAAGGTGTCGACTTCAATGACGTATTCTCTCCTATTGTAAAACACATGTTCATTCGAATGTTACTTTCCATAGTGGCACAATTCGACCTAGAACTAGAACAAATGGTTATGAAGATTGCTTTCTTGTATGGACATCTAGATGAAACAATCCTGATGAGACAACCTGAAGGGTATGTAGAAAAGGGTAAGGAAGATTATGTGTTTAAGATGAGTTGATCTTTATATGGACTGAAACAATCTCCTTGATAATGGAATAGGAGACTCTACAAGTTCATGGCACACATAGGTTTCATTAGAAGTCAGTTCGACCACCGTGTTTACTTCAGATTTCAACATGGAAATTTATTTGTTACTTTGTTGCTTTATGTGGATAATATTCTCATAGCAAGAAACAATGTCGAGGATGTAATGAAGGTGAAGTCTGAACTCAATAAGGAGTTCGATGTGAAGAATCTGGGAGCAGCATCAACGATTCTTAGGATTGACATCCGAAAAGACATAAAACAGTCAAAATTATGCTTATCTCAAGAGAGATACCTACAAAATATTCTAGACAAGTTTGGTATGTCGAATTCAAATCCTATTGTGACTCCAATAAACCCTCAATTCAAGTTGAGTATAGGTCAGTGTCATAGTATTGAGGTCGAAAGAGCTTATATGGAAAGTATCTCATATGCTAACATAATAGGTTCTTTGATGTATGTTATAGTATGTACTAGATCCGACATAGCATATGCAGTAAGTATTGTAAGCATGTACGTGGCGAATCCTAGAAAGGCTCACTGACAAGCATTTAGTGAATTCTAAGGTACATAAATAAGTCTCTAAATAGAGTCCTGGTTTATGGTGGAACATATGGTGAAAATAGTAAATCCGAAATCGAAGGGTATGTCGATTATGATTATCCAGGTTGTATGGATTCCCGAAAATCTATTTCTGGATATGTGTTCACTATGTTTGGCACAACAATCAGTTAAAAAGCAACACTTCAGAAGGTTGTTGCCTTATCAACCACTGAAGTAGAATATATCGCCCTCACTGAAGTTGTGAAAGAAGTATTGTGGCTTGAAGGTTTTGCTAAGAAACTAAAACTTTAAGGTCGAGTTATCACTGTTAAATGTGATAGTCAAAGTGTTATACACTTGTCGAAGAATTCAGCCTATCATGAGTGAACCAAACACATCGATGTGAGGCTGCATTTCGTCAGAGGGGTAATCGAGTGTGGAGAAGTTTAAGTGTTGAAGGTTTCGACAGATCACAATGCTGCTGATATGATCACCAAGACATTACCAAGTTACAAGTTTTTCCACGATATGTAGTTGATAAAGTTGCATGAAGAAAGCTAGTTTGTTTCCTTGATGTTATAAAGTTTGTTCCAAGGTGGAGATTTGTGAGATATTGGATTGAACTCTAGTATGGGCGAAGAGTACATTCTTGGTTTGACAATTCGACAGGACCTTAGTGTCATACCCCAAAAATTACCCATCATTTTTTCTAAAAAAAAAAAAAAAAAAAAAAAAAAAAAAACGAAAAAAAAAAAAAGAAAAAAAAAATTTAATTAATTAATTAATTAATTAATTAATTAATTAATTAAATAATTAAAATAAATATATAAATAAAATATAACAAATTATTTTGGACTTGGGTCTCCCTCATTCCAAGCCCATTACCCACGAAATTAGTCTATAAATACTGAAGTTTCAGTAGGGGAGTTAGACTTGGAGTTTACACTGGGAGATTCACTTGAGAAAAAGGGAGAGAAGCAAAATGCTCTGAGGTTTCCTTGGAACAAAACACTGGACAAAACCTGAAGGGAAACCTACAAGCTACTCTGCAGCAACCTCCAGGCAACTCTGAAAGGTTCATTCTGACTCACAGACTTTCAGCTCAAGCAAACCCTGCCATTTGATTTTTCTTCTCCAATCAGGTTTGCCCTATATCCATCATCTTTATGCCTTTAATTTGAATGCTCTAAATATATGAGGTATTATGGGTGAATTTGATACCCTTTTGATGCATGTGTTTGACAAGAGGTTTAGGCCTCCTACCTTTGGTTGCTTTTATGAGCTTTTAGTGAATTGAAAGGGCATGATTTATGTGATTACATTTTGATTTGAGGGCAACTCTTGGTTACCCTATTTTGCTTCACTGACCCTTTTGTTGAGTTTTTGTGAAGGCACCTAACTTTTGCAGGGATAACTTGCGTGGTTTCCCACTTTATTTGTGGGATACCCCCTGGAGGTTTCATTCCGATTACCTGTACTGACTCACTTTCTTTGATGGTGTTTAGCTTGGAAGGATCCCTGGGTTTCCCATTCCTTTAATTGCTGTAACTTCGGATCTTTATCCGTGTGATAATTTTTTTCCCTCTCTCATACTTTATCGCTTTCTTAGCTGGAAGACCTCGATAGGAGGCAATGTTTGAGCCCTTGGTGGCATTTTACTTTGAGATACATGTTTTGTGTTTTGTATTCATATCCCTGCAGGTAGCGTGGTTCCTTCGTCAAGGACTGCCTTTTTGCCCTTGTTGTGATATTTCTCCGGGGTAATCTCCGATTGCCCCCTGATTTGGTGTTCTGACATGTTTCTTTTTTTGAGTTTCGTAAAGGTTCACATATCCCAGGAAAAGGTTATTGGCTAGGTATTCCACTTTATTTGTGGGATACCCTTGTGGAATTTCACCCTAAAATATTTTTTTTGTGTTAATTTCTAATGTATTAATTTTTTTAATATATTATTTTTAATAATTTTAATGTGGAGTTTCATCCTAATTATATAATTAATTGTAAAACTTTGCCTTTGAATAAGTGATCTTGGACCTCTCTTTGTTGCCTTACGATTACGATATTACGGTCATGTCCCGCGAACGTGGGGATACCCTTAGCAAAGACCCTTCGGTTAAATCATCATAAAATAAATTATAGTCCCTCGGATGTTGCCTTCGAATATACAACTTTGTCCCTCGATGACCCTCCGATGTTGCCTACGGTTAAAAGATGATAGTCCCTTCGAATGCTAAGGTATCCTCATAACTGTTGCCTTCAATGACCAATCGATGACCCTACGATGACCCTTTTACATCCAAAGGATAAAACTACTTATTTCTCAATAATAAGGACAGTTTTACCCTCATAAGGATAGGAAATACTCATAAAGACCTTGGGTCGGTATAACTCTTAATTGCTGGCTCACAACTTAAAACACTTTTTCGCACCTCACACCTTTCAAAATACCTTTAGAAAATCACCACTTGGTATACATTCATACTAGAATCATTACCGAGTTATATTTTTCTAAACAATTTTCAAAACTAAACGAGATAACCACTTTGTATACATTCATACAAGAATCATTACAAAGTTAAATTCTCTTTTCAAAACAATTTTCCAAACAATTCACAAACACTTTTTTTAGACAAAAATAATATAAGTGATCGAGCAATTAAGAGCCCATGGATAACCATGGATACAAAGGGTGCTAACACCTTCCCTTTGTATAATGTACCTCCCGAACCCAAAATCTAAATTAAGGTCTTTCCTGTTCTTTTCCACCTTTCCTTATTGGATAAAAGAAAAGTCGGTGGCGACTCTTGCTAACCGCGACATTGCGATTAAAACCACAAAAAGTCCAGTTCACCGTATGACAGAACTGGCGACTCTGCTGGGGACTCGGAATATTTAAAAAGAGAGGTTACCTTAAAAACAAGATCACTTATTCAATTTGTCTGATTTACTTTTAAGGGACTGCTTGGGTATCCTATGCTTGAGTGAAAGATCCTACACCCGGATCTAGTGTACCTTAGGTAAGTAGCAATAGATCATCGCGACTATCCGGCGTATACTGGAATGGTTAAAGTGATGGCTACGGTTAATGTGGCACTTTGGATGTCCTGATGTTCCTCATGTTAGTTGAGGAAATATTTGGCATTCGCGTGGTGTCATAAAAGCATTAACCAGACCTTTAGAACCCTAATTGACTCATCCTGGCCATTAGAAAGTAGTGAGCTAACTGACTTCGGTTCCGACTGGGGCTTGGTTGAGACTCGATACTACACTCCTTGAGATTGGACTTTAGGGAAGCTTCGGTCAACCACTTGGTGTTGCACTGAAGTGGACTTAAAGGAAAGTCAATGATTGGAGATCCTTTTAGAACCCGGTTACTATTCTAGGACAGGTTGAACCAACCAAACTTCAGTGGGGAGGGTACTTACCTATGAAACTCATGCAAGCCTTAAAACCTAGGACTGATGGTTGTGTGACTTGCTTGTGCTTGTTGTTTACTTAACATCATAACATCATAACATCATAACATCATAACATCATGGCATTATACTAACCATTTCAAGGACTTAGGAATTTAGCTTTGCTCTGGTAAACAGGTTATGGCTTCCAGGAAGACTATCCGGATCAATCTTGTAGCAATCTCTCCTCAACTCTAGGATTTAGTGTCAGAACTTCCCGATCACGCTCAGTTCAACAAAAGACATGGATCTCTCCTCGATTTGGTTACCACGGGTTTCAAAGAAGATATGATGAGAGTTCTATTCCAGTTCTTCGATCCTAAACATCACTGCTTCACTTTCCCAGATTATCAGTTGGTACCCACATTAGAAGAGTTTTCCAAGCTGCTTGGGATACCTATCCTTGATCAAGTACCTTTCAGTGGTCTGGAAAAGATTCCGAAGACTGAAGAAGTTGCCGCAGCTTTACACATGACAAAGTCCGACATTGAAAATAATTGGGTAACAAGGAGTGGAGTTAAGGGTTTACTCGCCAAATTTTTGGTAGGTAAGGCCCGGGAATTCCTAAACGTTATGAAGGTCCATGCTTTGGAAGATGTTCTAGCATTGCTAATCTATGGTTTGGTGCTATTCCCTAATCCGGACCAATTCATAGACATGAGTGCTATTAAGATATTTCTCACTCATAACCCTGTGCCCACCTTGCTCGGAGATATTTTGCATTCCCTTCACACTCGTACTATGAAGAGGCAAGGGACCCTCATGTGCTGCATACCTTTGTTGTCTAGGTGGTTTATTTCGCACCTTCCTCAATCAGTCTTGAAGCACGATCAAAATCTGAAATGGTCTCAAAGGATAATGGCACTCTCTCATTCAGACATCCGGTGGGGTTCTAACCTCAAGGAAAATGTTATCATCATCGACCGTTGTGGAGAATTCCCTAATGTACCACTCATGGGGATAAGAGGAGGTATTACTTATAATCCTGCCTTGGCCCTACGTCAGTTTGGGTATGCTCGAAGGGATGGGCCACATGAAATGATTATTCAAGGTATAGTGTTTGACTATGACAATGACTCTCAAGGTCTCCGCCAAAGGTTTGTACGAGCTTGGGGCATGGTGAAACGAAGCACTTTAGGAAAGAAAAATTCAATTCCTCTGGAGCCTTATCTCAGATGGGTACGCGCCAGAGCTCGTGAACTTGTCATGCCATATCTTGCAGTCGGACCATTGATTGTTGAATCAGAGGTCGAAGGAGGTACTTCCCAGATCATTTCTTACCCAGATATGCCTACCGATGTTGAGGAATTGAAAAGATCCTGGACCCAGTTGAGAGAGGAGAGAGATACTTTCGAAGCCCAGTGCAATGCAGAAAGGAAGAAAGCACTAGAACTCGCCAGCCAGCTTAATGAGGAACGAAGGCTCAATGCATATCTTCGCCCAAAAAGAAGTCGCCCCTGGGAGACTTGAGCTTTCATTGTATTTTACTATTGTTCCTTTTGTAATGAACATGGAAAAAATTAGCAATAAACATTTCTCTCTTGTTGGTGATTTACGCAAAGTTAAATTCCAAAAGTCCTTGAAAACATTTCATACATTGCATAGCATAACATTGCATAACAGGTACTCTAAAGGGATTAGTGTTCTCACGGTTTTCCTCCAAACAGAAAAATGGACCTCGAACAAGCTGTCAGAGATCTCCAGGCTCAAAATGCTCAACTCCAGGAGATGATCTTGAACTTATCCAAGGGGCAGGAGGAACTGAAGGCTCTCTTGCTCGAGAAAAAGAAAGACCAGAAACCTGTGAGTTACACTAACACGGGAAGAAGGCTTAAAGGACAGGCTGCGGGTGTCAAAATCAGAATTCCGAAGGATCAAGAAGAGGAAACAGAGACAGATTCAGAAGATGAGAATGTCGATCTCTTCAACCCTGAGGACGACAACGAAGATTATGAGAATGAACAGTACTCTCCAAGAGATGGCAAGTACAAGTTGCTGGAAGAACGTATGCTAGCTATGGAGGCTCAGAAGGCGCCCGGTCTGGATTTCGAAAGTTTGGGTCTGGTCTCCGATGTGACCATTCCCCGCAAATTCAAAGTCCCCGCTTTCACTAAGTATGATGGGGCATCTTGTCCTCAGATGCATCTGAGAGCTTATGTGAGAAAGATTCAGCCGCATACCGCTGACAGGAAGCTATGGATCCATTTCTTCCAAGAGAGCCTGTCTGGCACACAGTTGGAATGGTATTATCAGCTCGAGAGCTCTGACATCCGCACATGGACTGATTTAGCGACAGCTTTCTACAAGCACTACCAGTATAACTCTGAACTAGCGCCTACCCGGCTACAGTTGCAGAATATGACTATGGGATCTAAAGAAAGCTTCAAAGAATACGCTCAAAAATGGAGAGATTTGGCTGGCAGAGTCAAACCCCCTATGACTGATCGAGAATTAGTGGACATGTTCATGAGTACACTGACTGGCCCATTCTACGGCCATCTATTAAGGGGTTCCTCATTGGGTTTCACTGAACTTATATTAACAGGTGAACATGTTGAAAGCGGCATTCGAAGCGGAAAGATACAGGCGACTACCTCTGATCCTCCGGAGACTCCTAATGTCATCACTGCTCCTCTGTCTAATCATGACGAGACTGTTAATGCTGTGGAAGATGCCGATAACGATTATGACTTGGATAGCTGGATTTTTCCAACAATTGGTGACGGACTCAATAATTGGAAGGCTGAGGGCACTATCCCGATTTCCTTTAGTCAGGAGTAATTGTTATTGCTATTTGGTGTTTAAAGCATTGTGTCTATACCCGGGGCACAATAGCTAATTTTTCAAGGGTTTTGTCATTTTCATAAGCATATTCATATTCAATAAATCAATGGACTTTTTGCATTCAAATATTGCGCTCTTTATCTTTCCTGTCATTTTTCAAACAAGCTATGTTTTCTTGCACACACTCACGTAACAATTTGCCGATCCATATCCACTCTGGATCCTGTTGGTAATAACTCTGCTACTGTTCATTATGACTTTGAAAATCCGATCTACCAAGCCGAGGATGGAAGTGAGGAAGATTGTGAAGTCCCTAGAGAACTTTCCAGACTGGTACTACAAAAGACTATACAGCCGCATGAGGAATCAATTGAAATTGTAAATCTGGGTACTGAAATAAACAAGAGAGAAGTCAGAGGTTTCTTGGGGCACTCGAATTACATTGCCCGATTCATTCCACACTTGACTGCTACCTGCAAACCCATCTTCAAATTACTAAAAAAGAAAAATCAAGAGATGGTATGGAATGATGAATGACAAAATCAAGAAGTATCTCCAAGAATCTCCAATTCTGATGCTACCAGGTGAAGGAAGACTTCTAACTATGTATTTGACCGTGTTAGAAAATTCAATAGGGTGTGCTGGGGCAACATGACGAGTCTGGTCGAAAAGAGCATGTCATACACTGCCTTAGCAAAAGGTACCGACTGTGAAACAAGATACTCACAGCTCGAGAAAGCTTGTTGCGCTTTGGCTTGGGCTGCTCGCCGACTAAGACAGTATATGTTGAATCATACCACTTTATTGATTTCTAAGATGGATCTTATCAAATATACATTCGAGAAACCTGCTGTCTCCTGAAAAAGTTATCACTGATAATGGTACTAAATTGAACTCTGCATGCAGTTCAAAATAAAACACCATAACTCTTCTCCGTACCGGCCAAAGACGAACGACGCCGTGGAGGCTGCTAACAATATCAAGAATATAACAGTAACATACAAAGACTGGCATGAGATGTTACCTTTTGCTCTTCATGGTTACCGCACTTCGACAGGGGCAACTCCGTTCTCTTTAGTCTATGGAATGGAAGCCATCTTACCAGTGGAAGTTCAGATTCCCTCTCTAAGAATCATGAAAGATGCAGGCTTAGATGAGGATGAATGGATTCAAACTCGACTCGATCAGATACATTTGATTGATGAGAAGAGACTTGCGGCTGTATGTCACGGGCAGATATATCAGAAGCGCATGACCAGAGCATTTAACAAAAGAGTCAAGAGACAGGTGTATCAAATTGGCGACTTGGTGATAAAGCGTATCATCCTACCGCAAACTGATCCCAGAGGCAAATGGACTCCCACATACGAAGGGCCATTTGTAGTTAAGAAGGTATTCTCAGGTGGAGCCATGATACTCGCTACAATGGATGGCGAAGATTTTCCGCATCCCGTGAACGCGGACATAGTTAAAAAATACTACGCATGAAAGAGACCCGCTAGATCGACGTATCTAGGCAAAAGTAAGGGCATCCCGGCGAACCAAAAGGGTTCGGGCAAAAATTAGGGATATATAAAAAAAAAATGTACACCCGGCAAGTCGAAAACCTGAAAAGGCGGCTTGGGCAAAAAAGGGTATCCTGGTGGACTGAAAACCTGAAAAGGCGGTCCAGGCAAAAATTAGGGATTAAAGCGTATGACTATGTCCCGTTCTCAGTCAACTTTATCCAAGTTCAAGGGATTGACCAAGCCAATCACTTCTATCCGACAGCAGGGGATGAGATGCTTGAAGACATAATGACAGTAGTAGACTTAAAATCAATAAGACTTTTCTGCATAGCTTTCTCTTTGTTTTTGACAATTTCCTCTTACTAGGATTTCTGTCTCCTTGTACACAAATTGCCTGTTCATAGGCCTCCTTTCAAAATCAATGCAATTCATTTCAAAAAAGATGCTTTTGTTTTACTTTTTCTGTTTTGTTTGCGTAAATGTCCATTGATTTAATTTGAATTAATATGTGCATTTGAATATGACTGTTGTTTACCAAAAATACATGCATAGAATAGCAATAGCAATTACTACCCGACTTCAGGATCGAGGAGAAGGTCTAACCATGCTTCCAATGAATCCGCTACCAATTCTATTCCCCCAGCAAGTCTGTTATTCCTCAGAAGAAATTAGCAGTATTCCCCGGCACAGCCAGTTACTCCCCAACAGAGGTCGGCATCATCAGACAGATTGATCATCTCATCCATCCTCAGCCAAGATCTGTGGAATATTTCCACCATCAGACAGAAATCAAGCATCCCCAGCCGAGAAAGGGTCATCGACACAAATGTCTCAAATCAGTAGATGGGGATTTATTTTCCCCAGTAGAGTCCCCAAGCAGAACTTCTCATACGCATAACTCATTCATTACATCATTTCACAGCATACGCATGCATACAACATTCGCATTTATTTTAGCATAACACGAAACATCTCATACATCATGACATAGCATGAAGCTAACTTTTCTTTGCAGGTTATTTATCCTCCTGATATAGTCAAAATAAAAGGCTCATTCAGGCAGACGCCTTTATCAATCACAGACAAGATTCAGATACATATTCCAGATGCAATTCATGGGAACATTCATTCTGACAACACTTCGATATCCTCCTAGCGGTGGCATCTTTAAGCCCATCCCAGACATTTATTGCAAGTACAACGTATACAGATACAGCCTAACATACGGTTCATTCTGATTCAGCCCAACATATGACTTCTTCAGCAACTCCAATGCGGTCTAACGTACGACCCATTTGGACCTTCAAATCCTCAGATGCTGCCTAGCGTACGGTACATTCAGGGGTGTAGTCTAGCGTACGACTACTTTCTTCTTCGGATACAGCCTAACGTACGGCTCATTCTGCCACTCAGATACGATCTAGCGTACGATCCATTCTGAACTCCAGCAACTCCAATGCGGTCTAACGTACGACCCATTTGGACCTTCAAATCCTCAGATGCTGCCTAGCGTACGGTACATTCAGGGGTGTAGTCTAGCGTACGACTACTTTCTTCTTCGGATACAGCCTAACGTACGGCTCATTCTGCAACTCAGATACGATCTAGCGTACGATCCATTCTGAACTCCAGCAACTCCAATGCGGTCTAGCGTACGACCCATTTGGACCTTCAAATCCTCAGATGCTGCCTAGCGTACGGTACATTCAGGGGTGTAGTCTAGCGTACGACTACTTTCTTCTTCGGATACAGCCTAACGTACGGCTCATTCTGCAACTCAGATACGATCTAGCGTACGATCCATTCTGAACTCCAGCAACTCCAATGCGGTCTAGCGTACGACCCATTTGGACCTTCAAATCCTCAGATGCTGCCTAGCGTACGGTACATTCAGGGGTGTAGTCTAGCGTACGACTACTTTCTTCTTCGGATACAGCCTAACGTACGGCTCATTCTGCAACTCAGATACGATCTAGCGTACGATCCATTCTGAACTCCAGCAACTCCAATGCGGTCTAACGTACGACCCATTTGGACCTTCAAATCCTCGGATACTGCCTAGCGTACGGTACGTTCAGGGGTGTAGTCTAGCGTACGACTACTTTCTTCTTCGGATACAGCCTAACGTACGGCTCATTCTGCAACTCAGATACGATCTAGCGTACGATCCATTCTGAACTCCAGCAACTCCAACGCGGTCTAACGTACGACCCGTTTGGATCTTACAACCCTCAGATGCTACCTAACGTACGGTACATTTCTGAAGTGTAGTCTGGCGTACGACTACCGCTTTCATCATCAGATGCGGCCTAACAAACGACTCATTCTGCGACGGTCTAACGTACGACCCGTTCGGATGTCCATCCCCTCGAATGCTACCTAACATACGGTACATTTCTGAAGTGTAGTCTAACGTACGACTACCCCTTTCGTCATCAGATTCAGCCTAACGTACGGCTCATTCTGCAACTCAGATACGATCTAGCGTATGGTCCATTCTGATCCTTTATCCCCAACAGCATATGACACACTCCGACTCCCCAGCGAAGTCGGCAGCCTAATGGATGACTCATTATTCGGTCTAATGTACGACCCAGTGTGGCACCCATGTCTTCAAATTGGCCTAATGTACGGCTCGATCTGAAGCTTTCGTCATCAAACCTCCCGGATGGCATCTTTAAGCCCATCTCCATCAAGACCAACTGTCGATTCTCAAGTGCAAATTTTTGGGGCATTCTAGTGTTCAATAATCTTCCACCTCCAGACCACGAATGGCATACACGCCATCCGAACTCTCTCGGTTCAAGAATATTGAACAGGGGCAGCTGTCATACCCCAAAAATTACCCATCATTTTTTCTAAAAAAAAAAAAAAAAGAAAAAAAAATTTAATTAATTAATTAATTAATTAATTAATTAATTAAATAATTAAAATAAATATATAAATAAAATATAACAAATTATTTTGGACTTGGGTCTCCCTCATTCCAAGCCCATTACCCACGAAATTAGTCTATAAATACTGAAGTTTCAGTAGGGGAGTTAGACTTGGAGTTTACACTGGGAGATTCACTTGAGAAAAAGGGAGAGAAGCAAAATGCTCTGAGGTTTCCTTGGAACAAAACACTGGACAAAACCTGAAGGGAAACCTACAAGCTACTCTGCAGCAACCTCCAGGCAACTCTGAAAGGTTCATTCTGACTCACAGACTTTCAGCTCAAGCAAACCCTGCCATTTGATTTTTCTTCTCCAATCAGGTTTGCCCTATATCCATCATCTTTATGCCTTTAATTTGAATGCTCTAAATATATGAGGTATTATGGGTGAATTTGATACCCTTTTGATGCATGTGTTTGACAAGAGGTTTAGGCCTCCTACCTTTGGTTGCTTTTATGAGCTTTTAGTGAATTGAAAGGGCATGATTTATGTGATTACATTTTGATTTGAGGGCAACTCTTGGTTACCCTATTTTGCTTCACTAACCCTTTTGTTGAGTTTTTGTGAAGGCACCTAACTTTTGCAGGGATAACTTGCGTGGTTTCCCACTTTATTTGTGGGATACCCCCTGGAGGTTTCATTCCGATTACCTGTACTGACTCACTTTCTTTGATGGTGTTTAGCTTGGAAGGATCCCTGGGTTTCCCATTCCTTTAATTGCTGTAACTTCGGATCTTTATCCGTGTGATAATTTTTTTCCCTCTCTCATACTTTATCGCTTTCTTAGCTGGAAGACCTCGATAGGAGGCAATGTTTGAGCCCTTGGTGGCATTTTACTTTGAGATACATGTTTTGTGTTTTGTATTCATATCCCTGCAGGTAGCGTGGTTCCTTCGTCAAGGACTGCCTTTTTGCCCTTGTTGTGATATTTCTCCGGGGTAATCTCCGATTGCCCCCTGATTTGGTGTTCTGACATGTTTCTTTTTTTGAGTTTCGTAAAGGTTCACATATCCCAGGAAAAGGTTATTGGCTAGGTATTCCACTTTATTTGTGGGATACCCTTGTGGAATTTCACCCTAAAATATTTTTTTTGTGTTAATTTCTAATGTATTAATTTTTTTAATATATTATTTTTAATAATTTTAATGTGGAGTTTCATCCTAATTATATAATTAATTGTAAAACTTTGCCTTTGAATAAGTGATCTTGGACCTCTCTTTGTTGCCTTACGATTACGATATTACGGTCATGTCCCGCGAACGTGGGGATACCCTTAGCAAAGACCCTTCGGTTAAATCATCATAAAATAAATTATAGTCCCTCGGATGTTGCCTTCGAATATACAACTTTGTCCCTCGATGACCCTCCGATGTTGCCTACGGTTAAAAGATGATAGTCCCTTCGAATGCTAAGGTATCCTCATAACTGTTGCCTTCAATGACCAATCGATGACCCTACGATGACCCTTTTACATCCAAAGGATAAAACTACTTATTTCTCAATAATAAGGATAGTTTTACCCTCATAAGGATAGGAAATACTCATAAAGACCTTGGGTCGGTATAACTCTTAATTGCTGGCTCACAACTTTCAAAATACCTTTAGAAAATCACCACTTGGTATACATTCATACTAGAATCATTACCGAGTTATATTTTTCTAAACAATTTTCAAAACTAAACGAGATAACCACTTTGTATACATTCATACAAGAATCATTACAAAGTTAAATTCTCTTTTCAAAACAATTTTCCAAACAATTCACAAACACTTTTTTTAGACAAAAATAATATAAGTGATCGAGCAATTAAGAGCCCATGGATAACCATGGATACAAAGGGTGCTAACACCTTCCCTTTGTATAATGTACCTCCCGAACCCAAAATCTAAATTAAGGTCTTTCCTGTTCTTTTCCACCTTTCCTTATTGGATAAAAGAAAAGTCGGTGGCGACTCTTGCTAACCGCGACATTGCGATTAAAACCACAAAAAGTCCAGTTCACCGTATGACACTTAGCATGCCGTCGAAGTTTGTTCACATGCTGTAGTCGAAGTATGCTAGGAATGTTAGCATATCGAGTTGGTCTTGTTTGTTATGCCTAATTGTTTAAGTTAGCATGTTCTCTAAGTTAACTTGTATAATAGGTCTGCGTGTAAGTCTATTAGTTTAGTATGTTAGTTTTCTTATAAATAACATACTAGTCTCTATTGCACAAAGAAAATCTTAATTAGGGTGAAAGAGGTTATTTGCTATTCTATAACACTTGTAATTTTATTTCAAAGAGAAAATAAAGAATAACAGTTTATAACCAATTTCATTGTGTTCTTATTTTTCCTTCTTTTCTATCCCTGTGGATTTCTTTCTGATCAAAAAACCAATTATACTTTGTAATTTCGGCATCGTTTTCACAAAAGAGTTTGACATAACTCATCACACAAAATAACTTGTAAAATGATAAGTGTCGTTCTATATAAACTCTTCCAATATTCTATCTCCGATCAATATGAGATTTGCGATCTTTTCGATACTTTATACCGAAGTAAATAGAACAAATTAATCTTTCAAATTTACAAAATAACAAACTAACTCCAATATAAATTTAAATATATTCTTCATAAATACAAACATTAGTTACAAACTAACAATATTATTAACTAATTGAATCAACTAACAGTCCAAAATCTCAATAGTTTTAAAATTATTGAAAATAATGTGCGAGTGATTAGTCTGAAAAATAGACTAAATAAAGTGTATATATATAAAAGATGTATTTCATATACCTAATAAATCAAAACTTTGGGTATATGGACTTATCAATAAAAGAAATCAACTAAACTTATAGCACTTTTATATTTAATTTCTATTATTTGGAGAAAATTAAGAAAAACAGTAATTAACAAACTTGAGGTTGGTGTGTCGTTGTCTTTGTTGAATGCGAATGATGCCAACTAATTCAAAGCTCTACCATATCTCACAATATAAAACACAAAGTGCGTGCATGCACATGTTTTAAACAAACCTTAGAGAAGAAAAAGAAGAAAAAACATTATGGGCATTTTAACAAAAGGAAATTCATGTTGACCCTCCTTTAAACAATTGTCTTTTAATATTTGTCATCAATTTAATATTTAAAATGAAAAGAAGTACTATTAAGATGTACGACACCATGATGCATACTTCATCTATTGATATATGATAAGATGACAAATAACACAGTCATGTTTTTTGACTATAATTATTAATTTCGAATTGCCGTGTAGTGTAGAACTAGATCTTCATTACTATTATTATTATTAGAATACTATAGAATACTATAATATAATATACATATATTCAATCTATATAACTTAACACGAGTATTTGATAATAAGGTTCAATGATTAACATTTTCATTATTATTTGAAAATTTGAAAGCGCTTCCATTGGTGGCAAAATTAAGACAAATTTATGATGAGGACAAATACTAAGAAAAATATGTTTATAATATTAAAAAATATGTAGTTTTATAGGACTTGAATAAAGTATAGCTCCAATCCAATTGAATCTAAACTTTCACAATTAATTTGAATTTGAACATGTATATATTTTTTAAATTATATATATATAAGTTGATGATGGATAAGAATTGCGATTGGCCAGTGTTCAATTGTCCCACGCATACACTTTATTTAGGCCCTCACATTTTAGTGAGCACTATTTTGTTGGATAAAATGTTAGACCCTACCAAAACATATGACAAGTGGTGCTGACTTGGGGAGAAGCTAAGGCTTAGCTACAATATGTGTTATGTGGCAAACTCATCCTTTTGCAAGATAAATATCTCTTTAGACATGTTCCAACAAGAGAAAACAAAGAATCTAGGGCCTGTTTGAAATGCATTTTAAAAACTCTTTTTTAGTTTTTGAAAATTTAAAATTTAAAAAATTGTTTGAATATAATGTTTTGTAAAAGTGTTTTTAAAAACTCTTTCCTATTTTTCAGTTTTTAAAAACAAAAAAGTGAAACAGTTTAGTTGTGTTTTGTTTCTTACTTTTTAATTTTTAGTATTATAAAACTTGAAGAAAAAACATAAAAATTTATAATTTTTATTAATAGCATTAATGTAATTTTAATAATTTTTATATTTTAAAAATAAAATAGAAAAACGTATTTGAAAGAGTATGTTATTTCTTTTATTTATGCTCTTTTTATGTATAAGTAACCTTTTCAAATATGTTTATTTATTTTACTTAATTTTTTTGTGTTCCTTAATTTTTTTTATTATATAATTTTTTTTCTATTAAACGTGGAATCCAATTTTTTATTTGTTTTTTTTCTTATTATTATTACAAACACGTGTTATGTGATTTGTAAAATTAAAAATTGATTTAACTCAATTATTTGTATTCGACCAAATATCAATTAATTTTCTTAAGTTTGTAATATTTTATACAATAAAATAGATTTTAAAAGTAAATGACAAAATATGCATTTTTATTCTCTTCTTAAAATACTATTAAAAGATTAGATTATCAAACAAGTTTTTTCATTTTCATATTTTCAAAATAGTTTTTAAAAATTAGTTTATCAAACAAATTTTTTGTTAATTTTCTTCTTAAAAATAGTATTTTAAAATAGATTTGAAAAACAAATTTTAAGAACTAAAATTGAAAAGTGTTTCAAACAGACCCCTAGTTTCAACAAGATTTTAAAGTTGCTTTCTACTTTCATAAAAAAAGTTTGTTCCATTTTTAGTTTTCACAATATTTTCCGTCATCCGTTGTAGTCTTTATAAAATCAAAATTAATAAATGCTTGTGATATCATAAATATGTATATCTTAAAATAAATTGAGGTGAGTATTTATAATACTATAAACATATATATCAAAAATAAATACTCAAAAACTTGAATGATGCACATGATTGACTTGATATAGTATACATGGACTAAAATTATTGACTGAAAATATGGTAGATAAGGATGAGTAAAATATCATACAAGTTTTTATATGATGAGTAAAATAATAACAAAATTTTGATATTTTATGGGATGAGTAAAATATTTAACAAGTTTCTATATTAAGTTTTAATTTTTGCTGTAATATCATTTTAATTTTTTATATACAGTTAATTATCTCAAATCTCATATTTAGGACACAGATTAAAACACAAACAAATAAATAATTTAAGATATAAATATGAAATTAGTTGTTTAATATATGATTTTAATCCTTGTAAATAATATTTTATTTTGCTTCCGGCCCTTGTTATTTTATTTTATTTTTTTGTAAAATTAATTAATATTAAAATTGATCTTTTTAATACGTATAATATTAAATTTTAATCCTTTCAAAATTAGCTGGCATAAGAATTAAAATCAAATATTTTACATATTATAGAAATCATATTTTACATATTATGCAAGACAAATAAACCACATTCACATCCAATCAAATTAATCGATCAAAAATCCTCACATAATTTAACTCTCAGTCAACTAATATTACTAACTATTTTTAGTGGAAATTGATACATATTTATGTTATACAATATAGAAAATCAGATTTCGCATCCAGACTCATAAGCTTTAGCAAGTCAGATTCCCCTACAAACTCTTACACTTGATTTAAGTAAGAATCTTGATCCTCGACTTAAGCAAGTCGGATCTTCCTCCAATTAGCTCATACACTTGATTGAATGAGAATCTTGATCCTCAACTTTAATAAATAGGATTTTTTTTCTCCAAACTCCTAAGCTTAGTGAAGAAAGAATTCAGACTCATTATAAGCAAGTTGGACTCCCCTCTAAGATCTCACTTGGTTGAGTGAGAACACCAGTCTGTTTGATATGCCTAATTTTTAACCAAACATCGAGTTAATGGACAATGGTTTCACTTCCACCTTGATCAAAGGATTTCTTCTTGAGGCAGTGACGAGGATATTTACATCTTGGTCAGATGTTAATAACACTGGACATAAAAATCGCAATGAAAACTCAAACTTAAAGAGTCATGCACATTTCACGACGTTGAAACATGCATAAAAACACATTAAAGACCTCACTGATTATGTTCACTAGTCAACTCTTTTGTGAGACCAATCAATAATACAATAATTTCAAATTGACAATATCACAATAAGAAATTCCTAATCAGAAATTCGCGGACCAATAAAACGATAGAATCAAACCATCATGTGACTCTATCAGCTAAAGGCTTTGGACTCTTATTACATACTAGGTGTAACGCCCTAAACTGCTTTCAGGATTACCGACTTTACCCCACAAATCAACAAGGGCATTTTCAGCATGCTTTGTCCTCACTCACACGTTTTTCGGGAAACTTCCCAGAAGGTCGCCCACCCAAATATTACTCCAAGTCAAACATGTTTAACTGTGAAGTTATTATTTGTTAAGTTAACGAAAAGAAGATGTATCATGTTGGTATAGATAGTATCAATCAATCTTATGAGCTTTCCTTCAACCATATAGTCACATACATGTAGATCCTCATGATCCTCTCATTTCGATGCAAATTTGGGCGACCATTCCCTGTCCTCTTTGGCCTCGTTTGTTACAACCACTCTCTGTCCTCTTCGGCCTCGGGTTTACATGTCCACCAACTTTCGTTTGGTTCGTCCCCGAACCACATTATACTAGGAGAGGTCTTCTATGATAGCGTTTGTAACATCTCAGATAGCTTTCAGGATTATCGACGTTACCCCACAAACCAACATGGGTTTTTTCAACATATTTTATCTTTACTCACACACTTTTCGGAAAACTTCCTAGAAGTTCACTCATCCAAATACTACTCCAAGTCAAACACACTTAACTGTGGAGTTCTTATTTGTTAGGCTACCTAAAACAAGATGCATTATGTTGGTATAGGTAGTACCAATCAATCCTTATAAGCTTTCCTTCAATCATATAGTCTGATATTTGCACAACCTCAGGATCCTCTCATCCTGATGTGAATTCGGACGACCACTCTCCGTCATCTTCGACCTCGCATGTTACAACCATTCTCTATAATGCCCAAGACTGCTTCCAAGATTATCGAATGACCCCATAAACCAACACATATCTTTTCAGCATACTTTGTCCTCACTCAAACGCTTTCCGAAAAACTTCCCAAAAGGTCACTCATCCAAATACAACTCCAAGTCAAGCACTCTTAACTACGGAGTTGTTATTTGTTAGGCTACTGAAAAGAAGATGCATCTTGTTGGTATATGTAGTACCAATTAATTCTTATAAACTTTCCTTTAACCATGCAGTCTCATTCTTGGACAACCTTAAGATCCCTCTCATTCCAATGTGAATTCGATTTTTTTCTTAGAAGCTGCTAGGAGTGTCTCATTATCATACCTCATGCACCGACAACCACTCCCTCACCCTCGGATGTTACATGTAACCACTCTCTGTCCTCTTCAATCTCGGGTGTTACACTCTCCATCGTCTTCGGCCTCGAGTGTTACAATAGGCATTTGATTGACTCAAACTCAATACCACGTCTTCAAAGCTATATAAGTTTAACATCATCACCTCTCAAGATACACATCTTTCTAATCTTAAGACCTCTCACTACAAATTTAAGCATCAGAGTATTTATAGTTACACCCTCTACTTAAGTCTGACTATGAATATTCTAATCAATACCACATTTGAGTTATCATCCATTAGTTTGTTGTTATTGAATATGAGTTCTAGATTAGCCCAATATACATGGAATAAAATTATTGACAAAAGTTAAAGAAAAATTATACGTGAATTTAACGTCACCAATACCATATTTGCGACGTTTTTTTTACAATATTGATTTGAAAAACTATTTATGATTAGCAACGTATTTCCCACGACACAAATAATTTTTTTATATTAAAAAAAATATTTGTTAATTTATTATTTACAAAATTTAATAATAATTATTTATAAATTTTATTACAAAATTAATAATAAAAATATTGTAAATTTATTTATAATAAAAAATATTAATTTCAATTAATAATAAAAAATACTAATACTAATTTCAATTTAAAATAATTAAATTCAAATTAGTTACAAATATTTTACAAAAATGAATATTTAAAACTAAAATAACAATAAAAAAAATCAATCAACATCATCATCCATTACTTTGTACACATCATCATCATCCATAGCTTCTTTATTAAATAATATATACTTAAAAATAAATATATACTTACTTAATATGTATTACTTAATCATATTTTTACTTAGTTAATAATATTTTTACTTACTTAATAATATTTATTTAAAATATGTATATAATTTCTAAAATTGTATTTATTATTTAAAAAATATATTCTTACTCAAATTTTATTTACTTACTTATCTTAAAAATATATATACTTACTTATATAAAAATATTACTTAATAAATATATTTACTTACTCATTATATAATACTTACTTAAAACATTTTATTAAAAAAATCTATACTTACTTACTATATAATACTTATTTAAAGAAATCTATTACTCAATAATAATTTAGCTTACTTAACAATAGTTACTCTAATATATAAAAATAATTTACTTACTTATAATATATACTTGCTTATAATAGTTACTTTAATATATTAAAAAAATTTACTTACTTTAATATATAAAAATCTTTTACTTATATTAAATTCGGAAAAATAATATATACTATTTAATATATTTATTCTCTCTCTCTCTCTCTCTCTCTCTATATATATATATATATATATATAATATATATATATATATATATATATATATATATATATATATATATATATGAATTTCTAGAAAAATATATATATAATTGCCAAAATACCTCAATGAAAGAACAAACTATATTTTATGGAGCAAATTCTCCTCTCAATAACCTATATTAAAAACGAAAAAATAAAAAAATATTAATAACAAAATAAAATTCAATTAACAGAAAATTAAATAAAAAATAATAATATATAACTTCTTATCTTACTAAGATGGAAGAGAGAAAAGATAAAAAAAAAATTGATGTTGGAAGAGTAAGGATTAATAAATAAATATGAGAATGACCGGAAGAGTGAAGAAGAAATGTGGGAAAAAGGAAGAAGAAATGTGTGAAAAATGAGAAAATAAAGGTTCGTCGAAAGTGGCCAATATGTAGTTTTGCTTTCGTCCAACGATGTGAAAATCACATGACAATCAAAAAGTATTTGTTGTCTTGCGACGTGATTTTCACGTCGATAACGTTGACCTGACACAACGGTCATATATCCTTGACCAAACCATCAATTCGTCTAGAAAATATTCTCACGTTTTCTGAAAAGTATGTCACGACGTGATTTTCACGTCACAACTTAACTTTATTAAAATTTGAATATCCTCCATGTAAAATATTTGACATTTTATTTATTTATTTGAAGTTATATGTTGTGACGTGTTTAATACGACGTAACATTTTACAAAATAAAACGTCCTACCATCTAAAATTTTGTTTTTATTATTTAAAAAAATTGTGACATAAAGTTCATGTCACAACTTTCTTATTAGTCACGTAAATTCCACGTCAGAGTTTAATGACGCTTAATTAAATTTTTTTATTGTAGTAATTTTAAACTGAATAATAAATAATATATAAAAATTTGAAGGAAAAATAATATATAAAAATTTGTAGAGGGTGACAAACAATTCTTTAACAAAAATTATAATAAAGACAAAGTGAGTATTAAGTTTTTATTTTTGTTATAATACTTTTTATGTATAGTCAATGACCTCAGATCCCATATTTAGGATAATGATTAAAACAAATTAAATACTTAAAAATTCTACCGTACACACATCTCTGTCCCTTTGAAGTTTGAAAACAATTGCAAATTTGCGACTTGCAATTATCTCAGCTGTTTCCAATTTAGTTTCAAACAATTATCACAAAAGTATATAATAATAATACACCTTTCATAATTTTCAACACACAATGACATATTTTCTTACCAAAATATCTAGATTTCAAAAAGGCCATGTCCTAGAATTCTAGTTTTGTAGACATTGTTGCCAACCCAATTTGGTGCCACCAATTAATGTACAACATGAGTAGCATGTGATCATTTTCTAAACAATTAGGTTACCGGCAATAGACATGGTATACAGATATGTTAATTTAATTGATTAATTAGTTAAGCTCAAAATTGAGCTGGATTTGTATTATGGTTATGGTAGCAATTAATAAGGCTAAGTCTCCTCATGTTTAGAAGCTATATGAATCACAGCTAATAAACAACTACTAGATGGTGATTGAGTTGTAGGGTATTATATCTATAGTAGGTGAACCTTCATTTCAATTAGTTTGGGATAAAAGTTAAAAGTTTGGAGAACAATTTCGAAGTGAAAATTGTGTATATAGGTCCACCATGAAAAGATGCAACAACAAAATAAAGATGAATTAGTGGAAGACAAGAGCATCTAATGAAATGGCTTCTTTTGTCAAGTGGTTTTGACTTTTGATACATATGTATGGTTCCATGTGAAACCCTTTTTTTTAAAAAAGGTTCATGTGAAATTTGATGGATATTTAATGTTTGAGATATGTGTAGGAATTTTGAGATGTATGACTATTAAAATAGAGGGAAGTTTTTATCAAATATTTTAGAAACTAAAAAAATTAACACTAAATATTTTATAGAGTTAAAAGTTCAAAACACTAAAAAGTATTTAAATATATTGGACAAAATTTGGTTAATCTTAAAAAAAAAATGTTACAATAGATATTTATAGTTGTGTCGGGTGACACATTATAATTTTTTTAAAAATAAAATTTCTCCAGTAAAATTTTATAATTATTTGATTATGTGATGGTTAAGGGTGAAAATTGATTATGTAAAATTAAGTCTAATATATTAAAATATTCAAATTTTAAATTTGAGCTATAGTCTATTTATGTTTATTGAGTTGACTAGTAAACAAATGAACAATTGAAAAAGTAAAGTAGATCTATCACTAATGAACCTCACCTCTATCTAAATTAATTTTAAATTTCTTTTTCCCGATGAAAATGGTAACAGAACATAATCTATTTTGATGTTTCTTTACGCTATTTGAAAAACTATAAATTAAATAATGAATATGGTTTTGACCGCCAACATTATATACGTGTATTCCTTCCGAACATCCATAAGAGATTCAATTCAAAATATGAAATATGATTGTGTAAGGTGACACACTTTCAAAGAAAATACATCTCTGAAATAAGAATGATAATATAATCTGTACCCGCGGATATCCATCTGAATCTGTCCCGAAGAGAGTCCTATCATATCTTTGATGATTATGTGTATGATAAACACATAATTAATCATAGTAAAATAAATTGAGAATCTACTTAATCACGATTTAATTTAAAAAATACTTTTTAAGATTTTATTTAACTATAATTTAACTTTTTTAATTAAGAGTTATGTACCATAACCTACTTTGCAGACATTTAAAGACAATTTTATGTTTGAATTCAACTTTTTTTTTAAATCAAATCATAATGAAAAATCACGCCCCAAAACAATAAAACGTGAAAATAATAAAACAATTATTCAAAGTTTTTGAGTTGATGTTATTTTTCAATGTAATTTTGATTAAATTGATGAACATTCAATTATTTAGTCTAAATTCTCCAATTTACATCTTAATTGCTTTTAAAATGGCTTCAGGTCTAAGTCATATCCAAGTCCTTTTCCAAACTAAAGTTCTTATTTCTGGCATGTTTGTTGTATTTATTTTTAACATATATAAAATTAATTTCCCTTCTTAAAAAAAGACATGTAATTATTTGAACTATGTGAAAATCGTACAAAACTAAAACAATTACACTTAATTGAAATAAAATTACATGCAAATACGCTTCATTGGAGTTGATGGCGAGGTTGGCAAGAGAGTTTGTATAAGAAATGACAAAATATGTGAATATTTAAAATAGACGAGTTATAAAATGATAAATTATTTTTATACTACATGCAGTATGTTTTTTGACTTGTTTAAATGTGACTTTTTTTTATGGTTAAGTCTCGAATTTTGTTTATGGATCAATTTTCTTGTATGAACAAGATATTCTTTGTAGTTTTACAATACAAGAGTCAAGAGAATTTTGCTCCCTCTGAAGATTATAAGGCTCTTGTGAATGCATTTGATTCACAAAGATCCAAAGGAAAATCATATAGATCAGGACCTTCTAGTAAAGATAAAAATCGTATGTGCACTCATCGTGGCAAAACTAATGACACAGTTGATAATTGTAGTGATATATTTGTAAAACCCACAATAAGGAGATGCGAAACCGGCTCATCAAACGCCCGTCTCCATAATATGTTGTCTGGCATGATCCCATTCAGTAGAAGGATTGCCCTCGGGAGCAATGTGGGTGGTGACGTGTATGCAGTATGTAACCATGTGTGGAGGGAGTCATAACCACGATTCTCTGAGAAGTAGGATAATCAACAGAACCCCTAGTTAAGGTGAAGCGGTTAACGCTTCTCAAGATTCCCTAAATCTAGACTCATAGGCCTCTATAAATATCTCAACCGGAGGGTTGAGAGGATATTTTGATATTCATTAAAAATACCCCAAAATACAAAGCTTCTCACCTTCATGAGTTTGCTCTCAGCTTATAGAAATCACCACCAAACCAGGGTTTCTCACAACTGTGTGCTTGCCCTAACCCCCCAAAATTCTAAACTCTTTGGTCACCCCTACCAACATAGGAGTATCATGTATATGTATTTTTTTAGCAAGTACAATGACGCTCACCGTGAGGCCTCAATAAAACTGACATGTGTCACACCTTACATTATTCCACCACTTTGACAGTCACAAAAATATCCATTCATAACTCTAATCGTCCCTAGTCATGGCTGCTAGAAGGGCACAATCAACCATACAAGAGGATACTAGAGGTAGTGATGATCTTAATGCCATAGCGGAAATGTGCACTGCCATAGAAGAATGAAGCCTCAACGAGAAAGCTCCAAACGCACTATATTTTTTACTGTTGTTTGTTTGTTTGCTTCTTATTATTTCTGTTTTAGGCGAGTAATATACCTCTATTATTTGTAAGAACAAGTGTTTTTGAGGGGGAACATTATTTCCCTGGTACCTAGAGTGGGGCAAAAGGTTTTTGATAAGACTCCTCATTTTATTATTTTTAATTATTTGCATTGTTGTCTCGCCCTTCTTCACAGGAAACTAGAAGAAATACGTCTATACGAAACATTCCTTCTAAGTGATAAAACATTAGAACCCTATGTAAGATCCTTGTCGTCCTTTGAGGTAATCAAACATGTTGGATCCCCATGGAGGAATCCTTATCACCATACAAGGTGATAAGAAATGTTGGATCCTTGTGAAGGAATCCTTTTCACCCTTGGAGGCGATAAAACACTGGATCCTCATGGGGAAATCCTTGGCGCCCTACGAGGTGATAAGAAATGTTGGATCCTTTTGAAGGAATCCTTGCCCCCTTTGAGGTGATCAAATGCGTTGGATCCTCATGGAGGAATCATTGTCGCACCTTGAGACGATAAAACCAAATAAGTATTTGCAAGGGATCCTTGTTTCCTTATAGGAAAATATTAACGATGGGCCTAAAAAGGATTCCTGAGCGATTATACGAAGTCACTTAAAGAACAACCCTAAGAAAATCGAGAAGAATGATAATAAGGGTAAAACAGTTTAAAAAAAGATGCCTAAAAGCGCAAAAGTTATATTTTTACAATGAATAAAAAACCACCAAAGCTCATTGACTATCCTACCTTCGTCATGTCACCATCAAGGTCATCTTGAACACTTGCAGCTGAGGGAGAGCCTGGGTGCTCCGAAGGGGACGCCTTATTCTCATCCACCATCTGGCCCTATAATCTTGAAGATATCTAACATGCTCAGGTCCAACGTAGGGTAGAAGAAGAACGCATATTCCTTCGCACTCCTGAAATAATTATCATAGGTTGCTACCAGTTCATCCTTGAGCTCTGACACCCCGCCCTTCACTTATTTCTTGAAGCGAAGTGCTTCTTCCAAAGATGAATACATGGTCTTCTCTAAGGAGGCTGATTCTCTAGCTTTAGTATTCTTTATGCTCAACTTAGTCGCCCAAGATTCCTTTTCCTTTTGCAAGGACTCTACTAGCCCCTGGCTCTTGGTATAACTCTCCTCATAACGTTTTAGTTTTTTTCTCAACTCATTCTCGACATGGTCTCGCTTCTCCCAATCAACACGTTCTAGCATCAGCCCCCTTAGCAATTGATTATCCTTCATGAGAGATAGCTAGGAGAACGACTTGATGTTTATAGCCTTGTAATCGCCAGGAAACTCTTTGAAAAAAGGGAGATGGGAGCCAATAATCTTTATAATGTCAAAACCCCAGTCACTCCACAACAAAGACTTGAGATGTGGAACCTCGCCACTGGGAGACTTCTGGACACCCGCCTTTACTGAGGAAGGCAAACAATTCTGCCTCCAGCGACCATGGAAGAATCCCCTCATATTTTAGGGCTTTGGCGCATGGTAAGTCTAGAGGTTGGCCTTCGACCTGCCTTTTCTTCCCCTTGACAATCATGCCTTCAAGATGGTTGTGAGGGCTATATGTTTCCCCGTGTAATGCCTTGATTTTGTCCCATCTTTTCTTCTGCTCCACTAAAGAAATCTTAGACATTTTACCTGCAAGAAAATAAATAAAGGTCACATGCTGCCCAAGGATACCTTTAAAAGCATCAAAGTATCCAAGCTTACTCGGGTATCCCTTAAGGGAGTCACCGCCCTCTCAACACCGCTTAATCACTACACGAGACTCAATGACAACAAACTTCTCTAGGAGGAGAAACATCTTGTCCTCTCCAGATGTGAGATACTTATAATCGTACTTGGCGATTGCCACGAGGTTGTCCGTCCAAGACAAAGGGAAGAGGTGAGTGTCATCTATTCCCATAAAAACTTGGGAACCCTCTATCCCTTTCACTCGTACAAACCTGTCTCTCCAGTTCTTGTAATGATTTATAGTAATGTTTGAACAAGGCCTTTCCCAAAAGGGAACCTAAAGTTACCTAACCCCCTTTGGCAAAAGTCTTAGTAGGGTAGAACGAGAAAAACATCCCTACAGTGGGAGGTGTAACACCCTTCTAAAATACCCCAAATATTTAATAACAACAACAGCATATAAATCAATATCAGAGTAATCATGCACCAAGGGTGTCACATAATACTTCACATAATTCACCGTAAAAATCAGTCATGCTCATTATTTAATTCAACATAAACACTTCTTTAAAAATTCGCAGCGGATAGAAACATTCAACATCTGTAATATCTTAAAATTAACATTTATTCAACAAATAGAACATCCCGTCCCGATGTTACATCTATCAGAGCATGACCCACTAAAACCACTCTAGACTTCAAGCACTAGCTTCTACTCAACTCACTGCTCGTTACCTGAAAAATATAACTGTAAGGGTGAGTTCCTCAATCGATATAACAAATATTATAAATCATCATGTCATGTTAAGTAACTTTACACGTTAATCACCCACATCATATCGTGCATTCGGTAGCAGCATATTCAACTCAACATCGTATTCAAACACAACGTAAATGCAACTCAAATGAGACTCGACTCTTCATGCATGTGGTACCATTTGGAGTAAAACTCCCAACTTAAAATCATTGCCAGTTTAGTGGGCATCAAGGCATAAGCCTTCAACTTTCAACTTAAAATTTTTGCCAATCCAGGCCAACGTGGTGTGAGCAAAAGCCCCATAATTTTGCCAATCCAGGCCAACGTGGTGTGAGCAAAAGCCCCGACTTAATGCATATGAATGTATATGGCATGTACGACTTGAAAGTTCAACAACATAATAACAACGACAACATAACAGCTTTTCAGCAACAACAACTTAAAAATCAACTTTGGCTCATCAGCCTACAACTCAGCATTTTCAACAAAACAACTTATATTCAACTTTGGCTCATCAGCCTACAACTTAATATTTTCCACAAAAACAACTTATCAACATATTTGCATCAACATTTCGCAACATAGACTCCACGAATTTATTTATCACAATTGGATACAATAGGCCAATCACCAATTACACTTACATCATAAAAATCAACCATTTTTACATACTGCAACAGTGTTAACCGGTTAACGCTATAGGTTAACCGGTTAACGCAGGAAAATTACACTTCCAGGCAAAACGCAACAGTGTTAACCGGTTAACGCTATAGGTTAACCGGTTAACGCAGGCAAAACTCAACATTTTCACAAATTATAACAGTGTTAACCGGTTAACGCCCTGGGTTAACCGGTTAACGCAGACAACACAGCAGTTCCTGCGCTAACACAAGGCAGAATGCAGAGTTTCCGCATTTTCCGCCGTTGGAGGACTTCCGGACCTCCGATTCAACTTCCGTAAAAAGCTATACGCTCAGAAATTCACAATACACTCAAACACAAATTCAATTTCAGCTTTAATACAACTTATTCAACATAATTTCTCAGCATTCTAAATCCCAATTAGGGTCAATCGACGGCTTATCACTACCCATTACATGTTAATCGATAATACCCATTAAACGACGATAAACCCCCCTTACCTTAACAATCCGGCAACTCTTCGAGCTTCAAGCTTTTCCGTTCTCCAACCTTTGCTCTACAGCTCTTTGCCCTTTTTCTCTTCCCTGCAGCTTCTCAGTTTTCACGTAAAAACCTTTTCCAAAAATCAAAACCTTTTCTCTTATTCCACTTATATATTTTCCAATAATAATTATTATTCCCAAAATAATAATAATAATCCAATAATTCAATTTATTTAATTAAATTATTAAATATATTATTAACTTAATTAAATAATTCTTTTACTTTATTTGGGGTGTTACAGGAGGCACCTCCAATCCCCATCATACAATCTCGAATTCCCTAACAAAATCCCAAAAATTGGGTGTTAGATGAGAAGTAGCAACATTAAGCACCTACATAACTTCCATTTCAAAAAGAGGGAAATGAAAAATAACCCGTATATCCTTAATGAAGGGGAGTAGAAATAGAAGTAAGTAGAAGAGAAGTCAGAGCATGTGGCCCTTTTAACCCTCTTTGTTGGCGAACAAACCTTCAAAACAACCATTTCTTCATCTTCCAAATAAGATATATCAACCTCCTTCCGAAAGGAGGCTATCTTCTCCTCAACAATATAAAAGGACCCAAAATCTCCGTCCTCCTTAAACATTATGGCAGGGGAAACCATTATCTCTTTATTTCTTGGGAACATATAAGAAGCGAAGAAATCACTACCACTATCATAATTGTTACTAGAACTAATAGAAATTTTGATCTCACAAAACTAAAAGATATATGCCAGTCTAAGGCCCTACGAAATTGCTCTTTTTCTAAATCCATAAACATTGTTATTACGAAAGGGAAAGAGAGAACGATACCAGTTTATGCCACACTAAAGCTCAGAATTCCCCAGACACATGCAATGATCAGTTCTATTTAGGGTCTCAGTAGTAAATCATCATTGATTACATTAAATGTAATTGAGCGCTTCCATGACTTGATTGATGCTTGACATCCTTCATATGACACATAAGATACTATGAAGACACCTTGTAGGGGGATTGATGACTCACCTCTAATTGGGGGATTCGCCCCTAATTAAGGGACTCACCCCTAACAAGTGGACTCCCCCCCTAACAGAGGGTCTCACCTCTAACAAAGGGACTCCTTCTAATTGAGTGACTCGCCCTTAACAAAGGACTTACCCATAACATAGAGGCTCACCCTTAATTGAGGGGCTCACCCATAGTTATGAGATTCACCTAAAATGAATGAAGGGCTTAAATTCATGTGGAAGGGGATCTTAATCACTTCACGTTTTGCAAGTCCTATTGCTTAAGGGATTGTGTAGTGATATATTTGTAAAGCCCATAATAGGACAACGTGAGACTAGTCCTCCTCAGGTGCCCACCTCAGAATATGTCGCCTAGAATGATCCCCATTCAGTAGAAGGCTCCCCCCAGGGAGAAACGTGGATAGTAACATATATGTAGTCCGTAACCATGCGTGAAAGGAGTCATAACCATGATTTCCCAAAAAGTGGGCAATCAACAGGTCCCATAGTCAAGGTGGAAGGGTTACTACTTCTCAAGATTTCTTAAATTAAGGACCATAAACCTCTATAAATATATCAACCTGAGGTTTGTGAGGATATTCAGATATTCACCGAAAATACCCAAAATACAGAGCTTCCCACCTTTATGATCTTGCTCTCACCTCATAGAAAACACCACAAAAACAGGGTTTCTCACAACTATAAACTTGCGTTAACCCCTACAAAGTCTAAAGCCTCTAGACACCCCTATCAGAATAGGGGTGCCACACATTTGTAATTTTTTAGCAAGTACAATAATTGTTATGCCAATCATGGTTTTCCTCCTCATATGCAGATAAAATATGCTAACAATGTTTCAACATGTGCTAATGATCAGGATATGGATGATTCTTCTCAAACCAATTATGTGAAGTCAAGTTCACCTTCCATTACAACTAAGCGATATGAACAATTCAGGCATCTAATTCAATAGTCTACTAACAATCAACAACTGTCTGCTTCTTCCAACTAGGTTCACTCTTCTACACCAGTTGGTCATTCATCAATTGGTAAGCTAAGTACTAGTTTCTCTTATTCTATATCATGTCAAAATTTCACTATAGGCTCTTGAATCATTAATTCATGTGCAAGTCATCACATGTGTGGATTACTTTAGTGGTTTCATTTATACAACAAAATCACTCTTATTCATGTAAAATTATCTAGTGGCCATTATTCAATAACTAGACATACTGGAACGATTAAATTTTCTTATGATCTTGTTTTAAACAATTTTTTATATGTGCCTTCTTTTCTTTAAATTTGATTTATGTCTCAAAACTATGTCAAATTGGTTGCACAATTGTTTTTAATGGTTTCACTTGTTTGATTATTGATTCAGAAAAAGAACACCAAGAAGATTATTGGTTTTTGTGATAAAGTTCAAGATTTATACTAACTAGTCATTTCAAATAAGATAGTATTTAGCTCTAGCACAAACTCTATTACTTTACCTGATAATGTTATTTCCATTGTAGGCTAGGTCATATCTTTATAAGTAGAATGAACATATTACATCCATAATTCCTTTTCATCAATTTTGATATTAAGGTTGTGTGTGATATATGTCATTTTGCAAAATAATGGGAAAAAAAATTCTACAAGTTTCAATAAAGCTCTTAATCCTTTTGATCTTATTCACTTTGATATATTGGGACCAATTGTAGCTCAATCAGTGCATGATCATCTTTACTTCTTAACTACACTTGATGATTATAGTATATTTACTTGGTTAGCCTTGATGAAGCATAAACATGAGGCCAGCCAACATGTCATAGGTTAACTGATTATAATCCAACACAATCATAAAGTTAAAATTGTTAAAACTGACAATAGGTCAGAATTTAAAATTCCTTCATTTTATGTTTCACATGGAATTATCCACCAAACTAGTTGTGTGAAATCTTCTTAAAAAAATAGTATGAATTAAAGGAAACACCAACAAATTATGAATATCGGTAGAGCTCTCCTTTTTCAATTAAACTTACCAAAGTTATATTGGTCAAATGCACGCATTCATGTTGCATACATCATGAATAGGATTCCTACTTCTATCCTCAAGGATAAATAACCACATTTCATCATGCATAAACAAGATTCAAACATGAATGATCTTAAAGTTTTAGGTTCTTTAGTTTTTTCATTCACATTACAAGGACATACAATCAAATTTTCCCCTAGAGCAAGGAAGTAGGTTTTTCCAAGTTACAAAACTTGTATGAAAGACACAGTTCTCTGAGATAGCAATAATAGAGAAATATTTGTATCAACAAACTTAATCCATCATGAACATATATCTCTTCATCAACCAATATCCTCATCTTTAACTTGGAATTATCACACCAACCCTGATCCAATGAATATCAGTATAATACCTACATACATTAACCAAAACCAAAACCAAACCAATCAACTTGATATCTCACAAAATGATCAGAATGATAACATTGTTGATCTTGAAGTTACAAGCATTAACCATTTCCATAATGATCAAGAAATCAATCCAAATGATGCACCTACTACATTTAATTTTTTTACCTGAAACATCCACTAGACCTATTAGGCAAAAACATGCTTTGTCTTATTTGCCTGACTATGTATGCAATTCTTCCTCCAATCACTCAAAATTATCAACTTAATTGCTTTTTAACTTATTGCACCTTTAAATTATTTTGATAATTTTTCTTGTTCACAAAAGGATTTTGCCATGTCTGTTACAAATAGTATTGAGTCTATAACTTATAAGGAAACATGTGAGTATTATTATTGGTTGAAAGTCATGAAAATTGAACTATATGCATTAGCTAAAAATGAAACATGGAAGTTGGTTAACAAGCAATCACATGTAAAACCTATTGACAGTAAGTGGGTGTATAAGGTGAAGTACAAGGGTGATGGTCCAATTTAGGCATACAAGTCAAGATTAGTGGCAAAGGGTTACAACCAAATAAAATATTTGGATTTTTTTATACTTTCTCACTTGTAGTAAAACTGACTACAAACAAAGTTCTTCTTGCCCTTGAATCTATAGAGAATTGACTCATTCACCAAATGATATCAATAATTCTTTTTTACCTGGAGATTTACAAGAGGGTATTTACATCTCCATACTAGATAGAGTCACAACTAAGGCTAACCAAGTTTTCATGCTGCAAAAGAGCTTTTATGGTTTGAAACATGCAAGTAGGATATGATATGAAAAATTAACTCATCATGGGGGATACCACCAGTCAACTTCTAGTTACTTTTATTCACCCTCGAATAATGAGAAGATTCCACTGTCCTCTTAGTGTATGTTGATGACATTATACTATTTGAATTTTTCTTGATGAATTCACAAAAATAAAAGGAATTGTAGACAGTAACTTCAAAATTAAGGATATTGACATTCTTAAATATTTGTTGGGATCAGAAGTTGTACATTCTCTTAAAGGAATTTGCATTTCTCAAAGAAAATAATATTTGGATATTCTTAAATTAACTGAACTCTTAAGATCAAAATCATCCAACATTCATTTTGATCATTCTACAAAGCTTCATCAAGATGACCATCAACCTTTTGAAGATATCTCAGCCTATATAAGATTTTTTAGAAAACTATTAAATCTTAACACTAGTAGACCTGACATTACCCTAACTACATAACAATTGAGCAAATTTCTCAATTCACCAACTATTATCCACTACGAAGCTGCTTGTAGATTCATTTGATACCTGAAACAAATCCCGGAAAAGGACTTATGTTTCCTAGAAAGTTGGTGGTACAAATTATAGGATATGTAGATGCATATTTGGAAGGTTGTATTGATTTAAGAAGATCAACCACTAATTTTCTTTTCTTTCTAGGTAGTTAACTTGTATCTCGGAGAGTAAAGAAGTAACAAACCATCTCAAAGTTTTTTTTCCAGAGATAGAGTATTGTGCTTTATCACCACAACATGTGAACTGCAATGGATTTTATAACTTCTGAAGGATTTAAATATCGACTAAAACAAGCAACCTCTTCTATATTATGATTCACAAAGTGAAATTCATATTGCATCAAACCTTGTATTCCACGAAAGAACTAAATATTTGGAGTTAGATTGTCATTTTATGCGAGAGAAAAAATCCAAAATGATGTAGTTAGACTACTACTTATATCTACACAAGAACAACAAGTTGATTTCTTAACAAAGACATTGCCTCCACCAAAGTTCAAGTCCTGTGTCGAAGCTTGAAATAATAAACATTTATCATGGTCAAATTTATGGGAAATTTATGGGAGGGTGTTAAATAACAAAGAAAATAAAAATTGGAAGCATGGAAGTTCAATAATGTAGCATGTAAAAAGATAGCATGATGATCATCAGTTACTTGCATCACAAACAACAAACTTTAAGCGAATTCTATTAAAAATATTTTAACTATTTTTCAAATTTAGTTATAGTAGCTAAAGCTGGATATTAGTATAAAAGCTTTAACACACTTTGTAATCAAGTAGATGATGCAATAGTAGCTTGACATTCCCTCTTTTTCTTCCGAATTTTTACTTTTCTTAATAAAAATAAATACAAAAAACACTTTTTTTTTTCTTCGTCATATTTTTTTCTAGTTGAGTTTTTCTTATGATATTTTTTAAAGGGAGAGTTTCTCATGCCAAGGATAATATGATACATAACCTCCAAATTGTGTGCTATATAAATATAATTTATTACATTGTAAAGACACACTTAAAGAATACAATAGAAAGATCATGTTATTCTATATTTTACAATATCATACTATAATTTTGTTTAACTTCAATATATTAAAATGGAATTTGTAGAAAAAGGGAGGGTATGGTTTTAATATTATGAGAATATAATTATTTGATACTTGTAAGCTATTGATGATATGAAAATGAAGGGAAGTGAAGTTGCCACATGGCAGGTTGGTGTTAACAATCATGCATGAAGTGGTGAGTGAGTGAGTGGGGAAGAAAAGAAAGTGCAAAATCTCATTTCTTTGCTTTCTATGTGGATTTAGAAGTTGTTACGATTATAGTAGTAGTAATTCATAAAAGCACTTAAGTTGTTGTTTCTTTTCTCTCTTTCCCTTTCTCCTTAAGCCAAGTAAACACTTTTTTTATAATTTGTGAAAGAGAAAGGTTGCTTCTTATACTCTTTCTTATGCCACTAATGTTAGTACATTTGTTGGAAACAATCATCACTAATGGACGAATCTAAATGTTTGGGAATTGATTTCATATAGGTTTCAAATTAATAATCAAATATTATTGTTGTTAATTAACTTAAGATGCATGCGAATGGGAATGGAGCTTTTGTCGTTACTCGTTTCGCTTTTAAAATATCACGAAAAACGCGTTTTCAATAATCAAACCAAACATCACTTTACCAAACTCGAGTATCCAGCCGCAGTTAATTTGTTTTTTCTTTTTAAGTTGAGAAAAGCTGTTAAAATTCATAAAATCTTGGATAAAAATTTATAAATATCAATTTGTGTCATTCATTCTCTATCACACAGATTATGTCATTAATTTTTTTAAATTAAAAAATTAATAATATTCTATCACACAGATTATGTCATTAATCTTTAAATTAAAAAACTAATAATAATTGTACCAAAACTACAAATATAAATAAATTCAATTTGTGGTGAATTTTCAATCAATTTTTTTTGTATGAATTAGATATATCTATGTAACCGTAGAGATTAATTTTTAAATCAATGATAATAATAATAATAATAATACAATTTATTTTTTAATATTATTATAATTTTAATTTACATTGGTTAAGTGGAAAGGAAACGAAATTAAGAATGATAATTTTGTCCGTTTTCGATGGATAGGGTAAAAATATCACAAAAATACTCGCAACGTGTTAGAGTAAAAATCCGTAGAAATGATCAGAGTAAAAACCGTAAAGATGATTATAGAACACAGACTCGGATAATTATCCACCTACATAAATGGGGATGAGTGCGAATATGAACACTTTAGTATCCATTTCGCCTCGTATCCATATAATATATATTTATATATTTTAATTTATATTATTATATAAAAATGAATGTCTAACAATTTTTAAAAATACATCAATTTTAAACTATTACATGTTTAATATAAGTGATCATTTATTTCATAATTCAATCATAAATTTTAAAAAACTTAAAATAATATAATATTTTAAATTTGATATATTTTTTTTTATTAAAAATGCGAGTAACGAATAAGGGTACAAACACTTACATATTCATAGGGTATGGATACGAGTGTCAATATTGATACCTAAACAAATATAGAATCGAGTACGGATTTTTTTTTCAACTATCAAGTATGATAACAAATACTATAATATCTTACTCAAATCTAAAATAGATTTGTCATCCCTACTCTAAATTAAATAGGACGTGTAAATAAAATAAATTAGAGTAAAAAAGAGAAGGAAAAAAAGTGGATTAAATTCTAAAATATTTAAAAAATAATAGATAATAAAATTTTATTATTAAAAGATAACAAAAATAAAATAATATTTAAAAAAGAAATGATAAGTGGCTCAACATGTTTGAATTGGTTGAATTAAAGATTAAAGAAATTGAAAGTTAGAGTTTAATGTCTAATAAATATGTAAATATATTACAAACAATTAATTTTTAGTTATTAATAATTTATCATTTAAAAAGGAAAATTTTACATTATCTTAAAATCAAACTAATTTAATAAGAAATTAAATTTAGAAATACTTACATTATTAAAAATACTAAATACATACAATATTTAATAATTCTATTTGATACTTACATTATTAAAAGGTAACAAAAGTAGAAATATATGGTATAATCTTACAAATGGAAATATAAAGTATCATCTTAAAATAAAACAAATTTAATATGTATTTTAATATTAAAACTATATCAATTACATTTAAAAAAAAAAGAAAAAAAGAGGGAATTTGAATGGATGGAGAAAGGACAAAGTGTGGGTCCTACTAAATTTCCCTCTATCTAATCTAACACCATCCACTCCTCACTTTTTTGAATGTTTATAAATGCAACTGCAAACCACCTTCATTTTGCAACAACTAATTTTTTACCTTCACACTACAATTTTCTTTAATTCCCCAAAAGGAACACACACACAAAAATAACCACTTTCTCTCTCTTTCTCTCTCTATACATTGAAGCTTAGAATAAAGTGTTGAAAAAAAAACATAACATATTCAAGGTTCATTATTCATTATGGGCTTCAAGCTCAATGTGTTGCTGTTTGTGATACTTGCAACTTCACTTATTGCTCAACATGAAGCTTCTGTTTCATATGATTATAAAGCTATCACCATTAATGGACAAAGAAGGATACTACTTTCTGGCTCCATTCATTACCCCAGAAGTACTCCTGAGGTATTTTCATCAAATGTCTTTCTGGGTTGTTCTTATTTTCCATTTTTATCATTTGGGTTTTTTCAAGTTTCTACCTTTATGAAAAAAAGATAAAATGTTTGTTTGTCTGTTTGGATGACTAAAAGTTTGATTTTTTTTTGGTTGTTTCAGATGTGGCCAGATCTTATCCAAAAGGCTAAAGAAGGAGGATTGGATGTGATTCAAACTTATGTTTTTTGGAATGGGCATGAACCTTCACCTGGCAAAGTAATTGTTAACATTAACAATGCTTGTTAATTGTTAAGCTGGTTTTGTTTCTAGTGTAATTTGAACTAATCAGTTTTTGTTTTTGATTATTGAAGTATTATTTTGAGGGGAACTATGATTTAGTAAAGTTCATAAAGCTGGTGCAGCAAGCAGGTCTTTATGTTCACCTCAGAATTGGTCCTTATGCTTGTGCTGAATGGAACTTTGGGTAATACAAGAGTTTAATCTTAGTTTCCTCTTTTAATTAAGCAATAATCAATTTTACTTGAAAATTTTAACAACTTTAATGGTTCATTTTTTTAGAGGTTTCCCTGTTTGGCTCAAGTACATTCCAGGTATCAGTTTCAGAACAGACAATGGACCATTTAAGGTGAGTTAACAATTATTATCATATATTTAAGAGTCACTAAAAATAGAACGAATACCAAAAAAATCATGTTTAATTTTATAGTTTATTTGAGGTTATTATTACTTTACCCTTGTACTAACTTGATTTTTCTGTTTGGTGAAGTTTCAAATGCAAAGATTTACTACTAAGATTGTGAATATAATGAAAGCTGAAAGGTTGTATGAGTCACAGGGTGGTCCAATAATTCTATCTCAGGTAAATTGAACAACTTTTTTTTAATTTTAGAAATCTTAATCTTGTTATTTACTTATTGAGTAAACTTGGAGATATATAATGAAGGTATTGTATTGCCTTTGTTTTTGCATAGATTGAAAATGAATATGGACCTATGGAGTACGAACTCGGTGCTCCTGGTAAAGCCTATACTCAGTGGGCAGCACATATGGCTGTAGGACTTAGTACTGGTGTTCCATGGGTGATGTGCAAACAAGATGATGCTCCTGATCCTATTGTAAGTTAATCTTATTTGTAACTTTTTTAAGATATTCTTTTTGATTTTTTCTAAATTGTAGATTGTAAATGTTTATATGTGAGAGGTGTAAGTAAGAAAATGATGGAAAGGGAAGAGAAAAAGACAGAAATGATGTGATAAGAAAGTAATTGTTCAATCTCAATTCAATGGTCGATATCGTTTACAATTAATTTATTAACTGTGTAATCTGAACCGTCCGATCTCAAATCCATGGTTGAGAAAAGAGTGGAAATTTATGATTATTCCTCTTTATGCATGGTTGATAATTTCATTTGTTCAGTCTTTTCAATAATATTCTCATCATCATGTCTAGTTTTTTAGCACCATAACTTTAATGAAACTACCCTACGTGCATGTGGTTCAAATTCAAATTTGGGCACTAGTCAAATTCCTATTTTTTAGCAATGGAGAAAAAAATATAGTTATATTGTATTTGCATGTTAATCCAAATTTTCCTGGTAATGTTGTTTTGAGTCAGTGTCATTTACCAGCTGCTAATTCCAATGTAAATTTTTTGCAGATTAATACTTGCAATGGTTTCTATTGTGACTATTTCTCTCCAAACAAGGCTTACAAACCAAAGATGTGGACAGAAGCTTGGACTGGCTGGTATAATGAATTTTAGCTCATATTTAGTGCCTTGTTAATTCTTAAGATTCTTAAGGAAAAGATAAAAATCATTGTTTGTTTGTATTCCTTTTTTCACTTTTGCAGGTTTACCGGCTTTGGAGGTCCGGTTCCTCATAGACCTGCCGAGGATTTGGCATTTTCAATTGCAAAGTTTATACAGAAAGGGGGATCATTTATCAACTACTACATGGTAACTTTAATATTTGTTGATTTCAGTGTGTCGGTGTGTGGATGTGGATTCGACTTTTTTTAAAACTCAACTAAGCCCCTTTGTTTTGCTATTTTCAGTATCATGGTGGAACAAATTTTGGAAGAACTGCTGGTGGCCCCTTTATCGCCACAAGCTATGATTATGATGCACCTCTTGATGAATATGGTACGCTTTAAAGATTCAAATATCTATGATCTACATCTACTGATATTTAGACACAAGTGCAAAGATGAGTTATATTATTGTTTTCGTTACGCAGGGCTTCTCAAGCAACCAAAGTGGGGTCATTTGAGGGATTTACACCGAGCAATAAAACTCTGCGAACCTGCATTAGTTTCTGCTGATCCTACTGTACTTCGTCTTGGAAACTATGAAGAGGTATAAATATCTCAATTCAGTCATATGAGAGTTTTGAATCCTATCTAAAACATTCTTTGTACTAATTGTAAAAAATGTTTACCTTTCAGGCTCATGTTTTTAGATCAAAATCTGGAGCTTGTGCTGCATTCCTTGCGAACTACAATCCACGATCTTATGCAACAGTGGCGTTCGGCAATCAGCATTACAACTTACCTCCTTGGTCTATTAGCATTCTTCCTAACTGCAAGCACACTGTTTATAACACTGCAAGGGTGAGGAAATTTTTTGGACGAACTTCTATTTCTAATGACTAGAAGTGAGATAGTTATTTATTTCAATAATGATGTGAAATCTCTGTACAGGTTGGTTCTCAGAGCGCAGAGATGAAAATGAGCCGCATTCCTATTCACGGCGGACTCTCTTGGCAGGCATTTAATGAAGAGACGACCACTACCGATGATAGTTCCTTTACTGTCACTGGTCTGTTGGAGCAGATAAATGCAACCAGAGATTTATCTGATTATTTGTGGTATTCTACAGAGTGAGTGACATATTACTCTGCGGCATCGTTGATATATTTATTTGTTATGGTTTCTTCATATTGAATACTTATCTTGTTTCTTTTATTGTTCCTAGTGTTGTGATCAATTCCAATGAAGGATTTTTTAGGAATGGAAGGGATCCTGTTCTTACAGTATTATCTGCTGGCCATGCTCTGCATGTTTTCATCAATGGTCAGCTGTCAGGTCAGTAGAAAATCCTCGGTTTATACCGTTTCAATAACATCAAGACATGTCTATTTATCAATGTTTCGATTCAAATTCATCTTCAATACATTGAGCCTTTTATTTATGGTCTTTTGATCAGGAACTGTATATGGAAGCTTGGAGTTCCCCAAACTAACTTTTAGTGAGGGTGTGAAGCTTAGAGCTGGTGTTAACAAAATTTCCCTTCTAAGTGTTGCAGTTGGACTTCCGGTTCGTTTTCTCCTTCCCTCTCTATGCATCCCCGTGTCTAAAAATATGAACTTTAGTCCATGCTAATCATTTGGCGCATTTATATGCAGAATGTTGGCCCACATTTTGAAACATGGAATACTGGTGTTCTTGGTCCAATTTCGTTGAATGGTCTCAACGAGGGGAGAAGGGACTTAACATGGCAGAAATGGTCATACAAGGTTCTTCACACATTCACCACGCTATCTCACTTTTCATGGTTGCTTGAATTTGCTTGAGATTTATTTGAATTCATGTTTCATTTAGGTTGGTCTTAAAGGCGAAGCCTTGAGTCTTCATTCTCTAAGTGGAACTTCCTCTGTTGATTGGCTTCAAGGATATTTAGTTTCTCGAAAGCAGCCATTAACTTGGTACAAAGTAAGTATCATAATTCCTCTATAACCCCGCAGAAGCAGCAAAAACATATGTTTATGTTTTGCTTTAATGTTTGTATTCTTCTTAATATAGTACTGCTCTTAAGTTAAACATAAGCACAAAACACATGTATCTGGTGTGAATCGGATACATGTACTTTTTTGCTTATGTTTAAGTTAAGAGGAAGTACTCTTTATTAATTATTATTCTTATAAATGTTACTACATTATATGCTATTTCAGACTACTTTTGACGCTCCGCTTGGAGTTGCACCGTTGGCTTTAGACATGGTAAGTATGGGAAAAGGTCAAGTCTGGTTAAACGGACAGCACCTCGGTCGCTACTGGCCTGCTTATAAAGCGTCTGGTTCTTGTGAGTATTGCAACTACGCAGGAACTTATAATGAGAAAAAGTGTGGAACCAACTGTGGCGAGGCTTCTCAACGATGGTAAGATATATAAAAGTTTTTCTTTTAGGTTGATGAGAAGCACCGGATAAACTAATTACTGACTGATAATTTCAGGTATCATGTTCCTCATTCTTGGTTGAAACCAACAGGAAATTTGTTGGTTATGTTTGAGGAGTTGGGCGGGAATCCAAATGGAGTGTTTTTGGTTAGAAGGGATATAGATAGTGTTTGTGCTGATATTTACGAGTGGCAGCCAAATCTCGTTAGTTATAAGTTGCAAGCTTCCGGTAAAGTTAGTGTTCCCGTGAGTCCAAAAGCACATCTGGCATGTGGTCCGGGACAAAAAATATCGTCAATCAAATTTGCTAGCTTTGGAACTCCGGTAGGATCTTGTGGAAACTATCGCGAAGGAGGCTGTCATGCTCACAAGTCATACGATGCCTTTCAAACGGTATTGCTACTTCTTGTTCTATTCACATGATCTCTGTTCGCATTTCTTGATTATGTTTTCTTTTGAACCAAAGTTTCTGATATAACATATTTTTATTGTTGCAGAATTGTATCGGTCAGACTTCGTGTGCTGTGACAGTTTCACCTGAAATTTTTGGAGGTGATCCATGTCCAAAGGTGATGAAGAAACTCTCAGTAGAGGCCATTTGCACCTGATGATTTTCAACCTCAGAAAATAAATGGAACAAAGATTCCATAGAGTATTTTTTCTTATGGTGAAGTTGCAGATAAACACAACACACCATCTGGCTGAAAAAGCCTATACAGAATTGCTGTGATGATTGTGGTTATGTGTATATATACATATTGGTGTTTCAATTTGTTATACAAAAGGTTGAAGGAAGATGAAAAGATGGTTGATGATGCACATCGAGACGACGCCAATTGAGTCCATGTGCTGCAAATTGGTTTTTGTTTGTGTGGAAGTCTCTTGCTTCCTGTAAAATAATTATTGTTGCTGTTTTCACTTGTAGATTGATGGAGAGAACAATCTAGCTACTTTTTTTTCTCTACTTATAAGAAACTTTGTAATGTAATAATAAGATATGTAATGTTAAATTTAGTAATGATATTATGCTTTTAACTCCTTGTTCTTTCATTCTGTCATGCCTTAGTTTAAATACTTGTTTGATAGTTTAATTTTATAAATCTATTTTTAAAAACTGTTTTCCATTTATTAGTTTTAAAATTAGAAAGTGTCCATATTCTTTAACGAATAACAACTTGAGACTGGAATTTTAATTCAAATTGAAATTTTTTATTGTTATGAATGTTCAGTTCAAATGTAAGTGGTAAAATCTTGCATGATTATGAATAGGTAAAATGTTTGAGATATAAGAGAAGCGATCATATACCGAATGTTTTAAGATTTTAAGTGGAGATATGATGTTTTTAAAGTGTCATTGAGGATTGAATTGATCTCGACTTTTCCATATTCTATGTTTCAGAGTTTGATTTCTTAGTGGAAAGGAGAGTCGAATTGATAAGTTCAAGTTTATGACTAAAGTCTTCATTGTTGAATTTGTTGAGAATATAATTGTGTCAAAGCACCATTTCACAAGAGTCTGTTGTTGTCGAAATGATTTGTGTGTAGAAATTGTATAACTGTCGAAATGTCGAATAAGTGTATGTCGACAGAAATTTTAGATTTGGCTTTATTTTGTGTTTTCAGCTGAGTTAGGTTAGTTGGAGATTGCTTGTTGTGCAAGCAATCTCAACCTATAAATAGGGAGGTACTCTATAATTGTAAAAACGTTTAGTTGCATAGAGAAAAGATTGAATAAACTTCAGTTTGAGGATAGAGAGAAACTCTGCAGAAATATTCTCTTTCTTCCCCTTTTCTCTCAAACCCCAATTTCTCTTTTCTTTCTCAATTCATATTTTATTTTCTTCTTTAATAATCGTTGGGCAGCAAAATCATCTTGCAACCAAGATGTGGTTGATTCACTCGAGTGAAGAGTGAAGAATAAGAGGCTGAATCAATCGGAAGAATTGATTCTTATTCATCAAAATTGATTAGGAAATCTCCAAGTTTTGGGTGTAATTCCAACATCTGTTATCTAGAGCACTAGTTGTGTGATTCTTGGGAAGTATAGTGCGATGAATCATCTGAATGGATATTTTCTGGCAAGTCTTCCAATTCTGAATGGTAAGAATTATGATAATTGGTGTAAGGAGATGAAAATTGTCTTTTGTTATCAAGACATGTGGGATCTTGTGAAGGAAGGAGTAACGACACTTGCAGAAAATACGACAAATCAAGAAAATGATTCACATAAAAAATTAAAGAAGAAAGATTATAAAACCCTTTTTATAATTCATCAATGTGTTGATCCAGACAATTTTGAAAAACTGAGTGATGTTGAATCAGCAAAAGAAGCATGAGAATTTTTGGAGAAATCGTTTTGAGGTGCTGAGAAGGTGAAAGAGGTGAGGTTACAAACTCACAAAAGAACGTATGAACTGCTTCAGATGAAAGAAAGTGAAAGCATAACTGACTTCTTCACTAGGGTTACGAAACTAGTAAATCAAATTAAGGTATGTGGAGAAGTGTTGACATCAAGATCAATTGTTGCAAGGATCTTGAGGTCACTGACTTTAAAAATCGATCATGTGGTAGTAGTCATAGAAGAATCGAAAGAATTGTCAACATTGACAAAGGAAAAGCTTTAAGGGACACTTAAAACTCATGAATAAATAATGGTTGATAGAGTTGAAGCAATTCGAAGAGTGACGTGGTTTTGCAGGCGCAATCAATAAGAAAAAAGAAAGGAAAAGGAAAATGGTTTGACAACAAAGATAGATGAGGCTACAAAAATTTGACTGGTAGAAGAAACCAACAAGAAAGACAGTCATCTAATCAAAGAAGACCTTCATACCAAAGCAACCACATAGGTGGTGTTGCAAGTAGAGGAAGAGATGGTAGACGAAAACCTGACAAAAATTACATTAAGTGTTTCAATTGTCAGAAGTATGGTCACTACTCTAGTGATTGTCCTAAAAAACAAAAGAATCAAGAAAATAATGCAAAATTTGCAAAGTATGAAGAAGAAGAGATGTTATTGATTGTCACAACAAGAGATGAAGAAAGACTCAAGAATCAATGTTACTTCGACTCAGGATGCTCATCGCACGTGACTGGTAGAAAATATTAGTTTGTCAATATAAAACCCTTAATGAAGAACATGGTGAAATTTTCAAATGACAATGCTCTAACAGTTGAAGGTTATTGGTGATGTTCTAATTATGAGGAAAGATGACAAAAGGTCGGTAATTTCCAAAGTGTTGTATATACCAGACACGAAAAGTAATTTGCTCAGCATATGGCAGTTGGTCGAAAAGAATTACAAAGTGTCGATTGAAGATAAGATGATGAGAGTTCTCGACTTAGGTGAGAGGTTAATCTTGAAGGCTCCTATGTCTCAGAATATAACCTTCAAGATTGAACTTAATATGATGGAGCACAAGTGCCTTGCAACTGCAACTAGCAAGGGTGAATGAATATGACATTATACACTTGTCCATCTCAACTTCAAAGACATCAAAGATATGAAAAGAAGAACTATGGTTTCAGGGTTACCAGAAATTGACATTCCAAATGAAGTTTGTGAGGAACGTGTTCAGGCAAAGCAACATAAGAATAAATTCAGCAAAGATGTAGGAAACAAGTCAAAGGAAAATCTCGAAATCATATACTCTTAAGTATGTGGTCCTATCCATGTGGATTTGTTTATAGGTAACAAATATTTTGTCCCATTCATATATGATTTTAGTCGAGAATTGTGGACTTATCTGTTCAAGAAGAAAAGTGAAGTGATTGAGGTATTTTTCAAGTTTAAATCTATGGTCGAAAGACAAACTTATCGAAAGCTCAAGATTCTGAGGACTGATGGTGGTGGAGAATATGTGTCGAGAGACTTCGACACATTATGTGAGAAACAAGGGATTATGCATGAGGTGGTGCCACCCTATATTCCATACAAAAATGGAACCACTAAAAGGAAGAATATAACCATCATGAATATGGTGAGAAATATCTTGAAATACAAATGTTTACCCAAACAATTATGGGGAGAAGTTATGTCTACTGCAACATACATTTTGAACAGATGTCCGACGAAAAAGTTAGAAGGAATCATGCCAGAAGAATGTTGGTATGGTGTCAAGCTTAACTTAAGTCATCTGAAAGTATTTAGATCTATAACACATAGGCATGTGCATGATCAGTTGAGAAGAAAGTTGGACGACAAGTCGAGTCAAATGATCTTAATAGGATATAATTTAGGCATGACAACATAACTCAGACTCGCGGGTATCCATCCGAATCCGCCCCAAATTTGACGGGGAAAATGCACTTTAAGTGGGTTTGAGTTTTCTCCGATTATAAAATACGATGATGGTTTGGGTAATGAGGACTCTAGTATCCATCTTGAACCCGTCCCTGAACCCGCTCGTTTATTTTATCATGTACTTTATTATTTTAATTTTGATAATTTAGAATATTAATATATGGTAAATGTTTTAATATTTTGATTTGTATTTATTATTCAAAATATTTGAATATTTGAAATGTATGCTTGAAATTTTTTGAGATTTTTTTATTTTATTATTTGTATTGTAATTTGATTTTGGAAAAATATATATTTTTATTAAAAACTGTATTTCACTAAATAGATGGTGCAGGACGGGGATACCCGAACCCATCTGTGACGGATTTGAGTTTTAATTCTCCATGTCCGATAGGGATGGGGGCGGAGAAAGGGGATTGTTTTGGAATTCAGGTTTGAGTTTGGGGGAGGTAAAAACTATCCCCGACCCGCCTTGTTGTCATGCCTAATATCATTCGACTGATGGATACAAGTTATTTGACCCAGTGAACCAGGAAGTAATGATCAGCATGGACTTGATCATAGATGACCTTAAAGAACGAGATTGGATTGAAAATGTAAAGAAGGATTCAATGAGAATATTATATGAAGAACCAACAAGTGAAGTCGGATGAGAAGTTCGACAAGAAAAAGTCAGAGGTCAAGCAAGCACAAGTAGACCTCAAAGAATAAGACACATGCCTGCAAGGTTGCAAGAATGTGTGATTACATCAGATGATACGGTCAATGATAGAGGTGAGCGGGAACTCTATGATTTCTATGCAGATGTCGAACCAGACAATGCAATTAAGGCGTTGAAGGATTCGAAGTGGATGAAAGAGATGGATGAGTAACTGAAGTTCATCCAAGTCAACAACACTTGGTCACTTGTCAAATTGGATCAAGGCAAGAAGGAAATCGAAGTGAAGTGGATATACAAGGTGAAGTTAAATCCCAAAGAAGAAGTAACTCGACACAAAGTAAGACTTGTGGCGAAAAGATTCCTTCAGAAAGAAGAAATCAACTTCGACGAAGTCTTTGCACCTGTTGGTAGGATCGAAACAATCGGGTTGATTGTTGGTCTAGTAAGCATGAACAACTGACATACGTGTCAGATGGATGTGAAATGTGTAACACCCTAATTTTAATTAAATATTTTATTTAATTATTGATGTGCTTTATTCATTATATTTGAAGTTGTGTTATTTGATGTTTAGGAGTATTTTGGTAATTTAATAATTATCGGAATTATAGAATTAGATACTAGAGAATTAAAATAGAATTATTGGAATTATTAAAAATAATTAGATAAATTTAATTATTTAATAATAATTGGAGTAATTAGAATTACTAGTGATAATTCATATTTTTATGAATATTTATTAAATAATTATTTAAGTAGAATTTTTATTTAAATAAATAAAAGTGTGACATTTAATTAAAAAATACATTTTTTTAGAATAAAATATATATTGAGATTTCACGTTAGAAATTCAGACTTCACCTTAGAAATTCATAATTAGAGGAGAGTATAAGTGAGAGGGGTGTGAAGCTCAATTGAGATATTTTGTTTACTATAAAAATTTAAAAGTGATTGAAAAAACTAGGGTAACGTGAAATAAATTAGAAAATTAGGAAGCGACCAATCTGAAAGTTGGAATACACAGAGTTGGAGAGCTATCTTAGGAACGTAAAGGTTTGACTAGAAAACTTCAATTTGAGGTAAGGGAGATTTCCTTATTGGTGAGTGAATTGGGAAGCCAGGATGGTGAGAGTTCCTTACCCTCCCATCAGCGTCACGATTAATGTTTTATTTTCCCTTATTTCTTACGATCTATGAATTGTTTGGCCAAATAAGATTTGGGAAAATCTTTATTGACACGGTCGATGAATTTTGTGGTTTTGTTTTAGTTGCTATGAAAACCAAGGGAGTTTGGGATAAATCCATTACTGTCAATAAAGTGTTATTGTTTGTAGGTTTAACAATTCTTGTTGTTGATTGTGATTCTATTACTGTGAAATTATGCATATGTTGTTGTGATCGTATTTTAGAGTTTTTTATTTTGTCTGTAAATTTGAGCGACCCTATTTGATCATGTTGTTTTCCCAAATTTATTTCTGCAGAAACCTTAAACTCTCAAATTTAGTACCTTGATATTGGTTGCAATAATAACATGACTTGAAAGAATGAGTAGCTGATTGATTTTGATGCAAGCAAGAAAACCAACATCAAATTGACTAATAAAAAACTTTGTCTTAGCATCAGGCATGAGACATGTGTCCATACAAAGGAAATATAGGAAAACAACAATGATCGATAATGTGTTGTTTGTTCTAGACATGCAATGTAACTTGTGTGGAAGAAATTGGTGTCGAAAGTCTATTCAGTGATAATGGAGAACAAATGTTTGAAGTTATTAGATTCCAAGAAGAAGCTAGTCATGAAGTCTTGTATGTCAAGAAACATGGCTTTCAAGTTATGCATTCAAAATTCAGATGTAAAGTGTTTTGATGCAACGTCACATTAGTAAGAATATGAGTTATGGCACAAGAGGTATGGTCATTTAAACTACAAAAGCTTAAGTCAGCTGAATTTCAAATGGGTGATGTTAGGATTCTCTAAGGTGCGGATTTCTGGAAGTTCGTGTACGGTATGCTTGATAGAGAAGAAACCCATAGTGATTTTAAGTCTAGTTGGCCTATGAGAGCCAAGGAAGGGCTAGATGTAGTTCAGTCATGCATTTGTGGACCACTAGAAGTACCTAACTATAATGGTAACAAATATTTCATCACCTTTGTGGATGAATTATCTAGGATGTTATGGTTATTTCTGATTAAGGCCAAGAGTGAAGTTTTGGATGTTTTCAAAAATATTTAAAGTAATGGTGGAAAGATAGAGTGGAAAGTTGGTGAAGATCTTAAGAATTGATGGTGGAGGTGAGTGCACTTCAAATGATTTTGAATCCTTTTGTGTAAGTCAGGGTATCGTTCATGAAGTTACAACTCCATACACTCCTCAACACAAATGTCTGGCAGAAAGAAAAAATAGAATCATTCTCAATATGGCCAGAAGAATGATAAAGAAAAAGAACCTACCACATAAGTTTTAGGGTGAGGTTGAATCAACTACATCATATTTCCTAAATAGGTGTCCCATCAATAAATTAATAGAGATCCTAAAAACACTTGGTTAGGTAGAAAGCCTACTGTCAATCATCTAAGGATGTTCGATTCATTGTATTACAAGCATATCCTTGATTCCAAGAGAAAGATGTTGGAGGAAAAGAGTAAGACGATGATTCATGTAGACTACCACAACACAGGAGCCTATAGACTTATCGGTTCTGAGACAAAACTTCCATTAGTAGAGATCTTGTGATTTTGAAAGATGAGACATGGAATTGGGAAGTCAGAAGTGAATATGCTGCAAGCATATCGGTGCCATTTCATTCTGAAATTTGTGAAGTTGAGGAGAATGATACTCATGATACAATACTTGATGAAAATGAAATAGCACAAGCTAGACCTCAAAGGGCAAGGCAACTTCCAAGAAGACTATCTTATTGTGAGCTAGTTCCAGGCAACGAACTATGTATTAATGGAGAGATGATATATCTTGCAATGTTCGCAAATGCTGAGCCATTTGACTATAAAACAACACTAAAGGAATAAACTTGGAATGGTGCTATAGTTGAAGAACTAACCTCTATAGAGAAGGACAAAACTTAGGAATTAACCAAGTTAAATACTAGTAAGAAGGTCATTGATGTGAGATGGATATTCAAACTCAAGGTAAATTCTGAGGAAAAGATTATCGATTACAAAGTTAGACTAGTTATAAAAGGTTTCTTACAAAGACACAAATTTAATTAAGATTAAATTTTCACACATGTGACGAGACAAGACATGAGAGAGTCAAACAAATAGTAAATGATGAACTTTTTTCACCTTGATGTTAAATCAATATTTAAATGGTCCTCTAAAAGAAGAGGTTTTCATAGCATAACCTCCTGGTTAAAATAATTTCCAAAATGTACCGTTAGTATTAAATAACTAACTTAATTAATTAGTTTTTAATTTTAGAAATTTTATAAAGAGCAATTACTTAATATGCAAGTAATTGCTAATTATGACTATATGCATGATTTTTTTCTCAATAATATTATCATTCATTCAATAGAGTCTATCTTCAAAATCATTTTGTAGTTGGTACATCTCAATCACACTCAACCCCTATTTTCATCCCTCCTATTTAAAAAAAAACTACTCCAAACAAACAAATAAAATTTAAAAAAATCATAACACTATATACCTTAATATCTATCTTAATTTTATTATAATGAAACTAAATAAGTACCATCTTCATTTTTTATTATAAATCATTTTAGATTTCTTACACGTATTAAAAAAATAATAATTATTATATAAAAATAAAAAATTCTAAATATTTTTATAAAATTATTTATTTTATTAATAATATAGAAAAAATGAATTCACATAATTGAAATAAAAAATAGTAATAAACGTTTAAGAGTACATAATTTTTATATTGTTATAATTTTTTTTTCAAAATCTATTACTAATAAAAAACGAAGGGAGTATTATTTATCTATAGTTACTACGCAGTACTCCAGGATCGTATGAGAAGTGGAGAATCAACACCACACTTTTATTTTGTCTCCTCTTCTCTCAGTCACTCACTTTATTTCAAGTTTCTATATTCTTCTCCTCTCACTTCTTCTCTCTCACGCAACACTACAAATGCACGATCCCATTTTGTCGTTTTCCTTTTTTCTTCTCTTCATCATTTTTATAATTTCTCTTTTTCTTTATTCTCTCCCTAAATCTCTTCTCAAAAACCCGATATCCAACTTCACCCGCAACCCGGAAACACCCGACCCGATACTTCTCTCGCTAACTCATTCTCAAATCCGTCAACCCGGCCAAGATGAATCAACTCCGAATCTCGTTTCTGAGACGGCACCTCTGTGTACAGTGCAATCGACTGCATTTTCCGATGATGACTCGAACCAGTCAATGGATTCGGGTCCGTGTGAATTGAAGAAGAAAAAGAAGAGGAAGAGTAAGAAGAAGAAGATAATAGGTTCCGGGACTGAAGATGATGATGACAAGAGGAATGATGGCGTGGAGAGAGAAAGTTCGGGTTCTGATACCCGACCCGAATCAGGTCGTTTGGACCCGTTTACTTCTTCGAGTAGTGTTATGCAGAAGAAAATCAAACCGCAGTATGATGAGCTTGTTAAATGCAACGACTCCAAGAAATTAACACTCTCACAGGTTTTTCTCTCTTTGTGCGCGTACTACACTAGTTATTACAGTATCAATCAAATTCAGTTGCATTCAATGTTAATCACATGAACCAATTAGTATTTAGTACTAATTCACTACCTTTTCGTGTTGTTGTTTAATTTAAGTGTAATTTTGTAACATAAATACACACTATACTCCGTTTCAAAATGATTGTCGTTTTAATCAATAAAATTTGTTTTAACATGAATGTTATTCTTATTTTTCAATGTAGAAATGACTGTTATTTTTTGATTGTATGATCTCCGCGGATGGATTTAGGTTTAAAATCATGATGGATAATCGTTTCGTTTTCTTTGTTACCTAGTATAATGTCAATCTCTTTTATTTTAAAATGCAGGTTGTACAGTTTGCAAATAGTTTGGTTGCTGCTAGGAGTGAGCTGCAACACAAGTATGTCCTAAAAGAACCAACTTTTGGATTGTTTTTCTTGTTGTCTCTTTTACACATTTCGAAAGTTATACATGATAGCATTGCATATTTCTGATTTGCCTTTGCTGCTATGGCGAGTCATGAGTGCAATCACAATTAAGAATTAGCTTCATAATTTTCACCTGTCTATTTATATATTCATGGCAAGTTATATTACATAGTTTTGATATAATCATATGGTGAAACTCAATGTAGTATATATACTCAATTCTTGTGAAACTCATTCAAAATTTTGACTCGCTTTATCCGTCAGAGGATATATGCATTCTCTGTACTACTCTTCTGAAGCTGAGCATGTTTTATGATATTGCATGTTATTCTGATTTTCTTTGTGCCCTCTTTCTGTAACAGGGCTGATGTGACACAACGCAAGTTTGTGATAACAAAGGCCTTACTATGCAAAGCAGACAGATCTTCTATAAACCGACTTCGACAACAGGTTGGTTTGAATATTTGATAGCAACATGTGTCAACTCAAGGGAAAACTTTGTTTGTCATACCCTACGTTGAGTGTTTGTTTTTTCGACATTTCAGATATACAAGCTTGAATTAGAGCAAAAACGATTAGAAGAGGATGCTTTTGTTTATAACTGGCTTCAACAACAGCTTAAACTCTCACCAGCATACAACAAGGTACTATACCACATGCTCTGCATTATATCAATATGACATTTTGTGGCTTATGGAGTATAATTATAATTATTATTACTGGTTTTCTATTTTTTTCCAAACAATATTGTGTATACTATTTTGTTTTTTCATTATAGATTTTGTATGTTAACTAACATTTTTGTTTTGCTATGATATTGCTTATTAGACATTCCTTGTTGTCTATACAGATGCTTGAAATTGGAGTTTCCATGGAGAAGGAAAAATCCTGTAAGATGGGAGAGAAAAGAGATGATGAATTTTCTGATATTTCTTTTGAAGAATTATTAGCACAAGAAAAGAAGGATTCGTTTTGGTTAGTTGTGTTTCATTTCTTGTTTGCAAATGTTAAAGATTGCTCTTGTTAAGGAATAAAAAATTATTTAGTTTCAGAGTGTAACTTCAAATAGTGCATTATTCAATAAAAAAACAATACTTTTTGATTCCTTGATAAGAGAGAGTTGGCTAATGCTTATCAATAACCATTTTTTGTATTTTGACAGGCAAAGAAATGGGAAATCAAAATAATGGTCAGGCTAATGACATTGCTAGTTTAGAAAACTTAAATTAGAGTGAGTTTAGAATGTAAATCAAAATGTTGTGTTTTGCCATGGCAATTCCTCTTTGATTCTTTTCATATGCTATTTTTTGTGGTTATATGAAATATAGATGACACATGTTTTGAGTTTCTTTAAGAAATTTGGATGAATGTAACATTTGCTACAAACTATCATTTGTTTCATATTATTAATTTTCGGTATGTTATTCTCTAATCTATATTGCATTACTATGCTACTTCTCTATAAATTTCAATTCTTTATTTTCTGTGAGGCGTCATCATTTTGATATCTCCTACCACCACTTCATTATCAAAATTGATTTATTTTATTCTTCATTGAATGTTAAGGCTATTAATAACATAGTAAAAGACGGATTATGTTGGGTTTCAAGTGAGGTGATCCATACTTCCATACTTCCATTGTCTTAAGGTTTTGGGTTGATTTATAATGTCAAGATTTCTTGAAACCATGAATCATAAGTACTATACTTGCTAGTCATTTTAATTTGAATTCTGAACAATGTCCTGCAAGTGAAGAAGACAAAAAAGATTTGAATAATGTTTCTGAAATTTTGTTCTATGCTGGGAGAAATATTTGACCAGATATCTAAGCCAACGTATTCAACACGATACACCAGGTTTGACAGACAATAGAATACAGATAATAAATCATAAAGCAAATAAAGAACACGAGTGAATTGGTAACCTAATTCGGTGCAACGTCACATACATCTGTGGGGCTTCCAACCCAAGAAAGAAAATTCACTCTCAATAAAATTAGTACAAAATGTCTTAGATGAACAACTCATGTTCAATGTCCATCTTTTTAATTCTACCTGTGTATTTATATTTAGGACCCCCCTTAAATATGGGACCCCATTCACTTTCTCTCAATCACTAGCTTTAGTGATTAATACAATAATCAGAATATTGATTGTTTCAATTACAACTCACCTATCAAACCAATCCCTATGCCTTTATATATGAATGCAATCGCTAGAGTGGTGCACAAATAACAACACAAACAAAGGACTCAAAATAGAAACTCAAACACAAAGATCTTCAACTCTTACACACTCTTCAAACATTAGGCACAAATAACAACACAAACAAAGGACTTAAAAGAGAAACTCAAACACAAAGATCTTCAACTCTTACACACTCTTCAAACGTTAGGCTTGAGTCTCCTTAAATAGCAATGCAACTTCTGAGCTTTTCTCCAATGGGCATAAGGTTTGATGACGTCCATATTTAGATTTGATCACATTCAAATTTCTAGAGGATTCTGTTTTGATTTGTTTTTCAAAAACCTCGAACAAAAAGATTTGATTTGTTTTGATTTAAATCTAAATCTCCAAATAATTAGATTTTATTTTATTCAATCTGTCAAACAAATCTAATTAACACATTCATAAAAGATAGCAACAAGTCTGATTGAAACAAAAAATTCCGTTCATAACAACAACAACCATGACCTGCTGACAAAGGCAAGATGTGGCACGCATGTTGAAACATTGTGCCCCACATGTGTCCTTTTCTTCACCAAAACATCTTGTACACTCCATGTTGTTTTGGATAATGCAACAAATCAAAAGGAACAACAATCTCCCTCTTTGAATTTTTTTGGAAAAATCAACTCTTCTGAAACCTACAAGGCATGCGTGGATAAATCTTCAAAAATAACACAAACTGAGCATCATAAGTACACCACAAAAATAACAAACGTATCAAACAGTAGCAACAAAAGTAAAACATAAGTAAGGTGGTTGATACACACTCAAAATAGAATCACAATGTTGTCATAGTTAGGGGCACAATCAACCAACATGGATACAAACACATGCATGCTCACGTGGTTGAAGGTCAGATGTCAGGCCATATGTTTCAGCATGTGAGCACACAAATTTTCACAAACTCAGATAGAACACGCATCTTCTCATCAACTTATCATCACTCCCTTTTTTTTTCATAATTTGGTCAAGGTTTGAAAAAATAAAACCAGATCATAAAAAACCCCACACAGGAACAAACAAGAGCACAAATGTAGAACATCAGAACTGAAAGTCACATATGGAAAAACTGAGATCATTGTCAGTGCAGAACCAATGACATTGTTAATAAACAATTACAACTCAAATAACACGAAAATTAAAAACATGCCCATATACAAGGGTCAAAAGCATACTGAATTAAAACAGCAAACAAAAATTCAGTCAATAACATCTAGCCAAAAGACCTCAATCTTCAGAGTTTTTCTCCTCTTCCTCACTAGCAGATTGTTATTCCTCTTCACTGTTACTAGTAGTTTCCTTTTCTTCTTCACTGTCAGCATCTTCTTCCCCAGCTTCCTTCTTCATGGTCATCATTTTGATCAAATCATCCATATTCCTTTTCCTGATGGTACTTACGGTAATTGTTTCTTGCAGAGCCTTTGTAACTTCCATTAGCTCAAGCAACACATCTCTTAAGGTGCCTTTGGATACTAGAGAAGAATTCCCACCAGCAGCTTGACATTTGTGCTTTGTCACCATAATGTCTGAGACATGTGTTCCAACAAACAGTTTCTTATCAAGGGTCAGCGGTCATGCCTTTTTGTTTGGAGCTTCTTGAGGATGCAAAATCTCATGGTATTGATATAAGATGATTCTAGTTAACAAACAAGGGGATGTTATGGGTAGCTTGACAACAAAAGAGTTAGCGTGCTTCATAGTTTGATTAAACACATAATCTCCAAAATTCAACTTTATCTTTGTGCGTGTTTGGAAGATAAGTTTAGCCAAAATAGAGGTTATACTTGAAGTGTGATTTATGGGTTCCCAATTATATGCACAAGTCATATTCATAATAGCATACTTCACACCCAATCTTCCACTAGAGAGTAACCCTTTCTTGGGTCATTGTTTCACTTGCTCACCAGTTATTTCCTTAGCAATTTTATCAATGGATGGAGTCTTATTAGACTTTACGGACTTGCTTCTGCCCAAATAATCATTAATAATTGAGGGTGAAAACTTCACACACTTCCCTCTAACATAAACCTTCATATACTTCTGGCTTCCTTCAATATTACAATCAGGTGAGGTGTACACAATAAACTTCTTGACCAACTTTTCATAGAAAAGACCAATATCAGTTACAGTCTTCATCAACCCAGTAGTTTTTATCATAATCTCTTTACAATCAAGAGCATATGTGTCTAACTCTCTTTAGTGAGCAATCCTTCTTAAAAAAACATATTTTCACTTCTGAACATTTGTTTCAGAATGGAATGGCACATTATACAAGAGAGCAACAACAACATTTACGGGAATCCTCCTTCCACCAACCTTTCTCCTTATGGTGGACACAATATCTTGGACATCTTATTATGTATTTATCTCAGAGTCACTTGATTGAGCAAGCTTTCTCTTTAGATACTTCTTATCATCAGTTTTCTCTTCAATCTTTCTTTTCTTACACACAAGCGCCCTTTGAGGAGTTTTCTTCTTCACAATTCAAATATTCTTCATGGAGGTTTTGGAAAGAACATTTTTCTTCTCCTTTTTCACCCCATCATCCATAGACCTAGCTATACTCTTCGTTACGTTAACAATAAATTTTTTATTAATTTTAGTCTCTTTATCAACATTCACCACTTCTCTAGCATTTTCTTGAGTATCTTTGTCTTAAGACTTGGACACACTCAACGACTATCTTTATTATGTTGGAAATAGGAATGGCATCATCCTCATCAGCTTCTACATTCCTTTCACCTTGAATCTCGTGCTTTTCATTTTGAGAATTTTCATCTCTCAAATCTTCCGATGAATCATCATCTACATCCAAGATGTCATTCACATTTATAGCAAATACATGTATATCAACAACTGGTAGGGGGTTCAACTTGTGGTTCGCCAGATGTTGGAACACATGTTTCAAGATTTTGTTCAACATGTGGGGATATCATGTGATTCAACATATGGTTCCATATGTATTTCCTCGGTAGTAGATTCACCATGATTAATGATTTTTTCAATAAGGTTGAAATCAACTTCCTTAAAATTTGATAAGGATTAAAAGATTAATAGTTCTATAGAAATGGAAAAAAAAAATATTATATTGAAATTCAAAATAGATCAAATTAATTTATCATATAAGAAGAATGTAATTTACTTTCTAAACGAAAAGATGTTAACTTTTTAATTACATGAGTCTGAATGAACAAACACTTGACATTATGTGGATAGGCCAAATTATTTGTGGGATGTGAATTTGACATTTATGCACCATAATAATACCATACTCATTGATATCATAATCAGTTAGTTTTATGCATACAACCGGTTATAAAAATGGAAACTGGTTATGAAAAATGGAAATCAGTTTTTTATTTTAGTAACAAAATGGGTATGGAGTAGTTTTCATACAACACAAATTGAATTTTTTAAAATGGTGCATTGAATTTTTTTAAATGGGTCATGTAAACCAGTTTTTTAAATTATATATTAAGGATTAATTATTATGCACACCTCTCATTGATAATATAAAAAAAATATATTATCAATATATATCAATTAAATTATAATAATGAATTTAAAAAAAAAACTTAAATACTAGTTTATATTATTTTTTAATAAAAATATGAAAATATTTTCATATATTTAAATACATTTATTTTAGTATATTAGAAAATACTATAAATTAGGGGTGACAAATGGGCATGTTTGCCCCATTTAAACCCGCAAAAGTCCGCAAAAAGGGACAGGCGGAACAATAATATTTAAGGATGTGGGCCTAAAACTTAGATTTGTACCGCAAAAAAGTGATGATGAGATGGGAAAAGTCCGCGAGCACTGTATTTTTTTAGTCAAAAAATACAAAAACTTATGTAAATATTCATATTCGCAAAAGCCCATAAAAATGGATGGGACGAATCAGACACATTCAACACTAAAGTAAGAGGCAAAACGAATATTCCAAACGGATATTCCATCAACACTTTAGACGTCTCCCTCCAGATAAGCTCCTTATTTTTATTCTTCAATGCGGCACCCTTTTCTTCCGTAAAATTCACTTCTATTTTACATGAAATTTAAACAAATTAACTAGAATTATTCTTATTTAATGTAATATTAACATTTTTACTTAAAAATTAACTAAACTTATTCTTATTCAATGTAAACTTATTTTTATGATCGGATGACACAACCTCAATATTATGGTAGCATCATATGATCTGGTTTGTAAATTAATTAAACTTACAAATTTTATAGAACAGAATTGAGTTGTTTAAAAAATAATTATTGAAATATTTTTTTAATTTATTATCAAAAAATAGATTTATAATACAAACTTTTATAAAGAAAGGAAATACTAATATTTTTCTTTACTTTGAGATAATTTTAACATTTTATTAACTATTTAATACTCATCCGCGCCTTGCAAGGATCACAATCTAGTTGTGAATATTAGTGTACAACTAATTTTCACTAATTAACCATTTCCTTTCTTTTCCCTATTCTTTTGTTTATCTTCTTATGCTATAATAAAAATAAAATAAAAACTTAAAACATGTTTACCCAATGTAACACAATTAAGAAACATTACAATTATTTTTATATATTTTTTCTACCTCGTAAAACAAGATAAAAACATAAGATAATTAGTGCATATGGTTTCTGATGCTCCTGTGTTTATGAATTTCATATTGAATGCAGAGTGAGGAACCACATAGCTTGCACTCATCGAAGTCACGTCAAACATTCAGATAGTAGAACACTACAACGGTGGTAAGATCTCTTCCAAGATAGTCTTTTTACAGTGACAAGATTTCCACCAGAGTTTTGTCAGCTAATGTCAAACAATATTTGAAATATGCAGATATCTCATTTGTTCCTAATGTGAAACATTCCTTGACAAGACTAATTGTTGATCTAGAATATCATCACTACTACATTAAACATGCAGACATCTCATCATTACTTTTGAAACTACCACAACAATATTTGAAAACAGTGCAACAAATTAACAGTAAATTGCTACCCTAACAATAAACAAAATGGGTTTTCAAGACTAGGGGGAAAGAGAACTTCCCAACGGTATTTGCTTCCAGTCCTCGAAATCCTACAGTCACTCAAGTTCCATCCGCTATATGAGGCTTGTAATCAATCAATCTTCACAGAAGAGTAGATCTTGCGGACAAACCAGAAGCAGGCGTAGAATCCAATAGTTCCAGTCACAACAAAGAAGGCATATGAAACAATAATCATATACCCAAAGTAAAGAATGCCTGAGACCAGCTTTGTAATCTCCAATTTGGTAAAGAAGTAGAAAATTGAGTAGAGGAAAAGGTAAACAGCCGATGACCCGGCAGTGAGGTAAGATCTCCACCACCAATTGTAGTCCTCACTGCACAACTGGAAGTAGCAAAGCACGACCGTAATCTCTGCACATGTGATCAATAGGATGATGAACACTATGAAAAGGAATCCAAAGATGTAGTAGAACTGGTTCAGCCATATTGATGTCAGGATAAAGAAGAGCTCGATAAACACTGCACCAAAGGGAAGAATGCCACCAATCAGAATTGAGAAGACAGGTGTCATGTACCATGCCTGCTCAGGTACCTGCCTAGGAATTTTATTAGTCTTGACAGGGTCTTCAATTTGTGGCTTTTTAAAACCCAGGTAACTGCCCACAAAGACCAAGGGTACCGATATACCAAACCATAAGCACACTAGAGCAATCATTGTTCCAAAGGGGACTGCCCCAGAGGACTGCTCCCCCCAGATCAAAGCATTCAGCACAAAGAAGATGGCAAAAAGAATGCCCGGAAACATAAACGCGGTTTTTAAGGTATTCCTCTTCCACTCTGTGCCCTTGAACATCTTGTACAAACGTGCCGAGGAGTAGCCAGCAAATAAACCCATAAAAACCCATAGTAGAACCATTGCAGTCATGAGACCTCCACGATTAGATGGAGACAAGAACCCTAGCAAAGCAAATATCATTGTAACAAGTGTCATTCCAAAGATCTGAACACCAGTACCAACATAAACACAAAGCAAATTTGAATTGATTGGTGGCCTGAAAACATCTCCATGAACAAGTTTCCACCCTGTTTCTTCCTGGGCCTCATCTTGGGTTTCTAGCTGGTTGTAATTGGCAATGTCTCTGTAAAGAGTTCTCATCATGATCATTGCCACCATTCCAGAAAGGAAAAGAACAATCATCAGAGAGTTAATGATGGAGAACCAGTGGATTTGATCATCATTCATTAGAAGATATGTGTCCCACCGTGATGCCCATTTGATGTCACTTTCCTGAAAAAGTACCACCAATCTTAGCTCATAGTATCATATAATGGATTGGGTGGAAATTGATTTGTAGCCAAAGTTTTAACCAGCAATACCTTAAAGGAAACATCATATGTGAATACTATATCTTTGTTCGTATCAACTTCTTGTGGCACAGTACTACCTTGCAACAAATTCTTGGTATCTTTATTGCATGTTGTTACCTGTGGATTCTTGTCATTCCACTGCTTGTATTCATGATTAATACTGTCCAGTTATAGAATTCATGTGAGAAATTCAAGATATGAGAAAGAGGATACAGGTAACTAATAGCTGATTCATATGATATCTATGACAATGTTTTCTTTCTTCAAAAATATATATATCACAACAAAGGTAAGATCTATTAGAAAACTAGTCACGTGATCTGTTCATTTTCATTGTTTTGACCAACATCCTATTCTTGTTCCAGATATAAAATATGATATAACATGGAATAACAAATTTCAAACATGTGTTGCTAAATTAAGAATGCAACACCCCCTGATCAGAAAGAGAGATAAGGAGAAAAGAACAAGACCTGTTTGGTGTAACCTCAAATCCAACAATACGAGCAGAACCAGTTTCAGGGTCCTTGTGATACATGACTCTAAAACTCAAGTGGTTATTGATAAAATATTTCTCCTCCTTGCTCTATATGAAATTGGAAATTCTAAGAATTAGGGAGACTAAAATGCTACTTGAAATTCTATAATTAAAGTAATTCCTGAGATAGCAAGTTATACCCCTTGATAGTTTCCTTTGAACCCAACACGAAAACCGTGTTCATATGTTGTAGATTGGATTCCATCCCTCCTTTGTCTAAGAACGGCGACTGGAAGGTTATCCAAAACCCTGCAAGTTCAATTCAAAGCTTTAAGGCTCAATAGAATACGAATCAGAAACATATAACCAAGCCAGAAATTGGTCAACAAAATTTACAAAAGTTATTTAATGAAACTCAAATTCATACTACATGACTAAGCACCAACTTCAATATATTCATCACTCACATGTTCACTCGATATTCATCATCAATTTTTTCTTTAAAGCTCTTTGCAGATTCAGCATCCAAAGTTTGATGGCAAGTAACAGTACAGGACTGTTCGGTCCTCATATGAAACTAAAAAGAATAAAAAAAAAACAAATCACAGGTTAACACTACAAAACAAAACATCATGGGCACTGAATTAAAAGTTATCCAACGGATTAAGGATGAGGTAACAGATGCCCACCGTATATATTGAGTTTTCAATACGATCACCTCGAAGAACCTCTCCCAAATTTTCTGCACTGTTCACAATCTTGGAAGGTTTGCAATACTTCAAGTAATAGTAGTCATAAGGAAGCTGAGTCTTTGTGGACGACAATTTGTTCACTTTGACATAGAGATCGTCCCCCTGGTCCCACAAATGAACTAATAAATCAATATCTTCAAGCTCGGGTAATAATGGGAATTTCTCAATCCACTCCTAAAACTCAGGGGTTTCCATTGAAGGTTCCTTTCGGATGCGTGTTTTGGCAGATTTGAGCATATAACGGATGGATTGAGAAACTCCCTGCAGCAATACTATAAACAAAACAAAACAAAACAAAAATAGAAACAAAACATTTTCTATTTCCACCATGTAGCACCAACACCTCTGAAAAATGGATGTGTCCGTGTCGGACACTGACACCGACACTTGGGATTACCTTTAATTTATTCATTTTACAAATTATTACCGGTGTCGCCGTGTCAGTGTCGTGTTCGGGTGTCCGTGCTTCACCAAATCCTCCAAAATTAAAAAGGGTACACACTACTATGTTTTCTTTCTTCTACTTTCTTCCTTGAAATGAAATTTTTTAATAGTTTCACCACTCATTATCACATTTGAGGAGGAGCTTCAAAACAGAAAGAGTGAGATTCAAACAGCAATTAGCAGCTAAATGTGTTTGGTTCAGTGTTGCATTATACCATAATTGATTTGGTCTTCAACAATCTACATTAACGACAAGTGCCAAAATTGCTTCTAAAATAAATCAATTAAAAACAAAATTATTCCAATACAAATCACTCCGCTTAAAATTCAACACTACAACCAAATCAATTATACGAAACCTAAATCATATTCAAACCAAACACAAATTAAATTTTCCACGACATAAAGTCGGGAATCAAATAAATAGAGAGAACGATTCAACGCAGATCAGAGCTAAAACCCTAGATCCAAGCAAAGCTAAAAGCGATAGATAAAGGATGAAACGACATAGCGTAGAAATTGAAAGATGAAGGAAAATGGAGAGGAGAAATGGAAAACATACGGTTTGGAAATCGCGAGGAGCAACGCCGGGAAGGTAGAAGGAATGCACGGAGGAGAGGAGGATGAGGAAAGTGGTGAAGAATACGGTGGTTGAATGGACGGATACGGTGGTGTATCCCATCTTCTCCTTCATCTGAGGTGAGAGAGAAAAAAAAAGAGAGAGCGAGAAGAATGAAAAAAAAAATGGAAAGTGAAATATGAAGAAAATGAATTAGGTGAGTATGTTACTGCCTGGTTACTCTAACTCAACGCACTAGATAGAGACATAATATTCGTTCATTAATCGTTCTAATAAATGTTTAAATAATTCTAACAATTATATAATTTTTAGACATAGAGTGAATTGTGTTTCTTATATTTTTTTTAGTTTTAATATATCAGTAAGTATTTAGTTTTCATAAATCAATCATAAATAACAATTACTCCTTTTGTTTAAGGTGGTAAAATTGATTGGGTTCCTCGGACTTGTTTATTTTACTTACATTTATTTAAAATTTTCTTTAAATATTAAAAAAGAGTCGATTAATCAATTTATCTTATATTTTACTTGATAGTTCTCTAACAAATGATCAACATATATTTTTACATTCTTATTGATTTGTTTTCACTCTTATATTTTATACGAATTGTTCATTTTGTCATTGTATATATATTAAAACGCTTTTAAATCAATTTTTTATGTGTTATTATCTATTATATTTTTGTGTTTGTAGTCGTTTCGTTGGTTATTATTATTTTTTGTTCCACACATCAACATCTTAATGTGTTTGAATGGAGATGAGCAGAATGGAATATATATTTCACTCAGTTGTTTGAATATTTTATTAAAAATATCTCATTCCATTAGATACATCTGGAATAAGATGGAACAAAAAATGGACAATTAGATGGAATAGATTTTATCATGTTTCATTTCACTTCATCAATTATTTGCAAATCCAAACAATGGAATTTTATTATTTACCACTTATTTCATTTCATTAATCCAAACACGCCCTTAGTTTTCATACAAGTGGAGTTCATCGCGGAATAAAAGATTAAGTTTACAAATGAGCACCATGAGTTCCAAATGGAAGATCGAGAATTTTTTGAAGACAATGATTTCGGATTGTGGAAGATGAAGATGCAAGCAATATTAATTCAACTGAAGTGTGTAGAAGCATTGAAATGACGGGTATTTATGTGTGTAAGTCTTACACGAGTAGAGAAGACTGGGATGGTGGACAAGGTCATACAATGACATTATATTGTGCCTCAGAGATAAGGTATTAAGGGAAGCCCTAAGGGAGAAGATTGCGGTTGAGATGTGGTTAAACTTGAATCATTATATATGACCAAGTCATTGTCTCACATATTATGTTTGAAACATCAACTTTATTCTTTTTGTATGGTGGATAATAAATTTATTATGGTGCATTTGGCAGAATAAAACAAGATCTTTGATTATTTGGAAAATATTAAGGTGAATATCGGTTATGTGGACAATGCTCTACTCATGTTTATCTCATTACCCATATCGTTTAAGCAGTTTTAGGATGTCATTTTTACGGTAAGGAATGTACTATCACTTTGAATGAATTCTAGACATCAGTAAGATCAATGAAGTTACCAGGATTGAAAGATTTAAAGGTTGGTGGAAGTGGTGATGACTTAAATGCCTCAAGAGGAAAAGTGAGAATATAGGAAACAAGAAAGGGAATAAACCCAGGTCAAAGTCCAAGTCCAAGTCTAGGAATTTTTATAAGTTAAGGTTTAAATATTTCACTTGTCACAAAATTGGTCACTTCAAGAAGAATTATCCCAAAAGAGCAAGCAATGGTGATTATGTTTAGAGTGTTGTTGCCTCAAATGAAAATGTTAGTGCACTAGTGGTAACAAGTTTGGAGACAGATAAGATATGAGTTTTGGACTCGGGTTTCTCTTATCATATATGTTCAAAGAAATAACAATTTGAAACTTTGAAGCTTAAATAAGGTAGAGTCGTTCGACTTGGAAATAATAATGCTTGCAAAGTTTATGGTATTGATACGGTCAGACTTAAAATGTTTGATGATCGTTAGTTCCTTCTACACAATGTAAGGTATGTTTCCGAACTTAGGCGAAATTTATTGTCCAAAAGCATGTTTGATGATATAGGCTATTTCACATTTGGTTTTGTTAAAAGAAAGTTCAAATTTTAAGTCATAGGCATACATGTAAGAACAAAATTTGGTTATGCATTTGGCCTTATGTTTTGATAATAACAATACACAGGTCCTGAAAGAACAATTTTGTACCTTAATAGTTTTGTTTAGTGTGCAAATATAGATACAAGTTCTGACTCTGAGAAAGTGACATGTGACGTCATCAGACTCTGAGCCTAGTGCGCTATGATTCAAACACTACGCCAAAAAGGACTATTAACAGCGCATCTTAGACAGCGCTTTTAAAAGAAAGCGCTGTCTAAGGTTAAAATAAAAATTAAGCGCTGAAAATGTTCCAAGAAAATAATGAAAGCGCTTTTAAACATAGACCTTAGACAGCGCTTTTGAAAAAGCGCTGTCTAAAGTCTTTAAATTTTAAAAAAAAATTAAAACCAAAAGCGCTGTCTAAGGGGGGGTTTAGAAAGCGCTTTTGGAAAGCGCTGTCTAAGGCCCCCCTTAGAAAGCGCTTTCCACAAAAGCGCTGTCTAAGGTCTAATAAAAATAAAATTTCAGACTTTAGCGCTTTCGTTCTCTGTTCTTTTGTTTTGCCTCTTCTTCACTCACCTCACAGCGCTTCCGCCGCACTCGTCTTCCCCTCAATCTCCAACAACCTTCCACTCTAAAAGACGACATCACACAACATCACGCCTTCCACTCCAAAACACGAAAACCCTATTTTCCTTCAACTTCCGAAAACCCTTTTATCCGCCGTCGAGGGTCCCTCCGCCGTCACCGAAACATTCGACCGCCGCACTCGCCTCTCACGGTACGTTCTGCTCTAATGTGTTAGTTAGCTAGCTTACTAGTTATGCAATGCCACAACGCCTGCTTGTTTGACTTTGGCTTGAACTGGAATGTTGGTGTTAAAAATGTGCTTGTTTGATTGTAATGCCATGAGTTCAAATAACTTGGATTGTTACTGCAATAGTTTCTTTTTTTTATACTTGTTGCAGTTGTATGTTTTGCCTATGTTAATTGCTCTGCTTGAATCATGTTGAGGGATGTAATTAGATCCATGGCTGAATGTATGTGTATGGGTTGGTGTTAGCATATGGCTTCCCTGTTTGAATCTACACTCAATGCTTGTGGTTTGTCCATTGCCCTGTTGCAATCTTGATCAAATTTTTACTATCCACCACAACTGTCATTGTTAATGGTTTTGCTATTGCCCTGTTGAAATCTTGACCAATAAAAATGTTATTTAAATATTTAGTTTATTGACTATTTGTATAATTGTAAAAATATATTACAAAATTATTTAATGTTTATACGAGAGTATTTAGTGTAGATTGCAGGAACAAATACAACACAATTAATAGTATATGTACAAAGAATTTAAAAAGAATTTTGTAAAAAAGGAGAAGATATTCAAGAGGGACATATATTTAAGAATACTGATAGTAGCTGATTGCATTCACATGGATAACTACAAGTTGATTAGACCATTTTAAGAAAAAGAAATTAGTTAGACTCTTTTAGCGAAATGAATTTTTAAGTTTGTAGTAGTTTTTTAATTTATATGATCACAAATGCAATGTTTAATGAAAGTTGGTGATTTGGGAGTTGTTAGTTTGTGTATGTATGTATATTGAATTGTGTATGTATATGTACATGCAATTTGAAAGGAAAACCATGGATAAAACATGGATCTGTGCCGATCGAATGACCAAAGAGTACGAGAGTGGGGTTTTGGAATTCGTTAAGTATGCTGTTCAACACGCTGAAAACCCCAGACGAATGCATTGTCCTTGCTTGCGTTGTTGTTATATTGGTAAGGTTGACGCACATGGATTGAAATCGCATTTGCTGAGGCATGGAATTGATCAAAGTTATCAGTGTTGGATATTTCATGGTGAGAAAATTAACGAGAATGTTGAATCGAGTGGAAAAAGTAGTACGACCTATGCTTCATACGACAAAGACACGGAAACATACGATTGTGATCGAGTTGAAGAGATTGTAGAAGCACTGGAAGAAGATCTTCATGATTGTCCTGAAATGTTTGAGAGGATGGTAAGCGATGCTGAGAAACCGTTGTACAAAGGTTGCACTAAATTCTCAAGACTTTCTGCTGTATTAAAGTTGTACAACTTAAAGGCGGGTAATGGATGGTCGGATAAAAGTTTCACAGAGTTGTTGGCCCTTATGAGAGAAATGCTACCGGATGATAATGTTCTTCCTAATCGAACCTATGAGGCAAAAAAAATGTTGTGCTCTATTGGCATGAGCTATGATAAGATACATGCTTGTCCTAACGATTGCATTTTGTTTCGTAACGAATATGCAATGTTAACTGAGTGCCCTAAATGCGGTTTGTCTCGATATAAGAAAAGATTATCTCCCGCAAAAGTCTTATGGTATTTTCCGATAATTCCGAGATTTAGGCGCATGTTTCGTAGTGAAACCGATGCAAGACATCTTACTTGGCATGCAGATGAAAGAATTATTGATGGAATGTATCGGCATCCGGCTGATTCACCACAGTGGTCGAAGATTGATAATGATTATCCTGAGTTTGGATCAGAAGCAAGAAACCTTCGATTGGCATTATCTACTGATGGAATGAACCCACATGGTCTTCAAAGTATCTCACATACCACATGGCCTGTGATTCTTATGATTTATAACCTACCTCCGTCGCTATGTATGAAGCGTAAGTACATGATGTTATCTATGTTAATCTCTGGGCCTAAACAACCAGGGAATGACATAGACGTATACTTGACACCTCTGATCGAAGATTTAAAGATTTTGTGGGAGAACGGTGTGGAGGTTTATGATGGATATAGGAAAGAAAGTTTCAATTTGAGGGCGATGTTGTTTGGCACAATTAATGATTTTCCAGCATACGGGAATCTATCTGGGTATAGCATTAAAGGTCAACGTGCGTGTCCTGTTTGTGAAGACGGAACCGATACGATTCGATTGGAACTTTGCCAGAAGAATGTGTTTCTCGGTCATCGTAGATTCTTACATTCTAAACATCACTACCGTGGGTGGAGAAAAGCATTCAATGGAGACACCGAACATCGTAGAGCTCCACCCGCATTGTCAGGTGAACAAGTTTTTGAAAAGGTGAAAGATGTGCGTACTGAGTTTGGCAAGCCTTTTGCACATAAGATTGTGAAAGGTGGGTGGAAGAAAAGGTCGATATTTTTTGAATTGCCATATTGGAAGTCTTTGTACGTGAGACATTTTCTCGATGTTATGCATATTGAAAAAAACGTATTTGAAAGTGTTATCGGTACATTACTCAATATAAAAGGCAAGTCTAAGGATGGCCTTAAAGCAAGGGAGGACATGTTAAAAATGGGAATGAGAACTGAATTAGCACCCGTGAAGAAAGGAAGACGAACATATCTACCACCTGCTGCTTTTACTTTATCTAGAAAGGAGAAAAAAATTTTGTGTAAGTCTCTGAGTGAAGTTAAGGTTCCAGAAGGATACTCATCTGATATCAGAAGACTTGTTTCTATGAAAGACCTCAAGTTGAAGAATTTGAAGACACATGATTGCCATGTTATAATGGAACATTTTCTACCGATAGGTATACGTTCTATTTTGCCAGAAAAAGTAAGAAGTGCCATAACTAAATTGTGTTTTTTCTTTAGGTCAATTTGTAGTAAGGTGATCGATCCCGAGATCTTACCAACACTACAAAAAGAGATTGTAATTACCTTGTGTGAGCTTGAAATGTATTTTCCTCCGTCTTTTTTTGACATAATGGTTCATTTAGTTGTTCATCTTGTGAAAGAGACACAGTTGTGTGGACCAGCTTATATGAGATGGATGTACCCTGCTGAACGGTATATGAAAATATTAAAAGGGTACGTGAAATCCCGAAGTCGACCAGAGGGTTGTATTGTTGAACGATACATTGTTGAAGAAGCTGTTGAGTTTTGTACTGAATATTTGTCTAACGTTCAATCGATTGGACTCCCCAGAGCTCAGATTTTCGACAAAATGGAAGGTAAAAAATTAATTGGGAATAAAATTGTGACAATATCAAGGGATGAACGGGATCAAGTTCATTTGTATGTTCTGCACAATAATAATGAGGTTGAGCCATATGTTGAAATGCACAAGGATGTACTCCGAAGGTTAAATCCGAACAGAAATGAAAATTGGATAGTTATAGAGCACAATCAAAGTTTCATACAATGGTTGAAGGATCATATTTATTTGAAGCGCTCTTCAGATCCTTCTTCGGTAACAGAAAGGTTGAGATGTTTGGCGTATGGTCCAAGTTTGCATGTGTTTTCTCATAGCGCATATTCAATTAATGGATACACATTTTATACCAAAGAACAAGATGATAAGAGTACTATGCAAAATAGTGGTGTCACCGTGCTAGCTGAAGCAATGCATATATCAAGTATGAAGGACTTAAACCCAAATATGCAAATTTGTCATATTTTGGAGTTATTGAGCATATTTGGGTGTTTGATTACGAGAAGTTTCAGATTCCCATCTTTGGTTGCAAGTGGGTGAGTAGTAGTGGCATACGAATGGATAAGTCTGGATTTTTGCAAGTTGATTTTACTAGGGTGGGGTACAAAGATGAACCTTTTATTCTAGCATCTCAAGCTAAACAAGTGTTCTATGTGAATGACCCGAAGAGTACAAAATGGTCTATAGTGCTTTTCTCTAACAAAGTGACTGATGATAGCGGTGTCGATCAATGTGATATTGATGTTGAGAATGAGTCATGCATTAGACGGAATGAGTTGAATAGAAATGATGAAGTTGAGGATCTTATACCGGATGAGTCATATATAAGAAACGATCATAATGAGGGAATTTGGATCAATTCATCCGTACGCATTGCTAAGAAACAAGTGATTAATATTCCAACAAAGAAAAGAAAGAGATGTTAGTGACTTAGGTAAATTATCCATGGTTTCTTTATGTTTTTTTTCATTTGTTTTGATTATAAGTTATATGTGGTAATGCATGATTTCATTATATTTTTGTATTCAATTGCTTTGATTATAAGTTATATCTGATAATGCATGATTTCTTTATTTTTTTGTTTTCAATTGTTTTGATTATAAGTTATATTTGATATTTGATGGTTTCCTTGGTTTATTACAGGTTAGACATGGCTGATGACCAACATGAGGAAGTTAGTAAAGTATCCGCGGAAGAAGAAATCCGAAGAGGCATCACAGTAATGCGAAGGGTGGTCCAAGGAAGATCTCGAGGCATCATACTAGATGTCTCTTGGAACAACCAGGGACAATTTATAGAACCTAATGGGCATACCTTAACTAGTTTCATCGGTGCACTAGTAAGGAATGAAATTCCCATTACGTGTGATGATTGGAGAAATAAAGAGTTGAAAGAGTCCAAAGAAAAAATTTGGAGTGAGATAAAGGTACAATCATTTGGCCCTTAATTATACCGTATCAATTATGTTTTTTTCAATTACCGATACTAACTATCAATCTGTATGTTTTTCTTAGCGATGTTTTAACATCGAAGAAGAAAGAAGAGGGTTTTGCATGAAATTGGCCGGAAAGCTTCTTAGAGGGTTTCAGACATTTTTATCATCCAAGTTCCTTAAGGATGCGGATGGTAATTTTGTGGATGCGGAGCTTCCTAGAAAATATGAAAATTTGATATCGGCTGAAGAATGGGAAGCTTTCAAATCCAAAAGACAAGACCCGACTTTTCAAAGAATAAGTGCTACGAATCGGGAAAGAGCATCGAGTCCCGCATATCCGTACCGAAAAGGACGTGTCGGATATGGACGCTTAGAACAATCCATGGTAAGTATTTATAAATTGCGAAAACAAATTTGTTCATCATATATTAGTTTTATCTGATCAAATTGTATGACTTAATGTGTAGCTGCAGAAGGAGGAAAGTTCAGAAACATCTCTTCCTGCACATGTTTTGTGGAAGGAAGCCCGTGTGGGCAAATCTGGAGTTCCACAAGAAGAAGTTTTAAACGTATACCAGAAATGTGTAAGTATAATATTTTTTCATTAATTGAATAACATTTTTATACACATATTTGACAAGTATACGGTATTCATCTGATTTTTCAGGAGGAGCTATCTCAGTCTCTATCTCCCGATGATACTAAGAGCATACTTAGTCGGGCATTAGATGTCCCTGAGTATTCTGGTCGGGTGAGGGGTAAGGGATTTGGAGTCACTCCGACCTCCCTCAGTGTTAGAAAAGGAAAGGCTCCTAGTAATCGGGAGCTTCATGCAAGATTAGAAGCCATGCAAGCTGAGCTTGATGCATTGAGGAGAGAAAGAGAGGCTAGCGCCTCAACGGTATACAGAGATGCTTCGGACAAAAACAGTATCAACTGTACCTTTCAGCCGAACATTCCAGAGGTAATTACATATAATTGTCTTAAATTGAACTGTTTGCTTAAATTATGTATTTGACATATATACACATTAACGATTTCTTGTTATTATTGGTTTTAGGGCATTTCCCATTGTCAGCTGTATTTGTCGTCACCACACTATCGGATGGTTGGCAAGGGAAAAGTGCATAACGTTAGCGGAGTATTACTCCACACTAGAGAGCTCCCTGCTGGATGTTTGAAGGTATCAGTTGATATTGCAGTTGACCCGAATGCATTATTACCATATCCTAGCGATGATTCGGATGCAACAACGGTGCACGAAGCAGTAGGTTCGTTTGTTGCATGGCCGACAAACCTCATATGCGTAGGATATGAGGTATGCTTAAAACTTATGTTAACTTTAATGTGTATATTCAAAGTTTAAAATTTATGCTTAAAATTTTACTTACATATTTTCCTTGATTATGTTAAATAGACTCCCACAAAATCCAAATCAAGAAAAGAGGTAATATACAATTATATGACATATATTCATGGAAGTTGTTACATTCTTAATTTGATCTAACTATTTATATGACATGTAGGTTCAAGAAAATGAGGTTAGCAATGCCTCCGCACAACAAATAAAGGAGGTTAAGAACGCCTCCGCACGGGTAAAAAGTTCTGGTGCTAAGAAGACCGTAGCTAGGAAAAAACCTACCACCAAGTATAGGTCGTGCCTCAGGACATTTATAGAGATGACCGATATACCGACCGGAGGTGTTCGGACTATACATATGGAGGAAGGGATTTTCGGCTTTGCTCACGACCAAATGATTGGTAATGAAGACTTCATGCAAGTTTTTGGTCATGAAGAAATCGGCGTCAACGTTGTCAATACATATATTAGGTAAATCCGGTCTACTTTGTTTTATTAATTCGGTTTACTTTATGTTAATCCGGTTTACTTTATGTTTCAAAAGAGGTGTTAATGATGTTTTTATATTAGGTTTTTGTATGACAAAATGATGCGCCCCAATGATTTGGACGAGTCATTCGGATTCTTAGCACCAGCGAGCATCAACTTAGGTGCAATCTTAAATAACCCGGATTCCGTGACGGAGTACGCTCTTCGGATCCTCAATGACAATAAAGATGCGGAGAAGTTGTTTTTTATACCGTTTAATACCGGGTTAGCATTTCATTCTAAATTCATATATTATAATTATTTTCCAAGTTACCATCTAACATTTGCCTAATCATTACAGTGGACATTGGTTGTTGCTCGCAATCAATCCTATCCGAGAAATTGTGTATTATCTTGACTCGTTAGGAAATGATTGGACAACATACCCGGATATGAAGCGCCTAATTGACACGTAAGTGAGAATGTTCAAAAATTTTCTTAGTTTATGTTAATTGTTCTAATTGCTTCATTTTTATTTTATTAGCATCCTACAAGCTTTTCGGGCCCAACGAGATATCCAAACCTCAAGGAGGGGCGCCAACCGCATTACATGGATTAAAGTGGCGGTATATTTTTAATTACCACATTTTTTATTATATTAGTGATGACACTTGATAAAACTTAGGATTTATAATCCATATTTTTTTTTCATGTAGTGTCCTCAACAACGTAATCAAATAGATTGCGGGTATTTCGTGTTGAGGTTTATGCGGGATACTCTTGCTTTGGGCCGATTAGTGATTCCCACCGATGTATGTATTACTAACTTATGAGTTAATTTATATTTACACATATCTCATATAATTAAATAGTTGGAATTAATTCAAAATATTTTTTGCTTCATATGTAGTACTTTGAGGAATTCAAGTGTGCATTTTATACAAAGGATCAACTGGACGAAATCAAAGAGGAGTGGTGTCAATTCATGATAGAGCTCAAAGTTTTTTCATAAATTTGTGTAATTTTGTAGTATATTTGTAATATATGTAATGACTTGTAAATGTGTACATAAATTTGTAGTATAGGTAATGACTTGTAAATGTGTACATAAATTTGTATATATTTTGATACATTTAAGGCAAAATTGGTTTGAATTGGTATATATATTTGTTAGCCAAAAATTGGTAGAAAAAAGGCCAAAATGGCATGTATAAAATGTGATTCTGTCTGTCAAAATCTGGTTGAAAACAGGTAGAAATTCTGGTTTATAAACCTGGAAAAAATGTGGTTTAAAACAAAAGCTACAAAAATTTTCGTATACATTAGACAGCGCTTTTGGAAAAGCGCTGTCTAAGGGGGGCTTAGAAAGCGCTTTAGACAAAATCGCTGTCTAAGGGGGGGGGCTTAGACAGCGCTTTATGAAAAGCGCTGTCTAAGCCCCCCCCTTAGACAGCGCTTTTGGCAAAAGCGCTGTCTAAGGTATACCTAAAAAAATTAAAATAGGGGGGCTTAGACAGCGCTTTTCAAAAAGCGCTGTCTAAGCCCCCCTATTTTAATTTTTTAGGTATACCTTAGACAGCGCTTTTGCCAAAAGCGCTGTCTAAGGTATACCTAAAAAAATTAAAATAGGAGGGTCTTAGACAGCGCTTTAAAGCGCTGTCTAAGGCTAAAAAAAGCGCTGTCTAAGGTCTTGTTTGGCGTAGTGAAAGAAGTAAAATTATGTGTGTTCTACAAAGATAATCAAACTCTGGATCACTCTGCTCAACGTTTTTTATCACCGCTCATCCAGAAAACTTCAGTTTATGACTCTGATAAGAGAAACTTCTGACGTTGTCAAGCTCTAAAGTCTTGCGCTCAACAACTCTAATGAATTGTGTCACCAGACTCTGAATACCAGGTTCTGATTAACTGAATCAAGACTCTGAAGATCAGATTTTGATTACTATCTCATACAAACTTTGATTCTTATATGCAAGCTTCATCAACTCTCTTTTTGAAGCATCTGAATATTAGAAGATAAGATCAAAAGTTTTACGTGAGAAAATAGTACACAATACAAGATCAATATTATTTTCATTACACTAATTTTGTAGGAAAATGATTGTACTTATGTACCATTTTGTCTTCCATTTTCACAAGTCGTTATGCAAGGATTCAACTAATTGTGGAATTCCATTTCTGTCATTCAACGAATCTTTTTATTACTTATATAAAGGAGTCTTGGAAGAATGGAACAATAACAACCATTAGTGAAGAACCACGGCGTGAACATTGCACACAATAACAACATTTGAGAGAAAGAAAAGCTACACACAAAGAACTTTTGTTCATACACTTTCATAAAAAATATTTGTGTGTAAAGCTTTGTTATACATTTGTGTAATTTGCTTTCATATAAGTATCTTTGTAACACACTTTGTTTCTCAACTTTTGAGTTGTATTTCCTCGAGGGACTAAGGTATAGTCAGAAGTCTTAAGAAGTCATTGACGGTTAATCTTTGAGTTATAATTTCTTGAGAGACTAAGGTATAGTCCGAATTTCTGAAGAAGACATTGACAGTCTGTCTTTGTGGTTGTAATCAAGTTTGGTTATAGTGGATTAAGTTCTTTTGATAAGGTGAAATCATCTTGGCGAGTGGTCTGGAGGTAACTTTGTTAACAACGAACCAAGATAGAAATATTTGTGTTCATTATTTTTATTTTAAGTTTTCTACTTGTTATTTTGGATAGCAAAAGTTTTTCATTCTAGAAACTCAATTCAACTCCCTATCGTTCTTGTGTTTTCATAACCTTCCATACAATCATTCATTTTGTTCATTTTGTCAAAGCATGTCATTTTCATTTCTTTCATATTATCAAACATGTTATAATAAATTTCAAGTCTAAAAATCTGAATACCAAAACAATGTATGTTTATTCTATTTCAGATTTGTTTTTCAATGTTACAAAATCTTAACACTTTGCATTTCTTATTACATTTGCTTTGGTACATTTTAAATTTTTTTCTCTAAGCATAAAATTGTACTAACATAAATTAAGACCTAAGGTTACAAGCTTTAACCTAGTCTTCAAATTGCCACATGAGCCATATCTTGATCATTTATTCCATCACCAAGAGGTTGCCTCCATTGCCCCACTTCTAAGTCATTTAGCAAGCCATGCCATTGATACCTAAAATAAAAGAATAAGTACCGATCAAACATACAAGGCAATATGTTTAAGCTACACAAACAAGAGCGCAACAATCATGCCGCAAGAAAACAATGGACCATTCAAATGTTCATTAAATTTTGCAAGAGTCCAATTACCAAAATGGTTTTAGTGCAATAAAAAAAGAAACAAGACAATGCAACCATTATGCAACATAAGTCAAATAGTCAAATAGACCACTATTTCCCCCATCTTATTGTGGTGGTAGAAAAAAAGATAAGGGTGTAAATATTTTTTTTCTTCAGATAATCAAAATATTATGGATATAGAGAGATGAAACCAAAATTAAACAAAAAAAAATACAAATTTTAATTAATATACAATTGTTTATATTTGAAAAAAATGAGAAAAAAAAACTTAACTAAAATCTTTTTCTAAATTATTGTAAATGCCTATTACATGTTACTATATTAAATCTGCATTACAATTACTGCATATCTCAAACAATTTTTTTATATATGTGAAAACATGTCATATGTTTATCATATAAAATTTTTGATTTAAAATTAAATAAAAATATTATTTATGTTATAAATTATATTTAACACGGATGTCTATTTTCCCTAATAATTTAATATGCTTTAATTATATAATTAAATATAATTAATATTGGTATTTAATCATATAATAAATATAAATCATTATTCTTTGCTCTCTAATCTTTTTATCTTTCTTATCATTTCATAACACGTTTTCATCTTTCTTTTAACATGTTAATTTATTATATTTTTGTAGAAAATTCTTTTGAAAATTTTATTTAATTAACACGATTATATTTTGAAGGTTGTCAATCGAAGATTTCTTGTAGAATTCATATTTAAACATATGTGTAGGGTTAATCTTGATATGTTAATCTTGATTTATAAAATTATTTGTGATATTGTATTCACAAAGAACTTAGCATTTAATATTAAAGCATCTATGAGAGATTACTCAAAGAATCATCAATCAAATTTTATGAAAATATCAATTGTGATTTTCACTCATCTCTAAAGTATTACATTCTGCATCACAAAAGAATTGCATGAATAATGTTAAAATATCTCATGAGGATTGCTTAAATAATTATTTTTCTTTATTGATGTGAAGATTTTTGACATAATTTTGAAGATTTTTTTATTAAGCATCTTAGAAGGATTGTACAAAGAATAGTTTGTTCTTAATCACTAAGAAAATCACGAGTGATATATAATTTTTGAAGAGTTAAGAGTTTTAAAATAAAAATTACTCACATGCTATGAATTTTCTTAACTAAAATCATTTGTATAGTTCTTGTATTTAGAATTTATCATTTTCTTCATAATTATACAATGAAACATCCCTGAAGGATATGATTATCATTATTTTAAGATCTATAATATAGGATCCATGAAGGATTTGTAAAAAATTCATGAAGGATTGTTTGCAAAATGATTTTTTTATTATTATTTATTATTATTTATGAAAATCATTTGTTACATCATTCGTGATGAACTATACAACTAATATAAAAAAATTATTGAGAATTGTTTAACAAATAATTTTTTTTATCATCGTGCAAGAGATAGTTCTTGAAAAACTAATAATTTAATTTCAAATATCCCTATATGATTATAATTTTTATTAACCTTTGTCTTAATAAATTGTAGTAGAATTTCACTAGAACTAAGCAATTGGAATGTGATTAAATTTGATAAGATCAATTTAATATAAGTATAAGTTATAGCAAAGAAAATTAAAAGATAAATTATTATGTTTTTTGAATATGCTCATAAAGTAGTAAAATTAATAATATGATTTCAAAAATATCTTAAAAGATTACTCATAATTGTGATTCATATTTTTATTATTTATATAAAAATGTCAAATGTCACATATTGATTATATTATATTATTATAAGTGAACAAAATATTTATGATTTTTTTGTTTAATTTCATTAATAAAAAAATAATACATTTTCTTTGAGATTACGACTTTTACTTTTTGGTGCTAAGATTATGTTTTTTACTATTATACATTGTCGTGTAGTAATTTGACCTTATAATGGTGTATAATTTTAAAAACAATAAATTTTAATAAAATAAAATTAAATATTATTTAATGATCTTATTAAAAGAGACTAAATAAATGTTGTATAATTATTTATTTATCAGTTTTTTATATGTTAAAATGGAAATGTTATTGTTACCAAATTCATTAAGAAAAATGATTAAATGTTTTATTACATTGACCATGCAAAAATGTTACTTCTTGATTAAGATTGATATAAAAATAAATGTGATATTTTTTTTTAAAGTATGAGAAAATAAACTAGTAATATGAAATCGAAATATTTTTAAGGCTTAATGGTTATGTGTGTTCCAAATTATCTAATGATATCTTTTTAGATGTAACCCTTTGTATTTTTATATGTAAACTAGTAAATGACCCGTGCGTTCGCACGGGTCGCGCAAGTGCAATAATTTATTTTTAAAAAATTAAAATATATTTTTTTTTGTTTTTATATATATATATATATATATATATATATATATATATATATATATATATATAGTTGGATCAACGTACACAAATTTATTGCATAAGAGTTTTTTTTAATGTAATGGATGTTAAATGATCAATAAATGGGTTCAAAAAATTTCCACAAATAACTTTTTCCAGTTTGGGACATAATAAAGTAAAACATTATTAATTTATAATAATATAATTTGCTTAATTTTTTTTGTATACTATATTAAGGAAATAATCAAAAAATATAATACAAAAATATTTTTACAATTTATTGGTATATTGATATATAATAAACATTCCATTGTTAATGTTATGAATAAACATTCCATTTATCATTGAGATTTTGGACATAAGAAATAAAAATATATTTATTTAGTAATGGATGAAATTTTCCAATCTGTTACTAATTTGAGGTATAAAAGCGCAAATATTAACCTTCATAATAAATGATTATTTAACCAAAATACATAAACCATGTAAAAGAAATACCAGAACCTCATTTATTTTAAAATATAGTAATGAATACTACCAAATATTGAAATTAATTGCAATTGATACAGTAAGGTTTAATGCAACAAAAGATATTGAAACAAAAGGTTCATAATTTTAGTTAAAATTGTGAGAAATAAGTCCAGCAACAAAAATGATTTAACTTCGTACAATTCTTTGGTCCTTAAAAAACTGGGTTTATACAAAACCTGCCCGCAACCTTTTAGGAAGTGATGATTCATTACCCTGTAAAAAATAATTACATCCATATAAACAAATGTTAAAACATAATGTATATTTTATACAACTCATTCAATAAAATTCTAATAATAAACAACGACATTTGTTGATATAATATAACTAATGAAAAACTTATGTTCTATAAGTTTTCAAAAACTTCTTTGAACACGACGTTTGTTGTAGAATTCAATGGATGGTTATCCTTGTCATGGATTAATATCTTAAGCCCTTTTTTGCTTTTGACCCTTGATATTGCAACATATAGTTGACCATGACTAAATACACTTCTAGGCAAATACAATCCAACATAATCCAATGATTGACCTTGAGATTTGTTAATTGTCATAGCATAACATATAGTTATGGGAAATTGCCTTCTAGTCATTTTGAATGGCCACGGAGATTGTGTTGGAGTCATATCCATTCTTGGAATATAGATAACCCCTCCAATATTCTTTCCAGATATAATCTTTGCCTCGATAACGTGGTTTGCCAATCTTGTAACTATAAGCCTTGTTCCATTGCAGAGACCTTCAGGTTGATCAATGTTTCAAAGCAACATAATAGGGGTCCCAATCTTCAATTTAATCTTGTGGTTAGGTAGACCGGAAATTTGTTTCTTTGATCTTATGTAGGAAGCTAGAGTTCTCCACATGTAGGTTTTCCCTGTGCCACCGTATCCATACAAAAAAAATACGCCTCCTTGTTGATTGTTTACTGCTTCCATTATTCGCTTGAATACACCTCTTTGCTCATCTAATTTAAAAAAAATACATAGCAAACATGCAGTGAATAAATTAATTATACATTAAAAAAAATTGTAAGATAAAATCTTACTTTAAAAGTTAACTTTATAAAATTATGACAAAACTTACAAACATTTAACATATTTACCTGTAAGATTTAAGAACAAATTATTGTATTCTCGCAATTGTTCGGCTGGATTGTAACTCCGCTCTTCGTATATGAGCTTATTTCCCAACTGCTCAACCACATATCCACTTGGATAAGGCATTCCAGCAAATTCCTTTAGACTTCGGCTCTTCCTTTGAAGATTTCGTTCAATCTCAATTAATGTTAAATTCATTATCTCTTCATCCGACAACCTCAAACCTTTATACAATAGTAATTATAAGTGTAAACTATAAAACAAATTTACTTTTAAGAATCAAACAAATAAATATAATAAAAATTCACAATATAGGAAAAATAATACCTCTATTGTTTGCAATTCGCTGTTGAGCATATAGTATTCCATCAGCTAAGAGATGACATGTTTTACTCCATACATGTCTTGGCCTGTTAATGCTGCCTGATAATAACATGTGAACAAATAGTAATCTCAAATATTGACCTGAACCCCAATGATTTGCCTCTTTAATAGCTGCAATGAATTCTCTATCATCGCCGATAAAACCCATAGCAAAACAGGCATCCCGGAAAGTATCATATTTTACGTTATTCACTGTTTTTATATCATTATAACTGCGGGGGCCTTTGACATGTGTGAGCATCAATCTAAGATAGTATAATTCGCCAGTTGTTGGAGGAACCCATATAAGCCTACCAATTGTGTAACCTTTTTGACGGGGTTTCCATTCTCTTTTTTTCTTAACATAAACAAATTTTGAAACAAATTTGCTGTAAGTTAAATTTTGTGCTTCAGGATACTTGCAATTTGCTTCGAACCATGATGTAAACATCGATTCAGTTACACTTGGTTTTTTTATAACTGTATTGATACGATCAAAATCAGTGTAATATACCAAATTTTGACCTTCACAATGAAAGTACAGTCTCTCAACAGCTGGTTTTCTACCATGGATTGGAAAGGAGAATATCTTCCAAGATGCTTCACTCGGAGAAACGTACCTACAAATAATATAATGAAAGGCAATGGATTTAAAATTAATAGAATGATTATTGTAGACAGAATATATAAATTTTATTATAACACATATAGTCAAAACAGTGTACATATAAAATTTTCTACACCATGCATGTAAAGAAAAATTGCACACTTTTAGTTGAAATAGATAAATTGCATGACATCATATTTCAAGTGATATATTAGAAACGTACCTACAATCGATATACTGTTTGATCTCATCAATATTCTGCGGCTGGTTGGAAGTTCCATCATCATTCGGTACAATGGCAGCGGTGATTCTGTCGTAACCTTTGTTGATGTACTTGAATAAGTACTTAATCGATGTACTTTGATTGCACCATTCCATGTTTATGTGAGCTTGGTACTTTGTCAACAACTTTGCATTGTATGGAACAACAATCCGGTTATCGACTTGAATTTCATTCTTAAGAACTGTATGTCCATTGTCCCTTCTTCTATATACCGGAAACCCATCTTGATCAACAATTGTTTCGGGCTGAAACTGTTTTGGAAAATATTTAGAACATTTTCCATCTTTCATGCACGGTGAAGATCGATTTGCAAATCCACACGGGCCATGAATCATGTGAGTTTTAACCAAATTATACAACTCTTCATTGGTATCTTGGTCAGGTATTTCAGCTGAAATAATGCGATCAATATCACTTGGAGTTGGATATTTGTTAGATGGATAGAGGAAAATTAAGATGTGAGCATGTGGTAATCCTCTCTTTTGAAACTCAATTGTATACATATCTATAAAAATAAATATATAAAATATATACAATAGTCAGCACACGAATGATAAATTTGAAAATAACAATACGATTAATTGAATATGGAATAAGTTACTCACATGCAAGAACTTTCCCCAATAGACTTTTCTTTGTGAGATCAGACAAAAGCTCATCAAATTTCATTTTAAAGACTCTTGAAATGATGTCAGGACGATCTGATGCTTTTAGATGAACAGAACCAAGCAAACGCTGAATTTCAGGCCAGTTGGGGTTACATGTGAATGTAATGAAAAGATCTGGAAATCCGACATAGCTGCATATTGCCATTCCGTCAAAGTATAGTTGATCCATATATCTACGACTACCAACATATGAAGAAGGTAGCACAACCCTCTTACCTGTATTTGACCCGTGCGTTTCTCCATTTGAATTATATTCATTCAAATTGTGATACTTGCCAACCCTCAGTTTTGACTGATTCTTTCGAAGCCACCTAAGTCTTTCTGATTCCGTCATTGTAAAACCATCTACCAAAAATTGTTGATAAAGTCTCCTTGATCGCAACAATGTTTGTGCTTCATTAGATCTTGATTGAATTCTAAAGGCCAACCACTCTCTTATTGTAAGTCGATTTCGCTTTGTTGCTTCTTCCCAAGGAATATCTTTATTGTTCTGTTCTGACTGTGTTATGTCTGTGAAGTGGCGAATATTTGTCCCTTTATCACGGTGCCTCACATTAGGTCTATATCCATCCTCACCATATGGAAATAATAATGGGTACTGATATCCTAAATAACTGGTATGATACTCATCTATCCTTTGAAGTTCGCCACATTGTTTTTGCACTATAATGTCTCTTTTTTCTGCAGTGTCGACATCTCCAACAATTAAAGCAGCTACTTCGGATATAGTTGGTTGATTATATATCCTTCCATCATTTCTTTGTTCAGATATTAAACGAAGTTTTAAATCAGAAACACCTTCTTCACAAAGTCTGTCCCTTGCCATGCGAAATGATTGTGCATGAACATTATGTTCATATAACATTTCAGATAGTTTTCTCACAATATTAACATCAACTCCACTTTTTGACCTATAATGAAAAGAGTTGAAACAGTTTATTGCAAGTTTCTTAAATAAATAAATTTAAAGTTTGGAAAATAATAGATATCTAACCTGAATCCATGCATTCTGTTTTCAATTTCATTCTTAGTGTCATAAACATATAGTTGTGCAAATCGTGGATTTTGACCTGGCATCAGTAACATGCTTCCTATTTGGTGACATGATTGACCTTGGATACGAAAATTGGGAGGGCATCTACCGTTGTTAAATCGATTGTCCACTTTCGCACCGGGAGATGTAAATGCAAACATAACGTTGTACATTCGAATTTGTTGTTGGAAATTTTTTGATTCACATGATTCATTGTCAAACAACAGATGTTGTAGAACTTTAGGAGCGGGTTTTAACAAAGGTAACTGAACTTTTCCTGATCCACAACACATGGAAAATTTAGGATTTGACGCATGACGGCATTTGTTTTTCCTTTCCGAATACCACATATTTGCACCACAATATTGACATTCAATGACAGGATCCCCTATATCATAATACCCTCCTGATCATCAATAGTATTTAATTCATATGTTAAATGAGTTGTATTTCATAATAATAAAATATTATTTATAGTAAATCATTTTAAAATACCTGATGTAATTTCAAAAGTTTCCATAGCATGTGTTCCATTAGACATTTCATCTTCATCAAAACTTGAATTTGTTGCTGAACTGTAACCTTTTGACATAACATTTATTGTGTTAAGAATATTGTAATATTCTACGACATATCATAAAAAAATTAACTCAAATGAAAAATAATTAAGAATATACCGTCAGATTCATCATTCATATTATCGTCTCCACTATCAGATGCAAAAAGCTCATTGAGTTGCAATTCTGGTATTGGATCTTGGTTTGATGTTGTTGCAGCAAATGTATTGTCAAACCTCTTAGATAAGTTAACTCCTAATTTGGTAATGTTTCTACTTGATATCGTTTTTGATCTGATATTATTATTGGTACTTGGCTTAGTCTTTAAGGACGAATGAAGTTGACGACTTACTTCAACGTTGGCTATACCACGACCGTCATTTAGTATGTTTGGCGAAAGTTCTGATAGTGGTATCCTCAAAGCTATTGAGTCATTGTCGCGTCTTTTATCAAATGTACCGTTTTCTTTTAGAGCAGTTTTCAACCTCTTAGATTTCTTGTCATCAATAACACTCTTTCTATAAATTCTGGCTTTTGCAGCATTCTTCCTCCTCAAAATAGTTTTAAAATGTAATTCTTCATCTACCATTTTGAATATTTTCTATTATAGTACTCACTCAAGCTCTATAATTCAAAATGATCATACTTGATCATACATCTGAAAAAATTACACATATATAACAGATATTATATATCTTCATCTGTCATACGGTGAACTGGACCTTATTGGATTTGTAATCGCAATGTCGCGGTTAGCAAGAGTCGCCACCGACTTTTCTTTTATCCCATAAGGAAAGGTGGAAAAGAACAGGAAAGACCTTAATTTTAAATTCTTAGGTTCGGGAGGTACTTTATACAAAGGGAAGGGGTAAGCACCCTTTGTATCCATGGTTATCCATGGGCTCTTAATTGCTCAATCATTTATGTTTTTTTAGTTTGAAAAAGGTGGTTGAGAAAGGTGTGAAAAATGTTTTGCAAAATGAGAATTTAACTTTGTAATGATTCTTGCATGAATGTATACAAAGTGGTTATCTCGTATAGTTTTTTGAAAGTAGTTTAGAAAAATATAACTCGGCAATGATCCTAGTGCGGATGTATGCTAAGTGGTGATTTTCCAAAAAAGATGTTTGAAAGGTGTGAGGTGAAAAGTATATTTTTTGGTTATGAATGAGCAATTAAGGTTATACCTGTCCGAGGTCTTTCCGGGCGTTTCCTATCCTTATGAGGGTAAAACTGTCCTTACTATTGAGAAGTAAGTAGTTTTATCCTTGGGATGTAGAAGGGTCATCGTAGGGTCATCGATTGGCCATTGAAGGCAACAGTTATGAGGATACCTTAGCATTCGAAGGGACTATCATCATTTAACCGTAGGCAACATCGGAGGGTCATCGAGGGACAAAGTTGTATATTCGAAGGCAACATCCGAGGGACTATAATTTATTTTATGATGATTTAACCGAAGGGTCTTTGCTAAGGGTATCCCCACATTCGCGGGACATGACCGTTATACCGTAATATCATAAGGCAAAAGAGAGGTCCAAGATCACATATTTAAAGGCCATATTTTAAAGTTAATTAGGTAATTAAGTCCATACTAAAATCAATGCATTAAAATTAATACATTAAAATTAATACATTAAAATTAAGACATTAAAATTAGCACATTAAAATTAATTAGGCCACTTAGGGTGAGTCTCCACAAGGGTATCCCACAAATAAAGTGGAAGACCTAAACAACAATCTTTTCCTGGGACATATGAACCTTTGCAAAATTCAGCAAACGGGTTAGAATACCAAATCAGGGTGCAATCGAGAGTTGCACCAAAGTAATAGGTAAACAAAGCATGGTTACAACAATAGGACGAAGAACAGCGGCATCCATTACAACAATTCAAAGTATCCAGGCATACTTAAGTTACATGCAAAGCCTCAAATATATTTATGAATCTCAATTATGATATCACATGTGACTTAGGAACATAAAGCGATAATAGTAACGCAAACCTGTTTGCAATTGAGTCGCAACCTTGAATTGGCCGATCGGATAGAATTGAGCGGAGGTGACCTTGCTGCCGCCGTAAGATTAGATTCGGTAAAAAGGCACACAATAGTTTCCGTTGTAGAAACTATTGTGCGAAAAGAATTAACTAAATACCAAAAGGGAATCCGGAATTGCAAAAGAAATAGTGTAGCACTTGTAAAACACAATGCCTAAGCTGCTGGAAAAGAAGAAAAAAATGCAAAGGCGAAAATGGCAAAGGAAAAAGAATCTCGGAAAAAGCCCCCTTTTAGGTTTTCAAGGCGGCTATTTATATTGTTGTCATTAGGTCATGCCTGCTGCCAAAAAAAAGTCTTCAACACGTACGTGGATATAGGGCCCAACGGATCTTCAAGTCTCCGAAGCGTTGCCTGCGCCCACAAAGTAGGGGAATGGTGTGACGTTCGTCACACCATGTGTGACGCCCGTCACAGGGGTGTGCGAGGCGTGACGCTCGTCACAGCCTCTGTGACGCTCGTCACAGATGCCACACCCGTGTTCTTGTACTTTGGGTTGGGCTTTGCTATTTGGTTGGTTTTCTTTCCTTTTTGCACCCCTTTTCCTCCGCTTCCAAATAAACCACTTTCATATTATCACTAGGTGAGCGTGTAGCGAGTAGGCCCTTTTGGGTCATTCGCGAGATGGGCCTTTGTTCCTTTAAGTGTCATAAAAATGAGTCGGAGTGCCCTGAAATGTCTTGAAATATTAATGGGCAAATTTTGGGGTATGACAGCTGCCCCTGTTCAATATTCTTGGACCGAGAGAGTAGAATGGTATGTGCACCATTCGTGGTCTGGAGGTGGAAGATTATTGAACACTAGAATGCCCCGAAAATTTGCGCTTGTCCATTGGTCTTGATGGAGATGGGCTTAAAGATGCCATCCAGGAAGTTTGATGATGGGAGCTTCAGACTGTGTCGTACGTTAGACGATATCTGAAGACATGGGTGTCATACCGGGTCATACGCTAGATCGTATAGTGAATCATCCATCATGCTGTTGACTTTGCTGGGGAGTCAGAGTATGCTATATACTGCTGGGGATAAGGGATTAGAATGAATCATACACTGGACCGTATCTGAATACCAGAGTGAGATGTTCGTTAGGCAGATGACTTTGATGGGGATGAAAGATCAGAACGGATCGTACGCTAGATCGGTTCTGAGTTGCAGAATGAGCCGTCCGTTAGGCTGAATCTGCTTGAAGAGGGAGTAGCCGTATACTAGACTACCATTCAGAAATGTACCTGTCCGAAGGTAGCATCTGAGCAAGGGAGTAGTCGTATACCAGACTACCATTCAGGAATGTACCTGTCCGAAGGTAGCACCTGAGCAAGGGAGTAGCCGTATACCAGACTACCATTCAGGAATGTACCTGTCCGAAGGTAGCACCTGAGCAAGGGAGTAGCCGTATACCAGGCTACCATTCAGGAATGTACCTGTCCGAAGGTAGCACCTGAGCAAGGGAGTAGCCGTATACCAGACTACCATTCAGGAATGTACCTGTCCGAAGGTAGCACCTGAGCAATGGAGTAGTCGTATACCAGACTACCATTCAGGAATGTACCTGTCTGAAGGTAGCACCTGAGTAAGGGAGTAGTCGTATACTAGACTACCATTCAGAAATGTACCTGTCCGAAGGTAGCACCTGAGCAAGGGAGTAGCCGTATACCAGGCTACCATTCAGGAATGTACCTGTCCGAAGGTAGCACCTGAGCAAGGGAGTAGCCGTATACCAGACTACCATTCAGGAATGTACCTGTCCGAAGGTAGCACCTGAGCAAGGGAGTAGTCGTATACCAGACTACCATTCAGGAATGTACCTGTCTGAAGGTAGCACCTGAGTAAGGGAGTAGTCGTATACTAGACTACCATTCAGAAATGTACCTGTCCGAAGGTAGCACCTGAGCAAGGGAGTAGTCGTATACCAGACTACCATTCAGGAATGTACCTGTCTGAAGGTAGCACCTGAGTAAGGGAGTAGTCGTATACTAGACTACCATTCAGAAATGTACCTGTCCGAAGGTAGCATCTGAGTAAGGGAGTAGTCGTATACTAGACTACCATTCAGAAATGTACCTGTCCGAAGGTAGCATCTGAGGAGATAAAGGTCTAACTTGGTCGTACATTAGACTGTCTTTGAGTTATTGGAGGTCAGAATGGATCATACGCTAGATCGTATCTGAGTTGAAGGAGTCATATGTTGAGAAGAATCAGGATGAACCGTACGCTAGGCTATATCTGATAGTATTTGTATATGTTGTATTTGCAATAAATGTCTGGGATGAACTTATAGAGGCCATCGTTAGGAGGATGTCTGACTGAATGTTGACATGGAGTATATCTGAAAGATGTATCTGAAGAAGAAAATAGTCGTACGCCAGACTACACCTCGGAATATACCGTACGCTTAGGCAGTATCTGAGGGATATAATTGAATCTTGAATGTAATTGATAAAGACGTTCGTCTGAATGGACCTTTGTTTTGATTGTGTCAAGAGGATACTTAACCTGCAAAATAAAGTTAGCTTCATGCCATGTCATGATGCATGAGATGCAAATGTTGTATGCATGCGTATGCTGTGCAATGATGTAATGAGTGAATTATGCGTCTGGAATAAATGAGAGCCTTGTATACATGTATATGTTATGAAATGATGTAATGTATATGATGCGGAACGAAAATTGTATGTAGGTATGTGATGTGAAATGATGTAATGAATGCACCATGTGTCTGAAACGTTCTTCCAGGGGACTCTACTGGGGAAATAAATCTCAGTCTTCTGGTCGGAGATATTTGTATTGATGACCCTGTCTCAGCTGGGGGATTTGATTTCTGTCTGATGGTAGAAACATTTGACAGAGCCTGGCTGGGGATGGAAGAGACGACCTGTCTGTCTAGTGGTGCCGAACTCTTCTGGGGAATAATTGGCGTTGCCGGGGAATAGAATTGGCAACAGATTCATTGGAAAGCGTGATTAGACCTTCTCCTCGATCCTAAAGTCCTTTCGTGATTGCTATTGCCATTTTATGCATGTATTTTGATAAACATTGATCATATTCGAATGCATATATCAATTCAAGTTAAATCAACGGACGTTTACGCAAACAAAACAGAGAAAGTAAAACAAAAGCATCTTTTTGGAAATAAAATTGTATTGATTTTGCAAGAGGGCCTATAAACAGGCAATCTGTGTACAAGGAGACAGAAATCCTAGTAAGAGGAAATTGCCGAAAACAAAGAGAAAGCTATGTGGAAGAAGTCCTATTGATTTTAAGCCTACTACTGTCGTTATGTCTTCGAGCATCTCATCCATTGTTGTCGGATAGAAGTGATTGGCTTGGTCAGTCCCTCGAAACTTGGGTGAAGCTGACAGAGAACGGGGCATAGTCATACGCTTTAATCCCTAATTTTTGCCTGGACCGCCTTTTCAGGTTTTCAGTCCACCGGGATACCCTTTTTTGCTCAAGCCGCCTTTTCAGGTTTTCGACTTGCCGGGTGTACGTCTTTATATGTTTATCCCTAATTTTTGCCCGAACCCTTTTGGTTCGCCGGGATGCCCTTACTTTTGCCTAGGTACGTCGACCTAGCGGGTCTCTTTTATGCGTAGTATTTTTTTAACTATGTCCGCGTTCACAGGATGCGGGAAATCTTCGCCGTCCATTGTAGCAAGCATCATGGCTCCACCAGAGAATACCTTCTTAACTACAAATGGCCCTTCGTATGTGAGAGTCCATTTGCCCCTGGGATCACCTTGTGGTAGAATGATATGCTTGATAACTAAGTCGCCGATTCGGTACACTCGTCTCTTGACCTTTTTGTTGAATGCCTGGGTCATGCGCTTCCGATATATCTGCCTATGACAAACAGCCGCAAGTCTCTTTTCATCAATCAAATTTATCTGATCGAGTCGAGTTTGAATCCATTCATCCTCATCTAAGCCTGCATCTTTCACAATTCTTAGAGAGAGAATCTGAACTTCCACTGGTAAGACGGCTTCCATTCCATAGACTAAAGAGAACGGAGTTGCCCCCGGTCGAAGTACGCAACCATGAAGAGCAAGAGGTAACATCTCATGCCAGTCTTTGTACGTTATGTATGATCTTCTTGATATTCTTATTAGCAGTCTCCACGGCGCCGTTCGTCTTTGGCCGGTACGGAGAAGAGTCATGGTGCTTTATTTTGAACTGCGTGTAGAGTTCAGTTTAGTACCATTATCAGTGATAACTCTCTCAGGAGACAGCAGGTTTCTCAAGTAGATATTTGATAGAATCCATCTTAGAAATCAATAAAGTGGTATGATTCAACATAGACTGTCTTAGTCGGCGAACAGCCTAGGCCAAAGCGTAGCAAGCTTTCTCGAGCCGTGAGTATCTTGTTTCACAGTCGGTACCTTTTGCTAAGGCAGTGTATGACATGCTCTTTTCGACCAGACTCGTCATGTTGCCCCAGCCCACCTTATTGAATTTTCTAACACGGCCAAATACATGATTAGAGGTCTTCCTTCAACTGGTAGCATTAGAATTGGAGGTTCTTGGAGATATTTCTTGATTTTGTCATTCATCATTCCATACCATCTCTTGATTTTTATTTTTTTAGTAATTTGAAGATGGGTTTGCAGGTAGCAGTCAAGTGTGGAATGACTCGGGCAATGTAATTCAAGTGTCCCAAGAAACCTCTGACTTCTTTCTTGTCTATTTCAGTACCCGGATTTACAATTTCAATTGATTCCTCATGCGGCGGCGTGGTCTTTTCTTCTTGTAGTACCAGTCTGGCAAGTTCTCCAGGGACTTCACAATCTTCCTCACTTCCATCCTCGGCTTGGTAGATCGGATTTTCAAAGTCATAATGAACAGTAGCAGAGTCATTACCAACAGGATCCAGAGTGGATATGGATCGGCAAATTGTTACGTGAGTGTGTGCAAGAAAACATAGCTTGTTTGAAAAATGACAGGAAAGATAAAGAGCGCAATATTTGAATGCAAAAAAGTCTATTGATTTATTGAATATGAATATGCTTATGAAAAATGACAAACCCTTGAAAAATTAGCTATTATGCCCCGGGTATAGACACAATGCTTTGAAACACTAAAATAGCAATAACAATTACTCCTGACTAGAGAAAATCGGGATAGTGTCTTCAGCCTTCCAATTATTGAGTCCATCATCAATTATTGGGAGAATCCAGCTATCCAAGTCACAACCGTTATCAGTATCCTCCACAGCATTGACAGTCTTGTCATGATTAGGCAGAGGGGCAGTGATGACATTAGGAGTCTCCGGAGGCTCGAACTCAATTTCCCCAGCGTCGATCATATCCTGAATTTTGTTCTTCAACAACCAACAATCGTTTGTATCGTGCCCGGGGCTATCGGAGTGATATGCACACCTGGCATTGGGATTATAACGAGGCGAAGTAGTGTTGACATTTGCAGGAGGACCTCTGAGAGTGATTAAGTTTACCTTTAGCATACTTTGCAGTGCTTGTGCTAAAGTCATATTGAGCTTGGTAAACTGCCTTCTTGGTCTGTCTGGTCTTTGCTGGAAGTTTTGAGCTGGCGGGGCGGCAATTGTAACTGCCCCAACAATATGGTCACGATTCTTCTTGTTATGCTTCCTTTCACTGTACACAGCATTTGATTTATTCTTTCCCTGATAGGACTTTTTGGTGCTTGCAGAAGTAGTTGCCTGTATCTTTCCACTTCGAATGCCGCTCTCTACCCGTTCGCCTGTCAGTATAAGTTCAGTGAAACCTGATGAAGAACTTCCCAGTAGATGGCTGTAGAATGGGCCAGTCAGTGTACCCATGAACATGTCCACTAACTCTCGATCAATCATAGGGGGTTTGACTCTGCCAGCCAAATCTCTCCATTTCTGAGCATACTCTTTGAAGCTTTCTTTAGATCCCATGGCCATATTCTGCAACTGTAGCCGGGTAGGTGCTAACTCAGAGTTGTACTGGTACTGCTTGTAGAAGGCTGTCGCTAAATCAGTCCAGGTGCGGATGTCAGAGCTCTCGAGCTGATAATACCATTCCAACTGTGTGCCAGACAGGCTCTCTTGGAAGAAATGGATCCACAGTTTCTTATCAGTGGTGTGCGGCTGAATCTTTCTCACATAAGCCCTTAAATGCATTTGAGGACAGGATGCACCATCGTACTTAGTGAAAGTGGGGATTTTGAATTTGCGGGGAATGGTCACATCGGAGACCAGCCCCAATCTTTCGAAATCTAGACCAGGCGTCTTCTGACCTTCCATAGCTAGCATGCGTTCTTCCAGCAATTTGTACTTATCATCTCTTGGAGAGTACTGTTCATTTTCATAGTCCTCGTCGTCATCCTCAAGGTTGGAGAAATCAGCATTCTCTTCCTCTGAGTCATTCTCCGCCCCCTCTTCTGGACCATTCGGGATTCCAAATTTGATTCCCATAGCCTGTCCTTTACGCCTTCTTCCCGGGTTAATGAAACTCACAGCTTTCTTGTCTTTCTTCTTTTCGAACAACAGAGCCTTCAGTTCCTCCTGCCCCTTGGATAAGCTTAGCACCATCTCCTTGAATTGAGCATTCTGAGTCTGGAGATCCTTGACAGTTTGTTCGAGATCCATTTTTCTGTTTGCAATGAAGACCGTGAGAACATTGAACTTGTAGAATACCTGTTATGCAATGTTATGCTATGCAATGTATGAAATGTTTTCAAGGACTTTTGGAATTTAACTTTGCGTAAATCACCAACAAGAGAGAAATATTTATCGCTAATTTCTTTGATCAATGTTCATTACAAAAGGAATGATAATAAAAATACAATGAAAGCTCAAGTCTCCCAGGGGCGACTTCTTTTTGGGCGAAGATACGCATTGAGTCTTCGTTCCTCATTAAGCTGACTGGTAAGTTCTAACACTTTCTTCCTTTCTGCGACGAACCGAGTCTCGAAAGTATCCCTTTCTTCTCTCAACTGGATCCAGGATCTCTTTAGTTCCTCAATGTTGGTAGGCATATCTGGATAAGGAATGATCTGAGGAGCACCTCCTTCAGCTTCAGGTTCGACAATCTGAGGTCCGATTGCAAGATATGGCATGACAAGTTCACGAGCTCTGGCGCGTACCCATCTGAGATAAGGTTCCATAGGAATAGAATTTTTCTGTCCTACCGTACCTCTCTTCACCATGCCCCAAGCTCGTACAAATCTTTGACAGTGGCCTTGGGAATCGTTGTCATAGTCGAACACAATGCCCCCGATGATCATTTCATGTGGGCCATCTCTTCGAGCACAACCAAACTGTCGCAGAGCTAAAGCAGGATTGTAAGTAATACCTCCTCTTATTCCTAGGAGTGGTACATTAGGGAACTCGCCACAACGATCGATGATGGTAACATTTTCCTTGAACTGAGGACACCAACAGATGTCTGAATGGGAGAGTGACATTATCCTTTGAGACCATCTCAGATTTTGCTCATTCTTCAAGACTGATTGAGGAAGGTGTGAAATAAACCACCTAGACAATAGAGGTATGCAGCACATGAGAGTCCCTTGCCTTTTCATGGTACGAGTGTGGAGGGAATGCAGAATGTCTCCCAGCAAGGTAGGCACAGGGTTATGAGTGAGAAATATCTTAATAGCATTCATGTCTATGAATTGGTCTGGATTAGGGAATAACACCAAGCCATAGATTAGCAATGCCAGGATGTCTTCGAAAGCACGGACGTTCATAACTTTTAAGAATTCTCGGGCCTTATTTGTCAGGAATTTGGCAAGTAAACCCTTAACTCCACTCCTTGTTACCCAATTAGCTTCGATGTCGGGCTTCGTCATGTGTAAAGCTGCGGCAACTTCTTCAGATTTTGGCCTCTTTTCTAAACCACTGAAAGGTATTTGATCCAGGATAGGTATCCCAAGCAGCAGGGAGAATTCTTCTAATGTGGGTACCAACTGATAATCTGGGAAAGTGAAGCAATGATGTTTGGGATCGAAGAACTGGAATAGGACTCTCATCATATCTTCTTTGAAACCAGTGGTAACCAAATTGAGGAGATGACCGTGTTTCTTGATGAACTGAGCATGATCGGGAAGTTCTGACACTAAATCCTTGAGTTGAGGAGAGATTGCTACAAAATTGATCCGGATGGTCTTCCTGGGAGCCATAGCCTGTTTAACAGAGCAAAGCTAAATTCCTAAGTCCTTGAAATGGTTAGTACAATGTTATGATGTCATGAGGTTATGATGTTATGATGTTATGATGTTATGAGGTTAAATAAATAACAAGCACAAGCAAGTCACACAACAATCATTCCTAAGTTTTAAGGCTTGCATGAGTTCCATAGGTAAGTACCCTCCCCACTGAAGTTTAGTTGGTTCAACCTGTCCTAGAATAGTAACCGGGTTCTAGAAGGATCTCAAATCATCGACCTTTCTTTAGGTCCACTTCAGTGCAACACCAAGTGGTTGACCGAAGCTTCCCTAAAGTCCAATCTCAAAGAGTGTAGTATCGAGTATCAACCAACCTCAGTCGGAACCGAAGGCAGTTATCTCACTACTTTCTAATGGCTAGGATGAGTCTACTAGGGTTCTAAAGGTCTGGTTAATGCTTTAATGACACCAAGCGGAAGCCAAATTTTTCCTCAAGTAACATGAGGAACATCAGGACAACCAAAGTGTCACATTAACCGTAGCTATCATTTTGACCATTCCAGTATACGCCGGATAGTCGCGATGATCTATTGCTACTTACCTAAGGTACACTAGATCCGGGTGTAGGATCTTTCACTCAAAGCCCCCTTAAAAGAAAGAATGATAAAACATAAATGATTTTTTTTTTTTAAGATGGACCTCTCTTTGTAATCCCCAGCAGAGTCGCCAGTTCTGTCATACGGTGAACTGGACCTTATTGGATTTGTAATCGCAATGTCGCGGTTAGCAAGAGTCGCCACCGACTTTTCTTTTATCCCATAAGGAAAGGTGGAAAAGAACAGGAAAGACCTTAATTTTAAATTCTTAGGTTCGGGAGGTACTTTATACAAAGGGAAGGGGTAAGCACCCTTTGTATCCATGGTTATCCATGGGCTCTTAATTGCTCAATCATTTATGTTTTTTTAGTTTGAAAAAGGTGGTTGAGAAAGGTGTGAAAAATGTTTTGCAAAATGAGAATTTAACTTTGTAATGATTCTTGCATGAATGTATATAAAGTGGTTATCTCGTATAGTTTTTTGAAAGTAGTTTAGAAAAATATAACTCGGCAATGATCCTAGTGCGGATGTATGCTGAGTGGTGATTTTCCAAAAAAGATGTTTGAAAGGTGTGAGGTGAAAAGTATATTTTTTGGTTATGAATGAGCAATTAAGGTTATACCTGTCCGAGGTCTTTCCGGGCGTTTCCTATCCTTATGAGGGTAAAACTGTCCTTACTATTGAGAAGTAAGTAGTTTTATCCTTGGGATGTAGAAGGGTCATCGTAGGGTCATCGATTGGCCATTGAAGGCAACAGTTATGAGGATACCTTAGCATTCGAAGGGACTATCATCATTTAACCGTAGGCAACATCGGAGGGTCATCGAGGGACAAAGTTGTATATTCGAAGGCAACATCCGAGGGACTATAATTTTTTTATGATGATTTAACCGAAGGGTCTTTGCTAAGGGTATCCCCACATTCGCGGGACATGACCGTTATACCGTAATATCATAAGGCAAAAGAGAGGTCCAAGATCACATATTTAAAGGCCATATTTTAAAGTTAATTAGGTAATTAAGTCCATACTAAAATCAATGCATTAAAATTAATACATTAAAATTAATACATTAAAATTAAGACATTAAAATTAGCACATTAAAATTAATTAGGCCACTTAGGGTGAGTCTCCACAAGGGTATCCCACAAATAAAGTGGAAGACCTAAACAGCAATCTTTTCCTGGGACATATGAACCTTTGCAAAATTCAGCAAACGGGTTAGAATACCAAATCAGGGTGCAATCGAGAGTTGCACCAAAGTAATAGGTAAACAAAGCATGGTTACAACAATAGGACGAAGAACAGCGGCATCCATTACAACAATTCAAAGTATCCAGGCATACTTAAGTTACATGCAAAGCCTCAAATATATTTATGAATCTCAATTATGATATCACATGTGACTTAGGAACATAAAGCGATAATAGTAACGCAAACCTGTTTGCAATTGAGTCGCAACCTTGAATTGGCCGATCGGATAGAATTGAGCGGAGGTGACCTTGCTGCCGCCGTAAGATTAGATTCGGTAAAAAGGCACACAATAGTTTCCGTTGTAGAAACTATTGTGCGAAAAGAATTAACTAAATACCAAAAGGGAATCCGGAATTGCAAAAGAAATAGTGTAGCACTTGTAAAACACAATGCCTAAGCTGCTGGAAAAGAAGAAAAAAATGCAAAGGCGAAAACGGCAAAGGAAAAAGAATCTCGGAAAAAGCCCCCTTTTAGGTTTTCAAGGCGGTTATTTATATTGTTGTCATTAGGTCATGCCTGCTGCCAAAAAAAAGTCTTCAACACGTACGTGGATATAGGGCCCAACGGATCTTCAAGTCTCCGAAGCGTTGCCTGCGCCCACAAAGTAGGGGAATGGTGTGACGTTCGTCACACCATGTGTGACGCCCGTCACAGGGGTGTGCGAGGCGTGACGCTCGTCACAGCCTCTGTGACGCTCGTCACAGATGCCACACCCGTGTTCTTGTACTTTGGGTTGGGCTTTGCTGTTTGGTTGGTTTTCTTTCCTTTTTGCACCCCTTTTCCTCCGCTTCCAAATAAACCACTTTCATATTATCACTAGGTGAGCGTGTAGCGAGTAGGCCCTTTTGGGTCATTCGCGAGATGGACCTTTGTTCCTTTAAGTGTCATAAAAATGAGTCGGAGTGCCCTGAAATGTCTTGAAATATTAATGGGCAAATTTTGGGGTATGACATCATCATTATAAATAAAACAAAAGATATATAATTGTATAGTGAATAAAAATATAAAATGTTCACCTGATAAAAAACATAACTTACATTGTCATGACTTTATTTGAATAAAGTTTTCTTACAGCTTTTGCTCATTCAACATGATAAGTTCATTTCTTGAATTTGGAACAATACTTGAAATGTTAATATATAATATATAAGGTACATGTTAAGAATGAATCATTTTCATTATATATATTATATATATATATATATATATATATATATATATATATATATATATATATATATTATATATATATATATATATATATATATATATTATATATATATATATATATATGGTACGAAAATTCGTCTGTTCCCTCCAAAATAATTGACAATTACGTAACATGTGGATATGTGTAATATAGGAAAATAAAAAGTTTTTCATCAGCCTATGTATTAATATAGCCGTAAAACCTAAAGGGATTTCATTAGAGCATGTTTATCTATAGTTTTCCCAAGTTCCTACACATTTACCGATGTTGCTGTGTCAGAAGCATTTGGATATTGGAGATTTTCCAACGTTCTCTCATTTGCAATGTCCATAAAGAAACACACGCTCCTACAATTTAAGTGGTTCATATTTATTATTAAAAAAATTCAATTTGTCATTTAAAGAAAATCAAACAACGATAATATTTGGCAAAAAAAATACAATAATAATTAATTTGATTTCAGGATATTGATTTCATTTTGAAATGATAAGATTGCAACAACAATAAAATAACGGTAATATTTATTATTAAAAAAATTCATTTTGTCATTTAAAGAAAATCAAGCAACGATAATATTTGCCAAAAAAACTACAATAATAATTAATTTGATTTCAGAATATTGATTTCGTCTTGGAATGATAAGATTGCAACAACAATAAAATAACGGTAATATTTTTTAGTAGTATAAATAGGTAAGAAAAAATATTGTCAATGTAAGAAAAAAAAACAGTATTAAGAAAAAATATTGTCAATGTAACGAATGAATTTATAAAAATTGCAATTACATAATGATTTTTTTAAAAAAAAAATATATGAATCCAAACAGAATATTGTATCTGGAATTAATTTAAAATTATATTTTAGTAATCTTATAGGGGAATGAAATAAATTTGTTAGATTTCAAAAAAATTAATATTATATTATTCAAATTTGGTTTCTATCTTTATTGAAAAGTATGATAGATATAGGTTTGATGTGATGTTAAAGTAGAGCATTAATGATGGTTACTTTTGGGGAAGTTTGTTTCAAATATAAGTAAAAAATATTGAAGTGAAAGGTGTGGATATACTGATTTTTTAGGGTTGAAACACGTGTATTGGAAGTTGCATATCTGTATCCATTACATTTAAAATGATATAATATTGTCAGTGGTTTTGGAACAGTGGATTTGGAATATTTTGAGTTATTAAGTGGGTAAATGGGATTAATAATGATGATAATAAATATTAATAAATAACAATATTAATAATAATAATAATATCAATTTATTCAATTAAATAAAACCCTAATTTTCATCAAAGCGTTTCATATTACTTCTCCCTCTTTTCATATTCTCGGTTTGACATCTCAGAAAGACCACTTAAAAAATCAGTATATTTATTATTTAAAAAATTCATTTTGTCATTTAAAGAAAATCAAGTAACGATAATATTTGGCAAAAAAACTACAATAATAATTAACTTGATTTCAGAATATTGATTTCATTTTGGAATGATAAGATTGCAACAACAATAAAATAACGGTAATATTTATTATTAAAAAAAATTCATTTTGTCATTTAAAGAAAATCAAGCAACGATAATATTTGGCAAAAAAAACTACAATAATAACTAATTTGATTTCAGGATATTGATTTCATTTTGGAATGATAAGATTGCAACAACAATAAAATAACGGTAATATTTTTTAGTAGTATAAATAGGTAATTTATTTTATCACATTTTTCACTCATATCTAGTCTAAATTTGACCAATTTATTTTATTTAATTTTAATTTTTTTGTGTACACATTTCATTTGAAAATGAACTTCAATCAACATAATACATGCTCCAATTTTATGCAAAATGATGGAAGTCCTCTTTGTATCCCAAATCAACAAAACACCCCATATTTTGGAAATCCACCTCTTATTCCAAATCCACACCATAATTCAAGATTTCAAAATTCTCCTTTTATCCCAAATCCATAAAATAATTCACCCATTGGAAATTACTTATACATCACCTTACCCAATGAAAAACTCTCTTTTAATGTATTTTGATATATTCGAATCAATTTTTTAATTATATTTTATATAATATATATAGTTGAATCAGTTTTTATGTTGTCGAGGCAAATTTATTAAATTGTAAAATGGTAGAGTTAGTTAGAGTATTAAATAGAGTTTAGTACGAAATTACTTATAGGAATATGAAATTAGCTGTATTATGGATTGTAATTAGGGTAATTAAGTAATTATGGTGGTAATTAACTTTTATATATTAAAAGTAGATGATTTATCATTATTCTAAAATTACAATGCAATAGTTTTAAAAAAATTACACGGGGCTAATACTCCACTTAAAGTGGATTCTCCTATTGGACAATTTAGTATTGCTTATGAGTTGTAATGGCGCATGAAGCGCGGTGGAAATGTCAATTTCAATGTTAAAAGTTCTTTCCCAAGAAAATAAATTAAAGTTAAAGATGACCCGAGAAAAAAACTCTAAGAGCACTTTGACATAATTCATTTTTGAGTTTCAGAAGAACTAACAAAGTATCTAAAATTTATGAAAATTACGAGATCTCAATAAATTCAATGTCATGAATGATATATTAATTTATGAATTTATAGCATAATATATCTACGACAAATAGAATTTAAAATTATAAATATATATTATATTATAAAATTTATCTTTAAAAAAATAAATAAAATTTAAATTTTTTATTTATGTAATTTTTAAATTTTATTATCAACAATATTTATCTATCTACTTTTATATATAAGTAATTGACGATGATATGAGTAGTTGATCGTAATTTTCATAATGACATCTTAATATTAAAATAAATATATATAAAGCAATTTTTAAAATAAAAAAACTTTTAGTAAAATATTATTTTGAAATTAAATAAAAAATCAATTTAACTATATTTTAATCGAACACATTTTAAATTCAAAATTAACTTTTAAAATAAATAATTCACAAATGAAACCCTAAACAATTATTCATATATTACATCATTTTAAATTATTTTTGTGTAATAAATGGGTCATTTAAGTTTTTTTTAACAACTTGATCATTTAGATTGATTTCAAATCTTTTTAGTCATGTTTAGAACATTTAGAGATTTCTCATTGCATTTCATCATGTTTAGAACATTTAGAGATTTCTCATTGCATTTCATCATTTTCATAACCACTCAAAATAATTACATCCACAATTTACACATTCACACCGTTAAAAAAGACTAACTATGCGCATATTTGATAACTTAAAGGATCGAGTTGTTACACACGAAAACTTAAATGACCAATCTATTACACAAAATAATTTAAAAGACTTTTGATATAATTTTGTCTATATATGATATAATTTTACATATAATTTTATATTATAAAATCATAACAAAATACTCTTCCAATTATTTGATAAATTATTATTTTTAAAATAAATATATTTTTCGCAATTGTTATATAAATATATAATAATATTAAAATTTTCTTAAAAATTTAGTGGGGGCACATGTCCCTTACCACATCATGTGGCTCCGTCCTTGGTCTCACTTGATAATGACATTTACATTAAACTCATAAAAGTGTTTAATATATTATAGATACATAACTCTGTATCTCGAGAAAGAGAAAGCTACTCCATAAAATTGAATAAGTGTCTCTATGAGCTAAAACAATCTAGAAGCATGTGGCATAATCTTCTTAGTGAATATTTATTAAGGGATGAATATACAAATAACTTCATATATCCTTGCATTTTTTATAAAAAAATATGAAAAAGAATTTGCAATAATAGTTGTTTATGTGAATGACATGAATATTATTAAAACTCCTAAAGAGCTTCCAAAAGCTATAAATTATTTACATAAATTGTTTGAGAGGAAGGACTTGGGAAAGAGAAATCCTTACTAAGTGAATATTTGGATCAATAAACTTATACAGAAAAAGTTATAATATGTTTCTATATGGACGAATCTCAAATGTTGTCTACCTCGATGATGTTAGACCATTGAATTTGGATAAGATTATTTCAAACCTTGAGAAGAGGATGAAAAACTACTTGATCCATAAGTGTCATATCTTAATGTAATTCAAACATTGATGTAATTGTTAAGTATACATGCCATGATATATCAATTTCTATCAATTTATTAGTAAAATGTAGTTCTCCACCTACACAAAGAAGTTGAAACAAAGTCAGACAAATACTTTGTTACCGTAGAATTGTAGGTTCCTTATCAGATCTTTATAATGATAGATCACAAATATGTTACTTATTTACTTGTAGAGATACAACTATTTTATAGAGATCTATAAAATAACTCATGACAACAATTTCATCAAATCTTATATAACTATTAGCACTACATGAAATCACTTCCAAAAAGAACTTTTAAGCAACTACTACAAAGAATATCTTCTCTCTCATATATAAATGTATGCACGAGGGAGAGAAATAAACATCTTCTACACTCTTTTTTCCTTCACCATGGTTTTATCCCACTAGATTTTCTTTATAAGATTTTTAACGAGATAATTTTCATTCATAGGATATTGTATTATTTTCTCTTTATTATATATTTTTTATTGATTTTTTTTAATAAAATTTTAATGAGACATATTTCAATATACAGGGAGTGTTATGAATAATATTTAATATGAATATTTATTTTCCCTAATAGTTTAATAATTGATAGTGATATTCATGTTCTTACCATCTCCATAAATATGATTTATATTGCAATCTAAATTTGAGGAGAATTTCAATAGATCATTATTATTTTTTTTTTCTCTAAATTTTTTTTCTTTCTTATCATTTCATAACAATTTATATTTTTAGCGTCTTAGAAATAGAAAAAACATACTGACGAAAAAAAACTAAGATTATTAAAGTAAAAAAACAAAATAGCAGGATATGCGCCACGTGGCAGATGCAAATAAAATAAACGGCTGGGATTTATTCTTGGCTTTCGTTGTACAATCAAGCATAATAACCAGCATTTCCGATTTCAAAAACCTACCTGTATGTTTTGAGCCGCTGTGCACTGATCTCAACCAACCGAAAAACTCAAAGACAGCCGGAAAACGCAGGCGAGGTTGTCCGTTGTGGGGAATCAGACTGCCACAAACGGTGAGAAACAAACTCCAGGTTTTCCTTTTTTCTTTCTTTCTTCTAATTCAGCAAAGAAATGAATTCATAGTCTAGAAATCTAGTTTAATACATTAATCTGAATTATCAATTAGTAAAATCCGGAGAGTTTTTATTTTTATTGATACAAAATTGTAGAATAATTTTGGGCAACAATTTAGACTGTTAAGGCTGTTAAAATGTATGGTAAAAGAGAGTTATCAATCCCAGGGAACAGCGGCGCTATCCCGGGAGAGCGGACCGGCGCGGCGGCCGGCCGATACAGAGTCGCCTATAGCGGCACATTTTTCAATTGCGAGCGGAGCGGCCTAGCGGTCTAATCCGTTTAATTTGGAGCGGCCTAGCGGTCTAATCCGTTTAATTTGAAATCTCCAAAATACCCGTACAAATTATCTAAATTTGTTATCCAAATCAATATATTCCTCGGTTTTATCGGCACCGTCTTTTTCGTTAAATTAAATTTATGCAAGGTTGCTCTGTTTGAAGAAGAATAGGTTGTATCTTAAATCTTAACATAGCATCAAATGAATGATAGTTCTCATGCGTGCTTCTCTGTTCATGCTGCATTATAATTATATTTCAGTATGTATATTAATATGGCCGTGCTTTTTGTTTTTCATGAAGTCCTTAGGATTTAGAATGAATGTCCACTATTCTTATTAGATGCATCAGTTGTCATTTTTCAATATGCGGGGCAATTCGTGCTTGGAAAGAATAGTTGCTAAGTTTTAAATAATTGATCCGGTGATTTATGGAAAGTATAACCGTGATGCTCGGTGTCATTGCATGGCAAATATTTGCTAGCATGTATGTGTAACAGTTAGGGGGATTTGGTGTAAACAGTTTAGACTAAATAATGGCTTAAACCAGTTTCAGAATCAAAACCGGTTTAAATATAAAAACCAGTTTGGTTCTAAATCAGTTCACAAAACTTAAAACTAGTGAAAAGAAGAAAGTAGTTCAGATTGTGAAAACAGGACGGTTGATATGTAAGGCTAGAAATGGACATAGCTTTAATAATAGTGTGGAGTCAGCCAAAACAGTGGTCTACAGAATTAAGGTGTTGGGGTGGCGTTGGTATATCCGGAGGCTAGCTACGTCTGCATGCCTTTCTATGAGTGGTCCTGGGAGAATGATGCTGAGAGGGGTGTATCTACTGATAGGAGCCACTTTGCCGGGCTGATAGTTAGTCACACTATTAGATTTCTCATTTGCCTCACTGTACTTACTATTCCATTCATCAAAATTCATCCAGAATTCCATTTACAATTCTTGGTCTCTTAATTGTTCTATTATGAGCTGTCCACATGGCTACTGTTTCTTTGGAGCTTAAGTTTAAGTTTTTGGTTTTGTTTTATTATGAAGGACTGTTTTGCTTTTGCTGTTTTAGAATTTGGTCTCGTGGGTTGGAAAGTTTTGGACATTCTGATTGCCTTCTCTACAGGGGGCTGCTGCCATGTTTCAGCTGTAGCCAGTTTTGGGTGACCTTTGGTTATTTAGGTAGCCTCTTTTTTTTCCTTTTGTTTGACATTGTCTTGCCGGGGTTGTGGCTAGAGGTTCTGGTTCTCAATTTTTTTGGCAGTGTTACCTGCTAGTGCAGTGCTTTTTATTTTCCTCCTTTTATCCAAGTTTGCCTTGTTTTCAGGTCTAAGTGTATCGATAAATTTCACAGTTTAAGAATAAAAATGTAGTTGCTTATTTTGGGTTCATTTAATTGAATTTTGCTTAAGATCGTCTCGGCTGTCATTGAAGTGTGTTGCTTAGAAAAATGTAAAACGGACTTGTTGGGATGAGGGAGCTAGAAGATAATTTGTTCCTGCATAATTTCTCTGCTGTTGCTCTGATTTCGGGTTACTTGTGAGAACTCGAGTTATGATTCAAAATTAACCATGTGTACTTGCTGCAGACTTGGCCCTTCTTGTGCCTGAGTCTACTTTTTATTATAATAAAATTAGTTTTTCTTCCTTTTCAAAAGAATTTTAACCGGGCACGATCCAATGTCTAAATGATTGCCTTCCTATTTTACTTAAATTCATCTTTATCTATTATTATAGATATATACAAATATTATTGCTAACTAGTTAGAAAATAAAAAGTATATATTAACTTGATTTGTTCTTAATGCTGTTCAGGTTTCAAGTTGAAGACATGAATGCGTTCAAAGCGTACAAGGCATGTGTCCCAATTGCTTATAGCCCCAATCTATACATTACTCTGGTGAGGGGTATTCCGGGGACCAGGAAGCAACACAGGCGCACTTTGGAAGCATTGCGTTTGGGCAAATGCAACCGAACTGTCATGCGATGGAACACACCTACTGTTAGGGGAATGATCCAGCAGGTTTCAACACAAGCTCTATCAAATCCATCGTGAAATGATCTATGTCCTAGTATACTAACATTGGTAAACTTTGTAATTGATATAGGTCAAGAGGTTAGTTGTTGTCGAGACAGAGGAGATGTACAAGGGCCGCAAACAGAAGGAGGAAAACCATCGAGCTCTTCGTCCTCCGTTGGTCATAAACCATCAACCTGCTCCTGCTGAGGGTACCTTGTAATGTTTGATTTGTTTTTAACGATCTGGTCTTCTTACTACTAAAACTTTCAAATGCCTAAGTTTTAGGCTGTGCCTCACATGGTTAACTTGCTTTGAAGGTCATGTTTTAGTTTTGAATCTATAATTTTGAACCTGTTTCAACTGATGCAACAACATTAGTCAAATTTAGGCATCTGTTTGAAAACAGGCTATCAATTTCAGTTTGGAATCATTAATTCCATAATTTCTTGTTTCTTTATGGAAACAACTTTACAGTGTAGTTGGGCTTTGTTATATCCATCTTTAAATATAAGATTTTGTTCACTAAATCACATGAAATAAAAAACGTTGGTAGTAGTATTTAGTATGTTAATTATTAGTAACTAAGCAAGTTCATGCTTATGATCCCTCAACTCTGCCATTCGTCACCATGTGAAGGAAGGGTGTCGCATTTACAATGCATCATTGTAACATGTATTTTTGGCCTTTGTATATGAAAATCAAGAAAACTTTGCTACCAAAAAAATAGTCACCTAGTAAACTCAGTCATCAAGAAAACTTGGTCATGAAGTAAAATAGTTATGCAAAATAGTCACCAATGAATGGTAATAGATGAGGGGATCCATTCATTCCTACATTGAAAAAGAAAATTACAATTTTGAGAGTTTCAAGAGAGCTAGAGAGATTTATAGTTAGTAAAACTTTTGGGTAGTAAGTGATTGTAGTTATTAATCTTTGTATTTTATCATTCCACAATTTCACTTTCTGCTAATCTGACTCTTGAGAAATTATGCTCAGTTTCTTATCAGTACACAGCTATATTATGTACATTTCATTGTGTACTTTTATGAAAACTTTATGAAAAATAAGTAAATGAGTATTTCAAAACTTTGATTAAATTGATAGAAAATATAGTGTGGTGTTCACTACACCCAAGGTGGTGATCACACACTTTGGTCCGGTTTCTTCAACAAAAATCAAGGTAGTGATTACACCCAATATAGTGACGCTTCAATTCTTCAACAAAATCACTTCATGATTGATACACTCTATTTTTGTCACATAATTGAATTCCAATTTCTGTAACATAGGTCCGGTTTATAATCTCTGAATTTATCATTTGACAATGTTTTTCACTCTTTGACGGTAAGGTAGATGAAATTAGATATTTTTGTTGATAAAAGTCATTTGTTAATCAATTCAAGTAATATAGATCAAAATAGAATGACAATTATGTATACATAAATGTCAAAATGTCAAATATAAAATCTCACTATTGAGTATATCAGACACCATGTTCTCCTCTGTTGTTACTATAACATATTTCCTACATATACTAAGATGACTTGTAAAGTGGTCATCTGAGGGATGCCCTCCACAAACTCGCCTTTAGCTATGGCCTCTGTTCCAATAGCCACGATACGCATGTCATACTTTAAAATTCATCCCATCCTTCACAATGTTCATCTAGGTCATAACCCTAATTCATGTGCATATCTCCATACTTAATAATTTTATTTGCATAAGCATTGGTTAAACACAAGAGGATAAGTATCTTAGATTCAAAGCATTATTGTTTGTCCTTGGTGGAAGTTAGGTTTTTCTAGCAACTTGAGGTTGGTCAATCAACCAAAATCCTACTTGGTGGCACCTTTGATCTCTGTGTGTGCGCTATGTGTTGATGATTTGTTTGTGGCTTCTTGGTGAAGCAAAACCCTAATTGTGACTATCCTTCCTTGTGGGTACACCTAACTCTAATTTCATCTGGTGCACCACCATTCACTTATGCATGATTCACTTGCTTGTTCAAGCTCCATTCAAGGCCTTTTGTCATTGGTTCATCTTGAGGATTCATTGGTTGGATAAGATCAATTTCAAGTAATCATATGTTCATTTATTGCTTGATGATACCTTTTGGCCCCAGGCCCATTCTCATGGCATCCCCAAGTCCCACTTGGTACACCCATAATCACTTCATCTGATCATTTCATATGGTCATTCCCATTCTTGTTTGGTCACTCATGCTTGTCTATTGGTCAATGATCCTCCATTCAAGTCTCATTCCACAATTAGTCATTGGTTTCATTAGTCTTTGGTCATGCAAGTATACTTCATTGTTTTCATTGTCTTGGTTGTTCTGCCTATTGGTTTTTGGTCCATTCAAACTTGTTTCAATCATGGTACGCATTCATTTTCATTGCCCATTCAAGTTGGTTAAGGTCTTGTTTCTTATGCTTGGGTCATTAGATTTCTACAAGTCCATAATCATTTCATTCAAGTTCATTCAATTCAATACAAGTTCAATACAAACCTTATTCCATTCATATTATGTCCATTTCATTACAAAGGTGTCCATGTACATGCAAGAATTACAAAATTGGCCAAAATTTGCTACAATTGACTTTTGGTCAACAATTGACTTTTTGGTCAACCGACTGACCAAAGTTAACTGACCCTCCCTTGACCCCCTAAAACCTATTTCTATTCATCTTGCCATGTTTCGTCACTAAAATCTTTGATTTCATTGGATTTCTGCATTATCTAGAGTTTGGTCCATGACTTGGTACATGTTTATGTCAGACCAACAAATGGACCACCATTTGGACCAAGAAACGAGATTCATGACCAGGTGCATGACAAGGCCAAACTACCAAACCAACCAGCAAAAGGACCACATGAACCTACATGAACCGTTTTTTTTTCTTTTCATTTTTACGCCATTTACCATACGATCTAATTCATTAAGCCAAATTCAAGTTTACCATACACATGATCAATACCAAACGCAAATACATTGAATCATATTACATTACAACCATTTTTAAAGCCAATTTCCAAACATACAAATTCCATACATAAACCATATCATTCAATTCCAATTGCAACACCACAATACAATCTCAACGACAAAATTACAACATTCAATAACCCTACATAACCCTACATTCATCTACAATGTTTTCAATCCTAAAATTACAATATCCCTCATGTTCCAAGCTAACAATTCCATGATGTCCAAACATGTCCAAGCAAGCAAAAGCTAGCCAATCCAAAGCCCTGCACTTTTCATAGGACAATCACCAATTCATGGCATAATTCCATAGTGTCATACCCCAATTTTGTCCAATCATTTTGGTTTAATCCATGAGATTTCTTTGTTTCAAAAGTCCCATATTTAGATTTTTGTATTTAGATTAGAATATGTGTTGTTTTTTAAATTAAAAGTTTCATATTTAGATTTTTGTATTTAAAATAGAATTGTGTTGTTTTTTAAATTAAGAGGTCCCATATTTAGATTTTTGTATTTAAAATAGAATATGTGTTGTTTTTTAAATTAAAAGTCTCATATTTAGATTTTTGTATTTAAAATAGAATTTTGTTGTTTTAAAATTAAATCACTATACTTAGTTTCTTTCTACTTAAGTTAGAAATATGTTGTTTTTAAAATTAAATCATTATACTTAAGTTAGAAATATGTTGTTTTTAAAAGTTGAAATTGATTAACATAAATAAATATTGAATTAAATTTTGAAAAGTTTAGAAGGTTGAATACATAATTATTAATGGTCATTAGACTTTTAATTCAATAAGTTACATAAGTCCAAATACACACTTTGTTCTTAAAAAAAAACTAAACTAAATAGTTACATTTTAACTAAGTGGAATCTGCTGCAAAAAAGGTCCCTAATTCTAATGGCCAAGACTAGCGTCCAAGTGTACTGTCTTACAGCCTACTTTTTCTTCCCATTCCATCAAAGCCACCTCAGAGCTGTAACCTGCAAAGAGAAAAAACAGCTTATTTAAAAAGCAAATTTTTAGAAGCGTTTAAGAAACTGCAAAACAACAAAATAAATCACTCAGATTAAAGCTTTACCCAGAAAATTAACCTAAACATCCAAAAAGCATGTCAAAGTTGATCTAAAACAGGAACAAACTAAATCCCACATAATCTGGGGATGAGAAAATCGAAAAAGGGGAAGTTTTTTCTAAGATTTAGAATTCTTCATAAACAGAGAGAGGTTAATAGAGAAACAAACAGTAAAAAATTTCTTCTAAAAACCCTAAACCACAACAACAACAGCATATGCACAGCAAGAGATTTCTTCCAAAAAACATAGAACACGCATCAAGAACAACATAGCAATATTTCATAAAAGACCTGATTTCGCGTCGTTACTCTGCTGAGATTTCACTCACACCCAATCACCAAAGCTCGATACTCCCAAAGTTTACTCAGAGTTCATCATTAGAACTTTGAGAAAATTGAGCTAAGCCACTGTCAAACCAAGACACACCAAATCAGTGAAAAAGAACGAAGAGAGGCCGAAAATTAAGCGGAAACAAGGGAAGAGCTCGCACACAAAATCGAAAGGTGCTTACTTGAGGTAAACGCTCATCGGAGTCTCGCCGGAGTCGGAAGGTTCCGGTGACGTCCTTAACCCTTTGTTCAACCTTTCCAAGGCATTATATCACCATGTAGTCGCCGATTGCGTATATGATTTGATGATTTTGTTGTTCATTCATGAATTGTTTTGATTAAAGTATAGACTATGGTAGATCCACGAGGAACTTTGCTGATTTTTGGTTTGAAATTGTTTATGCTGTTTATCGTGAGATTGTTTCATTTTGTTGGAACCGCGGTTGGTTTTTGCCATAATCTGTTGAGATTCCGATGATGAACACCGTGTGTTCATCTTTGATTCTAGATTTTTTTTGGGGTCTGGTTTCTGATTTGGGGCATTCTTGTGGTGTTAGGAAAGAGCGATTCAGGTAGCGGTTTTGAAGGAAACATAAGTCGTTTTAAGAAGGAGAGAGATTTAATTTGTGAATATTTATGTTCGGTTATGATAAGACCATTACTATCCATTAGTGATATATTTACTATTAGGTTAATGACGTATTCAAAATTCCCTTAAATAAAATCTTACTGTGTGCATTTGGTCTGCTGCATATTCATGTTTCCAATATATTGTTATTTTAAATTATTTCTTTTGCTTGATTTTAATGCCTAGAGTTAAGAGAATATATTCATTGCCATAAATTATTCAGATTTTCTTTTTGGGAAATGGTGCAAGACTAGTATGAGAGAAGAGGTGTCCGCCTCCATTCTCTCATTCATATTCTTTTTATTTTTTTTATTATTATTCTAGTCTTGGAGAATTATTTGAGATTTGGTTGGGCCTTACCCGAGTTTTTTTTTCACACCACCATGGGTTAGTTCTCTCACCCCCTGCGCCTTGCAGTAAGGTAAGTGGGCTGTTTTCCTTTGGGCCCAAACAGAGTTTACTAATCTATCCTTTTTTAAAGCCCCTTTAGGTTAATTAAATAAAACATAGTTAATTGTTTAATTTCATTAGTTTTTTAACGATGATAATCAATCAATTTATTTTTATTGGTGGACTCTTAATTAAATTAGTTAAGTGCTTAATCAAATATTTCTTTTAACTAACTTCGATTAATTCACTTTATCAATTAATCTCATATTGACGCGAATTCAAATCGTTTCTTTTAAAGCTTTTAAGAAATTTATTTTATAATTTAAAACTTTGGGTGAAAAAGAGTGTAGGAGGTGTTCGTTTCACTATCTCTCGAGTATTTGAATGATTGACGTTCGCCATATTACTCGAATTCTTGTGGCCCGATTAAAACTCCAATCGTACCAATCCAAATCATTTTCTCTAAATTCATATAATTCCTAAAGGCTTCATTTTAATAATTAATTTTTGGATGAAAAGGAGAATAGTAAGCGTCCGCTTCACTATCTCTCGACTACTCGAATAATTGGCGTTCGCCATATTGCTCGAATTTTCGTCATTTAATTAAAACCTTAAACCATAATACTCAAATCATTTCTTCCAAATTAAATACGATTTCTAAAACATTCTAAATTCTAAATTTTTGATAACAAAAGGATAGGAGGCGTTCGCCTCACTATCTTCCGATTATTCGAATAATTGACGTACGTCATATTGCTCGAATTTTCATCATCAAATTAAAATCGCAATCGAATAAATTCAAATCACCTTTTTGATCAAATACAATTTCACAAAAAATAAATAACTTAAACTTTAATCAATTGAATGCGAGGCGTTCGCCTCGCCATTCCTTGATTATTTGAATAATTGGCGTACGCCACATTGCTCAAACCATCGACTTTCCAAACAAACCTACAAATTCAAATTCAAATTATTTTCATATATCAAATACAACGTCCAAAAACATATCTTTTATAAATTAAACTTCGGATGACAAAATATGGGAGGCGTTCGCCTCACCATCTCTCGATTATTTGAATAATTGGCGCTCGCCACATTGCTCAAGTTATCGACTTCCGATTAAAATACTTTAAATAAACTTGGATAAGGGAATAGGTGGCGCTCGCCTAATTATTCTTTGAATAAGCAAGTAGGAGGCGTACGCCTCACTACCGTGCATATTCAACATCCACAAACAAACTTTCAAAATAATTTGAACGAAAAAGGAGTAGAAGGCATTCTCCTTGTTATTCCTCGAAAGAATTGGATGATTGGTGTGCACCACATTGCTCAATCTTTCGTCGTTCTTCAAAAACATCTCAAACAAATCAAACTAGCTTCTCGCCCCCGCGCGATCGAAACCAAACCAGAACACCAAAACACATCAATTCAACTTGTCACCCCCGCGTGACCAAAACTCTTTTTAAAAAGAACATTATTTAATCCTTTCTAACGCACATAACAAACCAACGCTTAAGCCTCCGCCGAGAGTAGAAAAGCCAACGTTTAGCCTTTAGGACGTGATCTACACAACCGTTCATTAAAAGACACCTACAAAATCGTAGTTCCCCGAACTACGAATGCTCTAACTCCCTTATTGCACCATAAGGATACGTAGGCACGAGATTGCGAGATCTTGGCGAGCACACTAATAAAAAACCTCTCATTTCCCCTTCTGAGGTCTTCATCCATCTCTATTATCAACTCTAATTATTCGAAGAAAGCGAATAACATTTAACTAACATTCAAATAGCAAATTGGACTAAAAGGTTTCCGTTGAGTACAACGGACGTGAGGGGTGCTAATACCTTCCCCTTGCGTAATCGACTCCCGAACCCGAATATGGTTGCAACGACCATTATTCTATTTTCTAAAAGGTTTTATCGATATTTTCCTATTCCTTCATTGGGATAAATAAAGTTCGGTGGCGACTCTGTTCGAACATAAATATTTCTGCGACCATCGCGAGGAATCGTATTTTTCGAGATGCGACACATAGTAGCTCACAAGCAAGCCCTGCATTTTTCCAAGCAGAAAAAGAACCGTTGTAAACACAATACATAACCTACATAATTCATAATAGTAAACCTTCATTTTAAACTCCTCGCAACTAATCTAACCATTTTACAAAACCACCAACTGATTTTCCTCCTCCTAACAGAACCTTCAACCTACAACTAACTTCAACACATTTTCAACTAACTCCCCCTTCTAACACCTCTAACTGACCTAATAGTTTCCTAACAACCTAACCACATATTAACAAACTATAATAAAAACAGAAGCATTGCATAACAAAATGGAATTAGGTATAAAAGGAATCCACTGCAACTTTGAGGATTTTGGATTCACTTTTCACAATCTCAGAAAACGATTACACACAAAAACCATTTCATCACCTTCATCGATCCTTCACTTGGGATCAAAAGCTAAAAATCATCTATCACTTTTCACCAATTTCAGAATAATTACCTAACATACAAGCACAATAGAGCAACAACGAACACGAACAGAAGAAAAGAGCGCATAGTAGAAGAAGAACAAAAACAATAATTTACAAATGCATCGCCAAAAAGAAGATCGAAGCAAACGAAAAAGGAGAGAAATTTTGTCACCTGGAGCCACCGTATCGGAGCGTGAAGTCGGTGAGTCTCTTCTCCCTTTGATTTTTTCCATTCCGCGAACAAGAAAGCATTGAAGAATTCAATTTCGGTCTCGATTTTGATTTGATATTGAAATTACACGTGGATTCGTTGTTGTTCTTGGTTCATCGTTTGAGGGTGAAGCGAATTCTCAAGTTCATGGTTGTTTGCGCGAAATTGTTGTGTTTGGAGCTTAAGATTTTATGAGTGAGAATCTGACGACGATGAATTGAATTTTGTTGCCTTCGTCGTTTTGTCCTGAATGCGTTTGAGCTTACGAACCTGGTTTTTTTAGATTTGAAAATTTTACTTCATACCCCTACACTTATCCAATACCCCTGCATTTTTTAAAAATATCAATTTTATCCTTAATTGTTTTTAAACAATTTACAATTTCATTTTTAACCATTCAATTGAGACTTCCGAAAATTACATTATCCACCCTCGTACCAGAACTCATTGAAAAATACTTCTGATATGTTTTTTTTCAAACCGGAAGACTTTGTGAAAGACATTCGAAACACTGCAAAACGTATACCGGAAGAGTTACTTGAAGAGTTCCGGTTCAATTTTTGAAAAAAAAAACCTTCCGGAACACTTATCATATGTGTTCCGGTTAATAAAGTAACATACACCAGAAGTATTTTCTAAAGACTTCCGGTGTTCTATTTATGTGATCCGGAACTTTTCCTTGAAGACTTCCAGTTTATATATTTTTTTTAAAATCGACTTTTTTTATACTTTTTTTTATTATGCAGGTGTGAAAAATCTTCCCCAAATATGTGTAGATACTTCTGATGCATTTTTAACCACTCAAAGATTTGGTACATGAGAAAAGGTGATCAGATGGATTAAAGAGGTTGGAATCAATAATAAAGTAACTGTTATTATCACTCATTCAGATACTGAAACGGACAAGAGAGAGAGAGAAGTAACAAATTAATATTTGGTGGTGATAAAGGTGGGAAACACAAGGATACTGATAGTAGAACCCAAAGTGCGTCCAAGAAATATGGATGCCCATTTAAAATTAGGTCGACTCCGGCGAAAGATGGGCTTGGTTGGAAGATTGATGTAAAATATGGGGTCAACAATCATGGTTTACGTGATAGATTAGAAGGTCATTCCTTTGTTGGTAGGTTGACCACAGATGAGAAGCAACATGTTACTGATTTGACAAATAGACATGTACCACCTAGACACATATTGCTTTCCTTGCAAGACTGAGATCCAGAAAATGTCACTCGGATTACGCAAATATACAAGCATAATAGTATGATAGAAAAAGAGATAAGAGGTCCTAGAAGTGAGATACAACATTTGTTTAAGCTTATTGAGGATGCAGACTATGTGCATTGGAGTAGAAAAAGGGATGACTCGAAAGTTGTGAGATATATATTTTGGGCCCATCTTGATTCAGTTAAGTTGTTCAATATTTTTCCTATTGTGTTAGTTATGGATAACACCTACAAGACAAACAAATATAGACAACCTTTGTTTGAAAATGTTGGCATGACATCAATCGAGTTAACTTTTGCTGTCACATTTGTGTATATGGAGTCTGAGCAGACAAAGAATTTTTGTTGGGTATTGGAGAAACTTAAAGAATTGTTTGTGAAGAAAGATTTGTGTCCACAAGTGATTTTGATAGATAGAGATCTTGCTTTGATGAAAGCAATTGAAATTGTGTTTCCCCGGTCGATTAATTTTCTATGTAGATTTCACATTAACAAAAACGTTGGTGTAAAATGTAGGAGAATAGCCATCCATGGCGCAGCGGAATTTAAAAATTTCTCCATTTAGTGATCCTTATGAATGGGCATGATCAGTGATAGAATCGTTACCTCTTGTGGCGATTCAAACCTTTGGTGCAGATCTCTGATAATGATCAAAACCTTTGATACAGATCCACGGGGCGATCACGAACGTTGAACGATGACAATGTCTCTACTCAGTCCACACGAACGGATTCCTTCAATCGCAGTGCTAGTTGTTATGAATGAAGGCTTTGAGTGAGAGAGAGATACGAAATTCCAACTCTTCAGTTGTGTTGTATTCCCATACAAAGCTTCTGCACAAGAGCTCTATTTATAGAACCACTTGTGTGGGCTTCAAGCCAAAAAGCCCACTTAAGTGCATTTTGGCCTATATCTCATAATATGCCAAAATCACTTAAGTATTTGGTATCTTACCATATTTCGTATTCTGCTTAAGTACACCGTACCTTACGATGTTCCTTAATTATTCTATCTCTCATCAATCCGTCCTTTGTGTGTGACCCTATAGGTTTTCGCGACGTTGACAATTATATTAAATCACGCATTTAACATAATAAACAGTGAGCGGTATCTAGTAACACATCACTGCTACCCAAGTCACGAAAATGTCATGTGATCTGACAAAACCTCCTGTGATAATAATTATGTGTATAATTACCCCTTTGCCCTTATGTCTATATTGAACACAAGGTATAGACCGTGTCACCCTTGTCCAGTTCAATATTGGGCCCATAGACATTTATCCTGTTACGCAGGATTGGCAAATTCCATCTAGGACACTCATGTCCCTCAGCATGCTTCGTGGAGTACCCATTAACTGTCTTTATGGTCATCCAGTTACGGACAACGTTGGATCAGCAATAAAGCACTCAACTCTACATCTAGGATCCATAGTGGTTTCAGGTCGAAGAGTGGTATACACTATTATCACCATGAGAATAACTTATGACACTTTGCATAACTTTCTATATAGTATTCTCATAGCGGGTCAATCCGGTATAAATATTACTCCTAATATTCATACCTATGTTTAAGACTTGATAACTCTTTATCCATGATCCATGAGATGTGATCATCAGTCTACAAACATAATAGTCTTAATGCTTTAATGTTATCCCACTTCACATTAAAGCTCGACTACGGATACTTTAAGAACAGTGCCCTTATGTTTAATGTGTTCTCATGATTAAGTCACACTTAATACATTAAACGGACTATCTATTCTAGGGACTTTATTAATCAACCATAATAAAGAAAATGCCTTTAAATAATTCGATACAAGTACCAAAAGTATTGGCCTCTAGGGCTTACACCAACATAAAATGCAAACAATATGTGGTGAATAACATGCAAAAGACGATAGACACATTATGGATGGAAGTTGTTCGGGCTAGTGATGAGGTTGAGTACGGTCAGCCGTTGCATCAACTTGAGCAGGCATGTGTTGATTATAGTGGATTTCTTAATTATGTGAAAGACACATGGTTGACTCCACATAGACAGAGATTTGTTGGAGCATGGATTAATCGAGTGCTACATTTGGGTAACACGACGACTAATCGGTATGTGTTATATTTTTTACTATGTATCTTTTTTATATGTGATATTTTTAGTATTTTTGATATGTTATTTTTAGGGTTGAATCTGCTCATTGGAAGTTAAAGCAGATGTTAGGAAAATGTATAAGTGACATGGTCAAATGTTGGGAAGCTATGAATAATAACTTGATGTTACAACTGGGCAACATTAAAGCTTCTTTTTGATTTTTTTTTACGAAGTTGAGCACATGCACATAAGTCCATTTTATGGTAATTTGTGTGGTTCAGTGTCTCGAGTTGCTTTGAGACGTATTGCTGAAGAGTTATTGAAAGTTGATTATGTTGGAACTAACAGGCAAATATGTGGTTGTACTCTTGGAACATCTTATGGGTTACCTTGTGCTTGTGAGTTAGGAAGATACGCACCAGGTGGTATATCGATACTGTAAGACCCCAATTTTGGGCCCTAAGATCCCTCATGGCCCATATCATTCATATCATAACCTCAAGGATCAATGCATGCCCTAGTCCCCTCCTAGTGGGTTGGTTTGCCTTGTAGGTTTGTTTCTTGATCACCAAGCATACCTTGCATTTGTATATCTTTGCTTTTCATATGTTTATCATTCAAAAAGTACAAAAATATTGTCAGTCTAACCTTGTTGCTTGCAGTTGAAGCAATCATCAGCAATTAGGTCAAACTCAGTCATTGATCAGTCAAAGCAATGGATGGTGGCCATTCTTGCAGAATTTGGGCACCATGATCATTAATCAAAGGTTCAAACAACTTGAGACATCATTTGAAGTCAAGTTCTCAAAGAATTAGGGTTGGAATTCATCAGAAGTGGTCCAATCAGGCCAAAACCCTAGAAAAGTCAAACTTGGTCAACTGTTGATTTAATCAAGAATTTGATGGATAGAATTGATTTGAAGAAGTTCATTCATGCTTGTATAAGCCTCATCTATCGTGTCAAACCTCATCATGGAAGAAAGTCAGGTCAAATCAGAAATTTTCCAGAAATAGAAAGTGGACCTGTAATTTCAACTGCCAAAAATGGAAACTTCTTGATCTTAAATTTACATCATGATACAAGCTCCAAATGAATTTTTGCCCAACATGAAAGTTGAAGATCTTGTTCTCCCATTTTCAAAAAGTCCAAGAACATCAAAATCCCATGTGTGGTTGTCAAGATATGATCAAATCATTTTCACCAATTTTTGAACTTCAACAAGCCATATCTCCCAAACCATAAGGCCAAATTTGGTGGGTTTTTTCCTACAAACCACATTTTTCATCCTCTTTCCAAAAATATAAATTTCATGACCTAAAACCTTGCCAATCAAAATGGCATTTTTGGACCTTTTGCATTTAAATTCAAAGTTTGACCAAACTTTGACTTTTTGAGTTTTTGACTTTTTCATGATTTGGTCAATTGGGAAATGTTCCATATCACATTTGTGACTTGTTCCAATTCCAAAACCATGTCCATACCATCATTCCATCATCATTTTGAATCAAAATGCAAATTTGGCATTTAGGAAGTACACAAACAAAACACATACAACAATTCTGCAGCAGACCAAAAGCAGCAATTGGCATGGTCATTTGCAGCATGCTCAGGCCCAAATTTGTGCAGACAAACACACCTCCTTTTCACTTGTTCCTCAATTAGCAAAAATGCAAATCACTCCACCAAGACTAAACCAGTTTAGCATTTGATTAGTAGAGATAAAACAGACAATATAAGCTGCATTTTCTGACATTTGTGGAACCCTAGACAAGCAGCCACAGGACCAAATTCTCTTTTTCCTTTCATTTGCATTTTTGGCCAAAAGTGAATTCTGAGCAAACCATCAGAATACACAAGCAATCTTTGATCCCTCCTTCACCTAGACAACATATTGAGCTCAGTTTCATCATCCAATTCTTGCTGTAACTGCGCCTCCTAGTTCTGTTTTCACCAACCATCAACAATGGCAATCTTTGTTTTGGACATTTGCAAGCACTGCTGAGCCAAGGAACTTCATCCATACAACATTTAAAGCCTTTGTGTTCACCTGTATCGAAGGTTTGCAAGCAGAAAACATCAAGATCTTTCACTGCTCTTCACTTTGGTATTTTTTTCGAATTCTTTATTCTCAAAAGCCGTGCCTTGTTTAATGAAGATCTTTGAATGCTGATTCTTTTAAGCTATGCCTTGTTTAAAATGATTGAGAGAGGAGTGAGAAATCTGAAATTACATTTTTATGTTCAAGCATATTTTCCCTCGATTTGGTTGGTGTAGGAAGAATTAATGAAAATGGCTACCATATTTGTACTGCTTGATGTTTGCTGAAGTTAATGATGTGCTTGTTTAATCTTTCTGGTTTTGTTGAAATTTCATGATGATTGATGAATGATGAAGCATGCTGCTGTTTGAACCAACCCTGTCCAAAATTTCCATGATCAATGTTTTTGGTTGTTGGTTAATGTTTGTTTGATGGTCATTATACCATGCCCTTGTGTGTCTTTGCTTGAAAACTTATTGGATGATTGTTGAACCATGGAGTTGAATTGATGAATGCTGCTGAAATTGATGCTGTTATGCTTGAACCCTATTTCTGTTCAGAAATTCCTCATGCTGGTGTTGCTTTGTTGTTCATGTCATGATGCTGCTTGCTTGATGCTCATTTTTGATTGAGTTCATGATGATGAAATAGATGCTGTTTATATGCTATTGTGTGCTTTTGTTTGGTTTAACATGATGATGAATGCATTATGCTGCTGTTATTGGTATATGCTGTTGTCCATGATTGATATTTGAATGATGATTAGTGATGGATACATGATACCGTGCTGTTAAACATTACCCTGCACCAGAAAAATTCATGAAACATGTTGTTGCTTTCGTTTGTTTTATTTGACATGATAATTGATGCTGCAAATACCATGCTGCAATGCATACATGTTAGATGCCCAAAAGTGCTTATTTGAGCTATCATATGTGGGCATCTTTCACTCTTTTTTCTTGCTAAAATTGCCAAAACCACATTCATTTTACATGGAATGCATTACATTGATAAACAAGCTTGGTGCCTTTGATGTGTGTGTTATTGTGCAGGAAAGGCATGAATTAATTGATAATGAAGACACAACAAAATTGGCAAAGGAACCAAAGCAAACAAGCATTCTTTCTGCCAGCTCGCTAGGCGAGGATGTGGCGAAGCAAAACCTTCGCTAGGCGAGCTCCTGGCGAAAGGCTCCAGTAAATTGGTTAATTAATTCGCTAGGCGAACTGAAGGCGAAGTGGCAGCGAATTCAGTCTGTTTTGGTGAAATGAGCAGCCAGCACTAGCTCGCTAGGCGAGGCTCTAGCGAGTCCCCAGCGAGCATTCCAGTAGCAAAACCTTTCAACCTCGCTGGGGCGAAGGTTGAAGCGAGTTCTTCGCTAGGCGAAGGTCTGTTCGCTAGGCGAACATGACAGTTCCACAGGCCCAGTTTTCTCTGGGCGCAGGGGCATTTTGTGCCCATTTTTGGCCTTCGCTAGGCGAGCCATTCTGCTCGCCTAGCGAACGTGACAGTTCTGCACTTGTCTATAAGTAGCAGGTGCCACCTTTTGTGCATATACCACTTTTTACCAACTTTTCCATTTTTTGTACTTTCTCTTAGATATTTTACAGCATTGCTTTGTGGGGGATTTTATGCCCTAATTTCATTTTCTCTTCATCTAGCAACCATCTTCCACAAAAAGAAGGTGGATTCCCATCCAACTTGGATCATTCGACTTGGATGTTGATCAACCCTCTTTTCTTACTTGCCGACCAAGCTACCATGAAAATGAGTAGCTAAGTCTCCATTTGTCAAGGTTAGATGTAGGTGATTTCCAAGCTTTGTGTGTAAATGTAAGGATCCTCATATGTAAACTCTTTAACGGTAAATATATGATGAAAACTTTGTTTCTATTTAAAACTCTTTGTGTTGGTATTTGATCGAGAGATGTTTACCGATTCTTGACCTAGGTTTTCATCCAAACTTGTTTGTTAGCTAGAGATAGTAACGAATGATTTTGTTCACCATAAGGTTGAACCAAAACGTTGTCTTTTTGATAGATTGTGTTCGAGAGAAACAATGGATCAAAATGACAAAACTCACAATGGGTGTTCGAGAGAAACGCATTGAGAGGACTTTGTGAAATTATTTATCATCTAAAGGAGTTTATAATATTGTTGACCGTGCAAAAACATGCAAAGCAAATGTAATCATTGAAACCTAACTATGACAATATTTCTCATATTAATCAAAACGTAACTTTTACCGCAATTAATTACTTTGTATGCAATATAACTTGATTAAAACCCAAAACCCTAGTGTTACTTTAAGTTAAGATTAATTCAACCATTGAACGGCAGCGATATCTTACAATCTCTGTGGATACGATAACAAAACCCGACACTTAAAAACTGTCTTTCAACAAAATGGCGCCGTTGCCGGGGATTGTAAATTGATATTGCGAGCATCGCATTGGTTGTTTAAGTTTTAGCTTGTGAATTTTTGACTTGTGCTTGTAATTCGTTTGGTTTAGTGTGCAGCTTACGTTTTATGCGAGGGAAAATCCCTGTGGACGAACTTCTTTTTGATCCTGAGATCGAGAGAACCGCAAGGAGGCTCAATAGCAAAACAAGACGTAGGAGGCAACAGGCTAGGCAACGCCAAGAGCAAGGAGAAAGTTCTTCAACCACCAATCCACACACATTCATACCAAACATGGAGCCACAACCACCACCACCGATTTCTACTCCATGTATCAACAGTCCAAGGAACACCGCTCAGTTTGCTAACCACACAGGAAGGCAAGCTGAGATGAAGACGGGAACTCTGAATTTATTGTATGGGAGTCCATTCACCGGAATGGACCATGAAGACCCATTTGCTTTTCTCACAAAATTCTATGAGATAGCATTGGCTGCCGGAGTGGATCAGGCTCAGGAGCTTCCGTTGTTCAGACGTTTATTTCCTCACGCTTTGCTCGGTAAAGCAAAGGATTGGTATCTTGATCAAACACCTGCCGTAATGACAGATTGGAATGTGTTAGAGGAGAAATTCATTGAAAGATTTTTCTCTCATAACCGATTCATGGAATCAAAGACGGCCATCTCGGTGTTTTCTCAAGGAACCAGTGAATCGTTGAATGAAGCGTGGGAGAGATTCAAGTCCATGCTAAGGAAATGTAAAGGGCATGGATTTGATGAATTAACTCAAATCCATATCTTCCGAAATGGACTTCAACCAAACTGTAAGACGTTGTTGGATGCCACCTCGGGTGGCTCGTTGATGTCAAAAAGTGCCGAAGAAGCCACCAACATTATCAACCGTATGGCTTTGAATGATCTTCAAAGTCAAAGTCGTGGAAATTCTTTGAAGAAGGCGGGAGTGCTTGAGTTAGGGACGAATGATGCCATACTTGCCCAAAACAAGCTCATCTCACAACAAGTGGAACTTTTAACGCAACAAATCAAAGAGTTAAGAGAACCGTCAAAAGCTAAACAAATAGCTTGTTGTGAACTTTGTAAAGGTGAACATGACACCGGATTTTGTCCACCTCCCGGCTTTGACGAAGTGAACTATATGGCCAATCAACGGGACTATCAACCAAGACAACAACAACCTTATCAACCGCACCCTCAACAGCAACAACAACAACAATTCCAAGGGAACCAAGGGTTCCAACCTAGAAGCAACTATTATCATAACCAAGGTTATGGAGGTGGTTCTTCTAGCCGTCAAAATCCTCCCCAAAATCCGTATCAATCTCAACAACCGCCGGTAGTCAATTCTAAATTGGAAGAGACATTGACGCAATTCATGCAAATGTCAATGGCCAATCAAAAGAGTAATGACGCGGCCATAAAAAATCTTGAAACTCAAGTTGGGCAACTTGCCAAGCAACTAGCTGAACAACAAACCGGTCCTTCTTTTTCGGCTAATACGCAAACGAATCCTAAGGAGCATTGTAAGGCGATTATGACGAGAAGTGGAAGGGAGTTGGGTAGCGAAAATGAAAAAAGAGTGGAGAGTGAAAAAAGAGAGAAAGAAAAGGAGATTGAGGAGGAAATGGTGGATGAAAATGTTGATGGTGAAGTAGGAGTGTGGAGTGATGAGGAAGTAGTTGAAAATAATAAAAATAATGGTGAAGTTGAAAATAAAAAAAATGTGGAGATTGAGGAGAATAAAAATGATGAGGTAATAAGGGAGGTAGTGAAGAAGCCTCGATGGAAAAGTGCGAGAATTGCAAAGGGAAAGGAGGTAGTGAGCGCTACTCCGGTCCAAAATCTTCCTTACCCTCATGCCCCGTCAAAAAGGGAGAATGAACGGCATTACGCCCGGTTCATGGATATTTTTAAGCAATTACAAATAAACATTCCGTTTGCTGAAGCTTTGGAACAAATGCCAAAGTATGCCAAGTTCATGAAGGACATACTAACCAAAAAGCGGAGGTATACGGAACCGGAGACCATCGTCCTTGATGCGAGCTGTAGTGCCATCATTCAAAGGACGCTTCCTAAGAAAGAGGTTGATCCGGGAAGAGTTACATTGCCGGTTAAAATTGGTGATGTGTATGTCGGAAAGGGACTTATTGACTTGGGGTCGAGCATAAATCTTATACCTTTGTCAATTATCAAGAGGCTTGGCAACATCGAGATTAAGTCCATCCGAATGACATTACAATTGGCGGATAAGTCGACGACCCATCCTCATGGCGTAGCCCAAGATGTGTTGGTGAAGGTCGACAAATTCTTCTTCCCGGTGGATTTCATTGTAATTGATATGGAGGAAGATGATGATGCTCCGCTCATATTGGGCCGACCATTCATGAAGACCGCAAGAATGATGATTGATGTTGATGACGGTTTAATGAAGGTGCCTGTTCAAAATGAGGAGGTCACCTTTGATCTATTCGAGGCGATGAAGCATTCCAAGGATAGACATGATAGCTTTCGAATCGATGTGATCGAAGACGCTATTATGGAAGTTTCAAAGCATATTCACGAGATATCTCCTACGGAGTTAGCTCTCGACGACTCATTGGAGGTTTTCACTGTTGAAGAGGAGCTAGCTCTTGAGGAATGCTTGAAGGAACTTGATAGCTTGGAAGACCTACAACCGTGGGAAGTAGAGGAAGAAAATTTGAAGAAGGAGGTAATTGACGAGAAAGCGTCAATTGAATTAAAAGAGTTACCTTCGACGTTGAAATATGTATTCCTTGATGATACCGAGGACAAGCCGGTTATCATAAGCAACCTTTTGACAATTGAAGAAGAAGCCCGTCTCATATTTGTGCTAAAGACAAATCAAGAAGCTATGGGTTGGACTCTTTCCGATCTTAAAGGAATTAGTCCATCCTATTGTATGCACAAGATTTTGATGGAGGAGGATTTCAAGCCGGTGGCTCAACCACAACGCCGCTTAAATCCTACGATGAAAGAGGTTGTAAGAAAGGAGGTGGTGAAGCTTTTGGATGCGGGAATGATTTACCCGATCTCGGATAGTCCGTGGGTTAGTCCCGTGCACGTGGTTCCGAAGAAGGGTGGAATGACCGTAATCCGTAATGACAAAGACGAATTGATCCCGACTAAAGTTGCCACGGGATGGAGAATGTGTATAGATTATAGACGGTTGAATACCGCGACTCGTAAGGACCATTTTCCACTCCCATTTATGGATCAAATGCTTGAAAGACTATCGGGCCAACAATACTACTGTTTTTTAGACGGCTACTCCGGGTACAACCAAATTGCGGTTGACCCGGTTGATCATGAGAAGACGGCTTTCACGTGTTCGTTTGGAGTGTTCGCATACAGAAAAATGCCTTTTGGGCTTTGCAATGCGCCGGCGACATTCCAACGATGTGTCCAAGCTATTTTTGCCGATCTAATAGAGAAAACAATGGAAGTCTTCATGGATGACTTCTCGGTGTTTGGTGGGACGTTTAGTCTATGCTTGGCAAATTTGAAGACGGTGTTGGAAAGGTGTGTGAAGACTAATTTGGTGCTAAATTGGGAAAAGTGTCACTTTATGGTGACCGAGGGGATTGTGCTAGGCCACAAAGTCTCTAAAAGGGGGCTTGAAGTGGATAGAGCTAAGGTTGATGTAATTGAAAAATTACCCCCTCCGGTCAATGTGAAGGGCATCCGTAGTTTTTTGGGGCACGCGGGGTTCTACCGGCGCTTCATCAAGGACTTCTCAAAGGTGGCTAAACCTTTGAGCAATTTACTCGCCAAAGATCAGGTATTTCTCTTCACCGACGATTGTTTGCAAGCTTTCGAGGTTTTAAAAGAAAAATTGGTTACCGCTCCAATAATAGTCGCTCCCGATTGGAATGAAAATTTTGAATTAATGTGTGACGCGAGTGACTATGCCGTTGGAGCGGTACTTGGCCAAAGAAAGGACAAAACTTTTCATGCTATCCATTATGCGAGTAAGGTTCTTAACGAGGCTCAAATAAATTATGCCACAACGGAAAAAGAACTACTCGCAATAGTGTATGCGCTAGAAAAGTTTAGGTCCTATCTTATAGGGTCTAAAGTCGTGGTGTACACCGACCACGCGGCGATTAAATATCTGCTGACCAAGCCGGATTCGAAGCAAAGGCTCATCCGTTGGATCCTCTTGTTACAAGAATTCGATGTCGAAATTAAAGACAAGAAGGGGTCGGAAAACTTGGTAGCGGATCATTTATTCCGCTTGGTGAATGTCGAGGTTACCGCATCTGAAAAGGAAATCCGGGAAGAATTTCCTGATGAAAAATTGTTTAAGGTTCAAGTTAGGCCGTGGTTTGCAGACTTTGCAAACCACAAGGCTAGTGGTTGTGTGCCGGCCGACCTAACTTCGAACCAAAAGAGGAAGTTCCTTTCGGATGCGAAGTATTATGTTTGGGATGACCCATACTTGTTTAAGTTGGGTAGCGATAACCTGTTAAGGAGATGCGTAACTGGTGATGAAGCCCAGAGCATCCTTTGGCATTGTCACAACTCGCCTTATGGCGGTCATTATAATGGGGTTAGAACGGCCACTAAAATTCTTCAATCGGGATTTTATTGGCCAACTATTTTTAAAGACGCACATACCCATGCGCAAAGTTGTGACAGTTGCCAAAGAAGTGGTGGGATAGGTAAGAGAGATGAGATGCCTCTCCAAAATATCCAAGAAGTGGAAGTGTTCGATTGTTGGGGCATAGATTTTGTTGGACCTTTCCCACCCTCTTACGGGAATGAGTACATGCTTGTAGCTGTTGATTATGTCTCTAAGTGGGTTGAGGCGATTGCCTCACCTCGGGCGGATGCCAAAACGGTGATAAAATTTTTAAAGAAAAACATCTTTTCCCGTTTTGGAACACCCCGAGTGTTGATAAGTGACGGAGGGTCACACTTTTGTAATGCACCTTTGGAAACAATTTTAAAACATTATGGTGTATCGCATAGGGTGACAACTCCGTACCACCCTCAGGCTAATGGCCAAGCCGAGGTCTCTAATCGTGAGATTAAGAGAATCCTCGAGAAAACCGTGTCTAACTCGAAAAAGGAGTGGTCCCAAAAATTGGACGAAGCATTATGGGCCTACCGTACGGCCTTTAAAGCTCCAATTGGCCTAACTCCCTTTCAATTGGTATTTGGTAAAACTTGCCATTTGCCGGTTGAATTGGAGCACAAGGCCTTGTGGGCCCTCAAATTTTTAAATTTTGAGAATGAGTCGGCCGGTGAAAAAAGGAAAGTACAACTACTTGAGTTGGAGGAGATGCGCAATGCCGCATACCACTCAAGTTGGTTGTACAAGGAAAAGCCAAGAAGTATCATGACAAAAATCCGAACCAAAGAATTCGTGCCCGGACAATTGGTCTTATTGTTCAACTCCCGTTGAAGTTGTTTCCCGGGAAGTTGAAATCGAAATGGTCCGGGCCATTTCGGGTGAAAGAAGTAAAAGAGTACGGGGCCGTTATCATTGAAGACATGGACGAGAAAGACAGTTGGACCGTGAACGGCCAACGATTGAAAGTGTATCTCGGCGGTCATGTGGATCGCGAGAGTTGTGCTCAGCCGCTCGATGCTCCTCTGTGAGCATCGCACCGTCGAGCTTAGCCGACGTTAAACAAGCGCTAGTTGGGAGGCACCCCAACATTGTAAGTATTTCCTGTTTTATGTTTGATGTTGTATGAGTATTGGATGACATGCAAGTGCTGCATTTGCAAAAGCACTTGCTGTCATGCTCGCTTGCAGCTCGCTAGGCGAGGCTGCAGCGAGCGCGCTCGCTACCTGCTCGCTAGGCGAGACAGCAGCGAGCGCTGCAGTACTGTTTTCTATTTAAACAGTTCAGCAGGGCAGTTTTGCCCTTACCCTAAAAATTCTTCTAAACTGCTCTGCTGAAGTGTGCGATTTGCCTTCTCAAATTCTCTACCGTGCATCCATATCAACAACATTTGTGTGTCGGTCAATTGCAAACACTTCCCACTTCTCCTTTCCAAATCCGTTTACCTCAAGGTTTGCCCTATTGCATGTTTCTTTTGTTGCATTATTTATTTCCAACTTTGAATGGTAAATAGGATAGGTGTGATAGGAACCTTGAGGTTGCATACAATTTTGGGAGTTTGCAATGTTGTGCATTTAGGTTTTTAAATTGGGGATTTACTCTTACTTAGGTTTTCCATGAAATTACGTATCCCCAATAGCATAGAACAATTCATAGTCATGAGAAATCATTGGGTTTTGCTGTGGAAACCTTGTATGTACAGGTTTTGGGGGAAACAATTTTGAAAATGCAGAAAACCCCAAAACCCGTAAGGTTCGCTAGCACTCGCTAGGCGAACCTGGGGCGAGCATTCGCTGCCACTTCGCTAGGCGAAGCAGCAGCGAGCAAACCAGTCCCTTATAAAAACTGTTTTGGTTCTAATCTGTTTGTTTCGTGTTTGTTGCTTTGTCTCTTGTTTTGCAGAATGGAGTCAAGAGCTAGTGCTGGAAAGAAAAGAAAGGGAGCGGCAACTACTTCACGAACCGTGCCAATCCAATTCGACCACGACAAGTTTGTGGGCCCGAAACAAGCGGCACGGTACATCGCTTTGGAGAAGCGAAACATTTTGCCTGAGAAGCGTTTTCTGATCAACCCACAGGGCACGTATCGGAGTTTTGCCGGGTTGATTGATACAAAGAAATGGGATAGGTTGATAAATCCCTTGGAGCACTATGACATCGCTACAGTGCGGGAGTTCTACGCTAACGCATTGCCTGATGATGATGAGCCCTTCACTTGGGTCTCTAGAGTGGCCGGTCGGCCAGTTCCTTTTGACAGGGATACAATCAACCAAATCCTCGGGGAGCCGCTTCAGCTGGGTGCTGATGAAAGAGACCAGTACCATATTGACCTCCGGCTGCACAAGGATATCCCAGCAATTACAGCCGCCCTGCTTCTACCAGGGAAATCAGTTGAGCCGAACCCATCTGGGGTTCCTATGAGATATCATCGGGAGGACATGACTCCCATGGCTCAGCTGATTCTTCTTCTGGTTTTGACCAACATACAACCCAAATCCCACACATCTACTGTGCCGATCCCAGTGGCACACTTAGTACATTCCATCCTCGCCAATGTTGAGATTGATGTGGCGAGGATCATTGCCAATGAGCTGAAGACGGTAATAGAGAGCGGACTGAAGTCGGGGGCTCGGGTGAATTGCCCCCTTGCATTCCCTTGTTTGATTATGAGCCTGTGCATTAAGGCACGAGTGCGACTTCCGTCTCGGGGTCAGGTTAGGATCCCGGCTCCTATTGATGACCGGTATGTGGCAAAATACTGCAGAGCTAAGGCCACCGGCAGCAGTGCAGCCTCAGGTAGCACTAGGGTTTCTGATGGTCCTAGTGCTTCTACTCCCAGGGTCGATCCATACCTGCGGGCTGCGTGTGAATACAATTTCCAGTGGATGGCAGCATCGCAGAGGGCTATGATTGACATGCACGACTCGATGCAGCGTTTGCAGCTGCAGGGTAGTGGTGCACATGCTTTGATGACACGGGAGCAGTTTCTGACTAATGCAAATTGGCCCGTGGACGTGCCAGTCTATTCTGAGGGGGTGGGAGCTGATGATGATGATGAGGATGATGATGAGGAGACCGGTTCTGAGGCCGGTAGTGAGGAGGAGTCTTGAGCCCTTTGTGGGTTAAGTTTTTGTTTTTTTTTGTATTTCAGTTTTATTATGGCATTTTTTTTTATTTGTACTTTTGAATTTTGTATTTTGACCAATGGGTTGTACTATTGGGGTGTTTTGTCCCCCACGAACAAAATTTTATTTTTCAGTTAATATTATTTATGTTTGTTGTTAATTTTGTGTGTTTAATAAATTTTTGGTTGAATGAGTGGCAAACCCTTCTAGATTGGTTGCTCCTCAAGAAGTACCCAATGAAGGTGCATCCGAGCTTGGATGGCAATGATAAGAATAACAAGTGAATGAAGCTAAGGTACATGGTTACCGTCGGCTAGAATTTTAGAATGCATTAGGAACTTTACTCTTTTTGGTAAATAGAATATTGTCTTTTTGCAACATAATTGAATGAATGTTTCATCTAGAACTTAGAACCATATATGGTGAGGAAACCTCCATTGTACACTTAAATGCTGGAGTCTAATAAGTTTTGTTGATTCATTTGATTCATTATTTGTCTGTTATTATTGTGAAATTGTGGAAGCAATTAGAAATGATCAAGGCACTTGTTTTCTTTCGAGCACAACTACATCCAAAAACAACTTACCTGTGAGCAGAGAGAGTATTTGTTAACCCCTTTGAGCCTGAACAGTTGAATCTCGGCTTGAAATAAAGCGAGATCTCAAAAATGTTTTTTTTTACAACCCGAAAAATCTTGATTATTGTTCTTTTGCCGTAAAAAGTTAAGAGCATTCACTTAGGTTGTGGAAGAAATAAGTTGGGGAGAACGAAAAAGAATTGGTAAGTACCACAGCTTTTGAAAATGAAAAGAAAAACCGAGCAAGCATAGAAAAATATATGTATAGAAAATGTAGAAAATAAACATCTGTTTTGTATATTTGATGTGAAAGAAAAGAACAAAAATATAAAGAATGAAAATGAATGCTTGCTTGGAAGAAAAATAGTGAAAAATAAGAGTTGAGTTGTGGAATATGTGTTGTGAAGGTTACAAATAAGAAACAAAGGAAACAAAGTCGAGTAGTGTGAATATTACTGTGAATGTCTCTTTTGCATCGGCACTTTCGTTTCAATGGCCTTAGAAATGTCCCTTGTTTGTTAACCCGACCAAGTTTCAACCGAAAAGCCCTTAGTGATCTTTTTGTTTCCACAGTACAACTTATGATTGTTAGACATTGTATGAATCTGTTTGATTTCTTCATTATTTGTTAGAGAGTGAGATTATTCCCGCGGTTGCAAACGCGTTAAATCTTCAATCCTTATTCGAAGAGGAGAGATAGGGTGATTCATTCAGAATAGCATTGTTGTAGATAGATAAATATTTTGCATTGCTATTTAAGTTTTAGTTCTTATGTATTATTTTATTCAAAACCGTTGGAAACGTGTATTTGCGGATTTCGCTTGTGTTTGAGCCGTTTATCCAACTTCGGAGAATCCGTTTTCTTAAAAGCAAATCCTCTTGTCTTTCAAGAGGCATACTTTGCTTGAGGACAAGCAAGAATCTAGTTGGGGAGAGTTGTTAGATGCCCAAAAGTGCTTATTTGAGCTATCATATGTGGGCATCTTTCACTCTTTTTTCTTGCTAAAATTGCCAAAACCACATTCATTTTACATGGAATGCATTACATTGATAAACAAGCTTGGTGCCTTTGATGTGTGTGTTATTGTGCAGGAAAGGCATGAATTAATTGATAATGAAGACACAACAAAATTGGCAAAGGAACCAAAGCAAACAAGCATTCTTTCTGCCAGCTCGCTAGGCGAGGATGTGGCGAAGCAAAACCTTCGCTAGGCGAGCTCCTGGCGAAAGGCTCCAGTAAATTGGTTAATTAATTCGCTAGGCGAACTGAAGGCGAAGTGGCAGCGAATTCAGTCTGTTTTGGTGAAATGAGCAGCCAGCACTAGCTCGCTAGGCGAGGCTCTAGCGAGTCCCCAGCGAGCATTCCAGTAGCAAAACCTTTCAACCTCGCTGGGGCGAAGGTTGAAGCGAGTTCTTCGCTAGGCGAAGGTCTGTTCGCTAGGCGAACATGACAGTTCCACAGGCCCAGTTTTCTCTGGGCGCAGGGGCATTTTGTGCCCATTTTTGGCCTTCGCTAGGCGAGCCATTCTGCTCGCCTAGCGAACGTGACAGTTCTGCACTTGTCTATAAGTAGCAGGTGCCACCTTTTGTGCATATACCACTTTTTACCAACTTTTCCATTTTTTGTACTTTCTCTTAGATATTTTACAGCATTGCTTTGTGGGGGATTTTATGCCCTAATTTCATTTTCTCTTCATCTAGCAACCATCTTCCACAAAAAGAAGGTGGATTCCCATCCAACTTGGATCATTCGACTTGGATGTTGATCAACCCTCTTTTCTTACTTGCCGACCAAGCTACCATGAAAATGAGTAGCTAAGTCTCCATTTGTCAAGGTTAGATGTAGGTGATTTCCAAGCTTTGTGTGTAAATGTAAGGATCCTCATATGTAAACTCTTTAACGGTAAATATATGATGAAAACTTTGTTTCTATTTAAAACTCTTTGTGTTGGTATTTGATCGAGAGATGTTTACCGATTCTTGACCTAGGTTTTCATCCAAACTTGTTTGTTAGCTAGAGATAGTAACGAATGATTTTGTTCACCATAAGGTTGAACCAAAACGTTGTCTTTTTGATAGATTGTGTTCGAGAGAAACAATGGATCAAAATGACAAAACTCACAATGGGTGTTCGAGAGAAACGCATTGAGAGGACTTTGTGAAATTATTTATCATCTAAAGGAGTTTATAATATTGTTGACCGTGCAAAAACATGCAAAGCAAATGTAATCATTGAAACCTAACTATGACAATATTTCTCATATTAATCAAAACGTAACTTTTACCGCAATTAATTACTTTGTATGCAATATAACTTGATTAAAACCCAAAACCCTAGTGTTACTTTAAGTTAAGATTAATTCAACCATTGAACGGCAGCGATATCTTACAATCTCTGTGGATACGATAACAAAACCCGACACTTAAAAACTGTCTTTCAACAATACACTGCTGCTGTTAACCATTTGTCCTGTCCAGAATCTTGCCTGAATGTTGTATTGGTGTGTTGCTGTTTAGATGTTCATCATTGCCATATTGTGTTTTGTCTTGCTGTTGGAATTTTGCTGTTGGGTGAACAACATAAGCTTGACCTGTTGCTGCTGCCACCAAACGCATAAACCTCAATCTTTTTCCAGATTCTTGTTGATTGCTGTTGATTGCCTGCTTGCTACATGAACCATTTATGCCATGCTTTTGAATGGTGCTTGTTTCGGATGTTATTTATTAAAGATGATGAACTTGCTCAAAATTCCATGAGGCTATACCATGCTAATAAAACCCTGCTGCTATTTTGCTATCTTAATATGCCTAGGTTTTCATGCTTATGTTGTGTGGTTTGGTTGAATCATTTTTGTTTGATGTGGCTGAATATGATGAGTGCTGCTGTTATTTGAACCAAATACTTTGTCAAGAAAATTTCGTGAAGTATGCTTATGCTGTGTTGGTTGGTAATGCATAATGGTTGTATGTTTGTTCGAATCATGTTGGTTTGATATTGTTGTTGCTTGCTTGAAGACACCAAACCATGCTGTTAATACCATGCTGTTGTTTGGTTTGTTGTTTGAATGAGGATGATGAATACCATTGCTGCATTTGCCCTGCTGATTGAAAACTCTAAACTTGTTCATAAAATTCACATGCTGTTGTTTGTTGCATTTGGACATGGGTGCTGGTTTATGGTATGATCATTGCTACATGTTGCTGTTGGTTTTAATTGATGATGAAACATGATGATGAATACCAATGCTGTCAATGCCCTGCTGTTTGAGAAACCTTTAAACTCGCTTGCAAAAATCCACAGGATTGATATTTGGTTGTGTTGGTTGTGGATGTTTGACCTATGTATTGTTACATGTTGCTGTTGTTTCTGGTTGATTGATCAAGCTGAATGATGAGCCATTGTTGTTGTTTGTTTTGCTTGGTCAAATGATGAAATGCTCTGCTGTTGTACTTAAATCATCAACTTGCCAAGAATTCTGCATGAGCTAATGATGTTGGTTTGTTGTTATGTTGTGGTTGTACGAAGAGTTTTGTTGAAATGCTATGCTGATGTAATTACTGGTCGAGTTTGTTGTGTTGCTGTTGTTGCCAAACCCTAAGTATGCATGAACCCAGAAACATGAAGCCCCATTGGTCGTGTACTGTCCCATTGGGAACTGGCCAATCACAACATTTCGTTGTGTAGGCAAAAACTGTGTCGTTTTGAGTAAGTGAGGCGGATATTACCAACTCTGCCATCGTTGACTCCTTAGTTGACCAACATTGCCATGCATTTTGTTCATTTTTGCTCCAATTGTTACACAAACTTCTACAATTATTTGCTCTTTCATTTCAACTCCAAAAATTATGATTTTTTTTGCATGATGATCACAAAGATGTCTATTATTTAATCATGATTTTTAATTAATTTTTGGTTGGCTGAATTTTAATTGATAAATATTTTCTTGACATGTATGCCAAAATGATACATTGTGCCACTTCAATTGTGAAATGCTCATGACATATCTATTGCCTTTGAAACTTTTTGTGGTAAAACTAGACACATTGACCTTCATTTCCATATAGACTTTGTGCATTTATCATTTGTGGATTGAAAGATATGATTTTCTGAAGTTATGTGTTACATTTGGTGTTATACCATGATCATGCATTTTCCCAATTTTTGTTCACATGCTTCCCTACATCCAATTGACCCCAAATTTTGCATGATTGATCCCTTGTATGTCTAATTGATGTATGAATTTTCTTGGAATTAATCTTGCTGTTTTCCATTTGATTGAGAATTTTCTTCCATACTTGGTCATTTGTTGACTTTTTGTGCTATGCCTTGCCAAATCTTTTGTGAAATTCTCAAATCTTATCATATGTCCATGAAATTTCATATGTGATAACTAGACATCTTGAGCTTTGCATTGGTGTTAATCTCATTCATTTCTCTTCTGTTTTCAAATTGATATGATTTTTTGAAGTTGACCCATGCTTGTTGACTTTCACCATGCTTACTTGAATTTGGTTTGACTTCATGATTTTACTTGATTGCCTTCCTCTCATCCAAATGCATTGAAATTTGACATGTATACCATGCTAGATGTTAGGATTGAGTGTGATTTATTTCATAATTTTTTGAAAATGTTTGAGTTGACTTTTGAATGAAGTCTTTGCTGTTGACTTTTGTATGCTTCTCTTGCCATGCTTTGCATCCTTTTGCATATGAAATGACCATGATGCATGATATAATTATGAATCCAATTGAGAATGCTTCTTGAATGTTTAAACTTGATTTGGGTTGACTTTTCCTTGCTGCCTTGACTATTTTCTTTCATCTTTGACCCTAGGCTAGTCCTAGTGATCTTCTGAGCTTATGTTTGAGTTCATCTGTTTCAGGTTAAGCACCAATGCCTTGAGGATCATTCTAATGTGATTAAATTTGATTGTTTGCCACATGCTAACCCTTGTTTTGTAGGTGACTCATACTTGAGTCTTTGTGCCTTGCACAATTGGTCCCACTGTGTGACTATTGGTTCATTTCCTTTTGGTTTTGACTGTTGACTTGTTTGCTAATGAGTTTGACTTTTTCAGGTACTTTAGTTGCCTAAGTTCTTTGAACTTGCTTGCTTTGCTATTTAGCATTTGCTTTGAGGTATAAACCTTTCTTCTTCATGTAGTCTGGAGACCCGGTCTGTTATTTGACCGGGCAAACTGTCTGAAGTCCTCCTTAAGAGGCAATGCCTGTGTTTGTTTATATTTGTCCTAAGCAGGAAAAGTCCTTCAAGTAAGGCAATTGGTGGAAGGTAGGGATAAGCAATCTATCCCCCACTATTCAGTGTGTCCTCTCTTTGCTCCCATTACATGGTTGAAGCAATGAGATAAATACCCAAGATCTAATCGAGTCAATAATGTGGAGAGAGTTCCTACTTTCTGAACTCCCACACTTTCTTATATGCTCTCTCTGATCAGAGATAGAAGCAATGAGGCACACCCCTCATCTCCTTTTCATCTGCTTCACCTGAGCCCCTCAATGGCCAGGTTAAGAGCAACCTTCACCTATTACAGTGGACTTTCAAAGTCAAACCCTCTTGTGTGAGCCCCATTGTTTGGCTATAGAGTGTGCTGTTTGTTATTCATTGATTGTTTGATTGCTTCATGTGCACTTGCTTGCTTGTATGCTATGCATTTATCATCATCATCAATTGCCATTAGTGCATGTTCATCTCATTTGCTTTTGTGATGCTATCATTTGTTGTTTGCCCATGGAGGACAATTGTAAGTCCATTGCTTTTGGCATTTGCTCCTATGATATGGAAGGATAGAGTGTAAGACCTCATCGGTCACTCATATCTTCTGTTTATCTGTTTGTTTTGTATGTGAGGATACAGTTATAAGTCCCTGTAAGTTGGCATCTGTTATCCTGTGATCATAATTTGATCTGTTTGGTTTTGTATGTGAGGTTACAGTTATAAGTCCCTGTAAGTTGGCATCTGTTATCCTGTGATCATAATTTGATCTGTTTGGTTTTGTATGTGAGGTTGCAGTTATAAGTCCCTGTAAGTTGGCATCTGTTATCCTGTGATCATAATTTGATCTGTTTGTGTGAGAGGTTGCAATTATAAGTCCCTGTAAGTTGGCATTTGCATTCCTGTGATCATATTGTTGCTTTTGTTCTTGTATGTGAGGATCCATTGTAAGTCCCTGTAACGTGGCATTGGTATTCCTGTGAGCATACTGTAGAGTTAACCTAAGTCCAGATAGATTGGCAGTTGACTTCCATATTTCATCTCTGTTTTTCTTTTGAGGAGATTAGTGTAAGACCATTGAGTGGCATCTGATATCTATTTCTGTTTTAGGAGACTGGTGTAAATCCATCTATTGGTATCCGGTATCCGCTTTTTATTTCTTTGCCTGTGGAGATTAGTGTAAGACCATTGAGTGGCTTCTGATATCCCATTTTGTTTTAGGAAATTGGTATAAGACCAGTAATTGGCATCCGATATCCGCTTTGCTTGCTTTGTTTGTTTGTTATTATCCATTGCTATTCCAAAGGACACACTTGAATCATCTGCTATATGATCTCAAGAAGTGAACCTTCTAAGAAGTTTTACTATCCATCCTTCATCCATTCATCATTCATTATGTTCCAGACTTTTCACACTTTATCTTTCAAATTTGACATAAGTGTTGTGCAAACATTTTCATGTTTTCTAACTAAAAACCTGGACTCAAGTCCTTGACCTTTTTTTCAAACTTCATTTTCATAATACTCATTTGAATTGATCTTAATCATACTTTGACTCCATTTTCATAATCATAATCAGTTAACTTCATCCACTCAATTGTTTTGGCTTTGTCCATTGTTAATGTTTTCATACATGAGCTATAGGTTTGATTTATCTTAGTGGTTGATGTTAATCTCACCTTCTGTCTTTAGTGATTGAATTGTAAGCCTTCCTTGCCTATTATAGGGTTAACCCCTCTCTGGCAAGTTGAAGCTGTTCTCACATGGTGGACGTTGTTGTTTGTATAAGGTTGAGTTTTCTCCCGTGGATAACGTAAGACCTAGGGTTTGTGTTTAAAATTGAACCCAACCCACTTTTGGAAATCTTTTAGCCGAACTACGGCGTTCTGATCCTTACCTTTGATGGAAGGTACGTAGGCAACGGGTTCATCCGTTCGAACCCAATAATAATAAAACTTGTATATTCTTTTCTCACCATCCCAATCATGTTTGCACAATCTTTATGTCATAACAAATAACAATCTTTTATAACAAGTGTGAAAAGGGCTCCCTAGGAGTACCTAGGACGTAGTGGGTGCCTAACACCTTCCCATTGCGTAATTTACCCCTTACCCAGACTCTCTGATCTTTTTATTAGTTTTCTACGTGTAAAACTTCTTAGGCTTTTGTTCGCTTTTTAGCCAGTCCTTTGGATAAATAAAAGTGCGGTGGCGACTCGAAATTTCATGTATCTCTTAGCTTATGATTTAACCAATAGATCATATAGCGACGAATACACCGCTACAGAAAAGTGGCGACTCTGCTGGGGAAAAATCGAATCAGAATCCCTGGTGGTATTGCCTACTTTTCACCCTTGTTGTGCTATATTGTTATTCTTTATTTGACATATTTTTGTACAATTTGGGATGAATGTATTGATTGTAATGTGTGAATTGCTTGATATACATTTGCTGTTTGCTTTGGTGATCTGTGAGATGAGTTCTATACCCGAACTCGAGTGCACTCTAGGATAGGAGAATGGCATAGTCTTGTCGACTGGTGTGGAGTAGTCCTTAGCCAGTTGACTTGCGAGCCCATTCACTTGGTGGAGGTCATGTTGAACTAATAATGTCACACAAGTTATTTGTGGTTAGGCATTATTCTTTCAATCATGTTCCGCAGAAGCCAAGGACCGTAGTTTACCAAACCCATCTTGGCCTATTTTTAGGACCGTAGTGCGGAGGTCGTTCAGATGTCAGTTCTGATACGATTGTTACGCGATACTACACTCATAAGAGTTTCTCTTGAGAATATTCTTGGAATACGAGTATTCGTTCCTCCGATAATATTCGAAAGATGGAACGATGATTATGGGAACCTCTGATAGAACATGTCTGGCAGGTTTAAACCCTAGTACACTCCCTTTGGGTGGTTCTTAACCGAGACTCCATGCTCGTGACTCTCAACAAACCCGTGATTCGTGGTTGAGTCGTTCAAACATTGTTAATATCAATGGATCCCGGATCAGGTGTAAAAACCTAAAATCCACCAAAGCGGCTGGTTGATATTAAGAATGTCTGAACCGGTTCATGTACCGTTAATATCAATGGAACTTGGGTGTCGATAAGGTGAAAACCTAAATCCACCAAAATGGATGATTGATATTAGGGATATAATGAGCTTTCCCACGACCTTTGTTTGGTGTGCTTTGATTGATCCTTGAGTGTGTTTGTTGCATTCATGCATTCACGCATTCATCCGCATTCATGTCATCAAAAGAGAAAATTTTCAAGGAACTTAAAGGGTTATTTGCAAAATTTTCAGACATGGAAAGACCGAAAAGGCATACAAAGAAGTACAGCTTCAAGCAGCCCGATGTAAAAGAGTTAAGGAATCTGACATCGTATGTGATCTCACCTGATCAGAAGGGCCTTCCAAGGTCTTGGTGAATGGGCCGGAGAAGGAAATGAGAGGGGGGTGTACCTGCAAGATGCTCCAATGCTTAAGTCAGAAAAGGTACAGAATGAGATTATCAGAGTGTGAGTTAGAATACCTGCCCCTTTGCCATGAAAGGGGTATTTATATTGAGCCCCCAGCGCTGGGCCAAGGCTCCTAATGGGCTGGATTAGCTAGGCCCAAGGAGGAGCTGCCAGGGGACGCGTAAGAAGCGTTAAGACCTAGACCAAGGTCTGCCCCCTGGTCCAACTGCCCCTATCCCTAAGGAGACAATATAGGGGAGTTGGGTGACGTGGTGAGTGAGATGCCGTTATGGCTCTGCCCGACACAACTTAGGTGCCCGCGGCGTGGGTTGACGATGAGTGGATGGAGATCATATGAGGAGGACCCGCTCGTTGTCCGACACGTATTCAAGGGGCCGGGGAGACATTCTCCGGGCGGACGGTCGTTCACCTGACGTGTCCCCGTGGTCGCTTGGATACGGTCGTTTGGACGTGGGCTTGGCGAGTATTGGGCCGCGCCGTGCTAAGCGTCGTGGCCCAGTCCAGAACAGGAGCCCCCCAAGTCGAGTCTCTGAGCCAGAGAGATGACTTATGTTTCAACTAAGGGTTCCCCGAGGCGATGGGGAAGCTTGATCGTTAGACAGGTGAGGTCGTAACAGACCTATTCATGACTGACATTTCTCCGGGAATGTCGGGGATGGAGGTGATCGGTTGATCTGCTCCTTCCTTGTAGTAAACGTGGGTATGGCGCGGGGAGGAGGCGTCTTGGTGAGTCGAGGAGACGGAAAGGTGCTCGGGTCGTTTCAGCTTCTTATCTTTGATAGACGTGTCTCACGATTAGTGGCGTCGCTTCGTTTCGCGCGCAAAGACGGCGTAGGCAGGCTAGGCAATGATGACCTAGCGTGTTGGTCCACGTGCCAAGCCCTATAAAAAGGGGTTGAGTAACTTCATTTCTACCTTTTTTTCTCGCTCATACGTTCACCGGAGATCTCCACCTTCTCTCTCGTTTGCTTGGTCAACCGTCTGGACCGCCGTCTCCGCCCGTCCTCCTATCTGAACCACCGTCTTCTGCTCGGACACCACCGTACCCTTTCAACTTAACTATGTCAGGTACGATTTTCCACTGTGACCCATTCTTTTTCCTTGTTGTTTTCTGTCAAACGCATGATAATGTTGTAGAAATGTGGTTAGGTTTAACTTGGGAACAGTGTAGTGGACTGTAGGTGTATATTAGATGGTAGAAAATAGGGTTGGGATCCTACTGTACCGGGCACAAACTTCATATGCCGGGCAATACTTGCATAGGCTGTATGAAGTTTGTGTCCGGTCTCCATAGAATGCGCGCGCCACCGAGTTGAGCGCGGTTAGTGTCCGTCGCCGCTACGCCCTTTCACTTGACCTGCGGTGGAAGGGTGGATTTGATATGACGTCGAATTCACTCTTTCTGTCTGCGTTTCAGGTGCTACCGGGCGCTTACGACCGAGGAAGGAAGATTCTGGGTCCTCCACCGAAGACGCGACAATCGCTCGTCTCCCTGTCGGGGATGGGAGTGTCCGAGATGGTACCGAACACGCCTCCTCTTCCGGGCAGGTCGACTTCTCCTGGGTTGCGGACGAGCCCTTGGAGGAGGAATCAGACTTCTGTGACGAGGCCATCACTGCTCACGCTATGGTCGAGACCATAAGCCGGGAGGATCCACCAAACTGGTATTGCTGCGCCCCCAAGGAAGAAGACCGCATTTGTCATCATTTCCCGGGGAAGCAGTTCACCATGTATGAATTTGCTTTTCGTGAGGCGGGGATGAGACTGCCCTTCAGCTCCTTCCAGATGTCGGTCTTCAAGTGGCTCCGGCTGGCGCCGTCCCAACTACATCCTAATGCCCTCGCATTTATGCGGGCATTCGAGTTAGTTTGCCAGTTCCTCGGCATTGGTTGCACCCGGGCTCTCTTCTTCCACGTGTTCCATCTCCAGAGGTCCGGTTCCCGTGGTCGCCACAGTTGGGTTTCTTTCAAGCAGCCCGTGCGTCTGTTCAAGACGTACGAGGATTCTGTTCGCCATTTCAAAAGCCGGTGGTACGTGGTGATGCCGATTACCCGGGCTGCCCTTCACTCTCTCTACTACTATCAACGGGAACCCAACGGGGAGGAGACGCTGATGTCGAAGATACCGCTGAGGTGGCAGCGTGATCATTTCGATCTCTCCACAGCGCATTACCGGGTCAAGTACGCGATGCTCGGCGAGGAGGATAGGCTCGCGTACAAGAAGCTGGTTGATTACGTGCAGAGCTTCAGCTTGGCGTTCTGGGCGAATCGACAGGGCGTGCCCTACCTGGATGAGGCCGGGGAGCTAATCACCGAGACGCGTTATATCAATACGAAGGCTCTGCTCGAGTGTGATACCGAGGAGGAAGCTCTGGCGTTATTGAGTAGGCAGACTTTGTTTAGCTTTTTATTTCTGTTTATGACTTCGGTCGCTAACGTTTGTGTGTATTTATTTGCAGGTGCCATGCCCAATGCTCGTGATCGGGTGCTGAAGCTGGCGAATCAGGTCGGCGCTCCTGACCGGGTGCCAAGAAGAAGAAGAAGAAAACTGCGGCCCGTGTCTCGGAGACTGCTGGCGATGCCGGGGTCGGTCCCTCGCAGGCGGCGAGCGTGATTCCTTCCTCTCCTCCTCGGCTTAACCCGATCACCATTCCTGATAGCAGTCCGTCGCCAGCGGCTTCTCCCCTCCATAAATGGAAGCGTCCGGCTGGGGCCCTTACCAGGTCGTCTCCAGGAGGTTCGCATGGACCGGGCAGCTATCTTCTGCCTCCCTGCTATGTGGAACGGTCGTTCTTCAAGGCCGAGGAGTCGATTGCTGTGCCTGCGCCTGAGGCCAAGGCTATTCTGGACCAGGATGTTGCTGCCCGGAGGAAAGATCTGGCCAGGGATATTGCTGCCGTCATCCGGGTGATGGAGACGGCCATGGTTCTGACCGACACTTCGGTCTCCACCGCCTCGCTGGAGGAAGCCCTTTTGCAGGTTCGGACAGAGAAGGAAAGACTATCTCAAGATCTGTCGGACTACAAAGAAGAGCATCAGCTGCAGGAAGGGCTGCGCCAGAAGCTGGAGGAGGTGGAAAGGGAGAGGGACCAGTTGAAGGCTGCTAAGGCGAGCCTGGAAGAGCAGGTGGTCGACCATCAGAAGCTGACCGAGGACAACGCCTACCTACGGGCTCAGGTTGAATCTCTCGAGGGAAAGGTCCGTCCTCTGGCAGATGAGACCGAGGAGGAACGCGCCTTTGGCTCGCGCGGTGAGCTGCTAGGGCATATTCGGACTCTCAACCAAGATCTTGTGGCCTGCTTCAAAGAGGGTTTCGACAATGCTGTCGAGCAGCTCGGGCTTCTGAACCCTGAGTTGGTGACGGAAGGGTCGGCCTATAACTGCTGCGTTCGGGATGGTGAGATCATCTGCCCGTTTGAAGTGGAGGAGGAGCTGGGGGGAGAAGAAGAAGAAGAGGATGAAGAGGAGCTCCGAGCGGAGTCTTAGTTTATATGTTTTTCTTATCATGGCCTGCGTGCCTTATGTATTTTGGCCTTCGGGCGTTGTAATATGGCCTTCGGGCGTACTTGGCTTCGGCCGCTTTTGTCGTTTCTAATGTATGAATATTTTTGTTACCGTTCATTGTGCTCGTTTGTGTTTGATAGTTGTTTGTATGAATTCGTACTCTGCTCGACTTTGTTAATCTCCTCGGTTTAGGGAACCGACGAAGTGTCGGGCTTTGTGCCCGTGGGTATCGAAACCCGGGTCCGTTGTTCGAACCCTGGTCCCGAGGCTTGGGCCCTCCCATCGCGAGCTGGGTGCCCTGCCAGTCCTGGTACTTCGACGTTGAGTCTTGGTCAAGATCTCAACCGTCGGGGAGGGTTGTGTGTGTTATGTGACCCCGGATCGTTCCCGGGTCTCGTGGTTCCTCCCTGGGGTTTTGGGGACGAAGAGCGTGGTCGTACCTGCCACGTCTCCCCGTGGTGTATTTAGCTGTAATACTGTCTAAGTTTTTCTGCGTTCCATGGTCGAGCGAGTTGTTCTCCTTGTAGGTTTTCTAGGTAATAGGCCCCGTTGCTCGTTTTGTCGCGGACGCGGTAAGGGCCTTCCCAGTTGGCCGCCAGTTTGCCCTCTCTCGGGTTTTTCTGGTTTCTTCTGAGGACCAGGGTGCCGACCTGGAACTCTCTTTTTATGACTTTCGCGTCATGGCGTAGTGCTATCTTTTGTTTGAGGGTTGTTTCCCGGAGAGCTGCTTCGGAACGTATCTCCTCGACTAGGTCGAGCTCGGCTCTAAGGGTTTCATCGTTCATTTCCTCGTCTAGGGGCTCCTCTGTCCTCCTCGTTGGCGTCCGTATCTCCACCGGGATGACTGCCTCGGTGCCGTAAGTTAGTCGGAACGGGGTTTCCCCGGTGGTAGAATGTGGTGTCGTGCGGTAGGCCCATAGGACGCTATGTAGCTCCTCGACCCATGCCCTCTTTGCCTCGCCGAGTCTGCGTTTGAGGCCACGTAAGATTACCCTGTTGGCCGCCTCTGCCTGCCCGTTCGTCTGCGGATGCTCGACAGACGTGAAATGCTGTGTGGTGCCCAGGCTGGCGATGAAGTCCTGGAATCCTCCGTCCGTGAACTGTGTCCCGTTGTCTGTGACAAGTGCCTGGGGTATACCGAACCGAGCGAGGATGTTGCGTTTGAAGAACCGGAGAATGTTCTGCGCGGTTATTTTAGCCAGTGCCTCCGCCTCGATCCATTTGGTGAAGTAATCCACCCCGACGATGAGGTATTTATTCTGATATGATCCGGTGACGAAGGGTCCGAGGATGTCCATGCCCCACCACGCGAAGGGCCATGGGGAAGACAGTGATTTGAGGTCGCTCGGGGGTGCGAGGTGCATGTCGGCATGTCGTTGGCATTTGTCACATCTTTTGACGTGCTCTTTCGAATCGTTTTGCATGGTCGGCCAGTAGTAGCCTGCTCGAAGGGCTTTTCGTGCGAGCGATCGTCCGCCGAGGTGTTGAGCGTTAATTCCCCGGTGTATCTCTCCAAGTATGTCGGGGACTTTCTCTTCCTCGACGCATTTGAGTAGTGGGATGGAGAATCCTCTTCGGTAGAGTTTGCCTTCGAGGAGTACGTACGAGCATGCGCGTCGTTTGACGGTGGTCGCCTCTTTCGGGTCAGCCGGGAGTTCGTCTCGTGTGAGGTAATTGTAGATGGGTGTCATCCAACAGTGGGCATCTCCAATAGCGTTGACCTCGAGTGGAGGCGGTAGTTTGTTGATGCTGGGCCGCGGGAGAATTTCTTGGATTACTGATTTATTCCCACCCTTTTTCCTCGTGCTGGCTAGTTTCGAGAGAACGTCTGCCCGTGTGTTGTGCTCGCGGGGTATGTGTTGAACTTCCCATTTTTCAAATCTATCCAGTTTTTCTTTGACGAGGGACAAGTACCCGAGGAGGTTGTCGTTCTTGGTTTGGTATTCTCCTCGCACTTGCGAGGCCACGAGCTGGGAGTCGGTGGATATTTTTACCTCTTTTGCTCCCAGGTCCTCGGCTAACCTCAGGCCTGCGAGGAAGGCTTCGTATTCGGCTTGGTTGTTTGATGTTGGGAACGCTAGCGCTAACGATACCTCTATCAGGATCCCTTCTTCATTTTCGAGGATGACCCCGGCCCCGCTGCCCGATGTGCTAGAGGCGCCATCGACGAAGATCGTCCATTTGTGGGCGCTTTCTGCTGGAGTCGGGCAGTGGGTCATTTCCGCGACGAAGTCGGCCAGCGCCTGAGCTTTCAAGGCTTTCCTACTTTCGTATTGTATGTCGAATTCGGAGAGTTCCAGTGACCACTTGAGCATCCTCCCGGCCATATCCGGGCGCCCGAGCAGCTGTTTGATTGGCTGGTCGGTCCTCACCTTTATCGTGTGTGCGAGGAAATAATATCGTAGTCTCCTCGCTGTGTTGATGAGAGCCAGGGCGACCTTTTCGATTTGCTGATATCGGAGCTCGGGACCTTGGAGTGCTTTACTCGTAAAATAGATGGGCTTTTGTCCTTCGTCGGTTTCTCTTATTAGAACGGCGCTGACGGCCTCGGTCGCCACGGATAGGTATAAGTATAGGGTTTCCTTTTCTGACGGCCGTGATAAGACCGGGGGTTGGGACAGAACCTTCTTTAGATGGAGTAGCGCTTGCTCGCATTCATCGGTCCAGTCGAAGGTAGCCTCTTTGCGAAGGAGTCTGAAGAATGGCAATGCGTGCTGGGCGGACTTGGCGATGAAACGGGAGAGTGAGGCGAGCACTCCATTGAGCGACTGGATCGATTTTTTGGTTTTCGGGGTCGGAAACTCCGAGAATGCCCGGCATTTGTCGGGGTTGGCCTCGATCCCTCTTTCGGTGAGATAGAAACCGAGGAACTTGCCTGCCCGGACACCGAACGTGCATTTCTCGGGTTGAACCTCATTTTACACTGTCTCGCCTGCTCGAATACCTTCGTAAGGTGTCGAGCATGGGTTATCTCCTCGTGTGATTTGACGATCATGTCGTCCATGTATACTTCGAGCATGTCCCCTATTTCGTCCTTGAAGACTTTGTTCATCATGCGTTGGTATGTAGCGCCAGCGTTCTTGAGCCCGAACGGCATCACGTTGTAATAGTAATTGCCCGTTGGGGTCATGAACGCTGTGTGTTTCTTGTCTGCGGGCGACATAGGGATCTGGTTGTATCCACTATATGCGTCCATGAAGGACAAGAGTTTAAAACCTGCAGAGTTGTCAACGAGCGAGTCTATATTAGGGAGGGGGAAAGCATCTTTCGGGCAAGCCCTATTAAGATCAGTATAATCAACACACATACGCCATTTTCCATTATTTTTCTTAACGAGGACTACATTAGAGAGCCAGGTTGTGTACTGGGCTTCAGAAATAAAATTTGCCTCTAAGAGGTCTTTTACAGCTCGCTCGGCAGCCTCTGCCTTTTCGGGCGATTGCTTGCGTCTACGCTGTGCTATGGGCTTGGCTGCCCGGTCTACAGCTAGCTTATGACACGCGATCTCGGGGTCCAGCCCGGGCATTTCTGCGGCATTCCACGCGAAGAGGTCGGAGTTCTCTTTGAGGCATGCTACTAGCTCTTCTCTTGTTTCCTCGGGTAGTCCCTTGCCTATCTTCACCGTCCTTTCCGGATCGTCCCCAAGAGGAATGAGTTCGAACTCCCCGTCGGGAATTGGTCGGACCGGGTGTTCGAGAGAGCGTTCCTTGGGGAACCTCCCCTCTTCGGTCTCGTCCAGCCCGATGCGACAGTCGAGGTCGATGGCGTTGACTCCTCGGGCGGGATCCTCGGTCTTGAGTTTTTTGTTGTTGCAGTTGCTCTTCGTGCTGACTACGGCCTGTCCTTTTACTGCGGCGTCGTAGCATCGTCGGGCTGCTTCGATGTCACCATGGATGGTGACCACACGTCCCAATTTGGTGTAGTATTTCATCTTCAGGTGGACGGTGGAAGGGACCGCAGCGAGTTCGGCCAGTGTCGGGCGTCCAAAGATGCAATTGTAGAGAGACGGACAGTCTACGACCAGGAATTGGATTTTGACTTCCCTGGCCGTTTCTTGTTCGCCGAAGGTGACGAGGAGCTCAACATATCCCCACGGTCTGGTTGTTGCTCCGTTGAATCCTTGGAGATCCGATCCGACGTAGGGGGCTAAGTTGGTCTTGTCTAGCTTCAGAGTCTTGAAGAGGTGGACGTACATGATATCCACTGAGCTGCCTTCGTCGACCAGGATGCGTCGTACGTCGAATCGGGCCATCTTTGCTCTTATCAATAGTGGGATGGCCGAGTTCGGGGATCCGCCCGGGAGTTCCTCCAGGAAGAAGGATATTGGGTTGGATTTTCCCCGGTATTTTGTCAATGTCGCTTTCTGCTCGGGGGCAGTCAGTAGGAGTTCGTCGAACTTACGTTTGACGGAGAGGGCCGCGGATTCCCCGTTAGTTCCTCCTCCTGATATCACCAGTGTGGTAGGGAAGTCTTCCCAGGGGCTGAGTGCAGTGATCTTGCCCTCGGGCAGTGGTTCGGGGAGGCAGAAATCTTCCGGTCGTGACACGCAGAGGGCCACTTGATAGGGAGAGTTGTCGGGGGTGTGTTTTCCCGGGGTCTCTTCTTCTCTGGCTCGTCGTGTCTGGGAGCTTCGTTCTTCCTCGTGTACTGCTTCAGGTGCCCCTCTTGGATTAAAATTTCAATCGCATCTTTCAGGTGGACGCAGTCTTCGGTCACGTGCCCGTGACTTCTGTGGAACCGGCAGTACTTTGATTTGTCGGTGTGGGGCTTTGGTGCAGACGGTTTTGGGAACCTGACCCTGCCCTGCTTAAATTCAGAGTTGATACATTCTGCGAGGATACGCTCTCGAGGAGCTGTCAGTAAGGTGTACTCGCTATATCTGCCCGCGGGGCCTCTTCCTTCCCGGAGTTCGCGAGGTCTTTCTTCTCTTCGTTTGTCTCCGTTGCGACGGGAAATGCTCGTGTCCTCGCGTTTTGAGTGCTCGGTCTCCCCAGCGTTACGTCCGCTGCGGGCATTGTGTGCCACCTGCTTTTCCTCGTATCTGATGTAGGCTTGGGCTTTATGCAGGAGCTCGTTTAAGGTGCGGGGAGGCTCGATCCCTACGGCTCTGCTAAGTTCACTGCCGGGTAAGAGACCTCTCTCGAGGAGATACTTCTTCATGTGCTCGGTGGTATCTACCTCGACAGCTTCCTGGTTGAATCGCTCGATGTATGAGCGCAGTGTTTCATTCTTCTTCTGCACTATGGCTTCAAGGGTCGCCTCCGTCTTGGGGTGACGACGGGAAGCTGTAAAGTGCCTGGTGAACATGGATCTCATGACTCTCCATGACGTGATGGACTCAGGGGCCAAGCTTTTGTACCAAGCCATGGCCCCTTTCCTGAGGGTCGTTGAGAACAGTCGGCATTTGAGGTGCCCGGTTATATCATTGCGGTAGTCGAGCATCGCGTTGACGTTGTCGACGTGATCGTCGGGATCTGTAGTCCCGTCGTACACAGCTAGATTTGGTGGTTTCTCCATGCCTTTGGGGAGCGGGGCCTCCATTATTGCCCGAGATAGGGGGCAATGCAAATCTTCCTCGTCGCTCCTTAAGGGAGACAGTTCGTTGTTGTCGGGGCTGTGCCCGCGCCTTGGTGATGTTCTCGCTCGACCACCGTCACGACGGGCGCGTGCCCTGCTGGCGTGGGGTTCGGGAGAGCGACGTCCTCGCTTCTTCGTTGGTTCCGAACGTTGTTGTATCCTACTCACCGGCTGGGGCCGGGCCTCTTGTCGTTCGGCTTCGAGGGCCATGATTCGTTCGTGCTGCTGGTGGAGCATAGAACCGGCCTGATTGAGGGCATTCACCATGGCAATCATTACGGCGTCTCCTTCAACGGGAACGGGAATGGGATGAAATGTCTCTGCCCCTAAATTGTGGGCGTGAGGGGCATCTCCGTTGTTTTGGGGCTCTGGAGACGGGGTGGATGGATGACCGTCCCGAACGTCCGCTTCATGGGATGGCGGGCCGCCGTCCATGTTGTCGTTGACGAGGGGACGGCTGTGATCGCTATGTTGTTCTCCGGCCATGTTGGAAGGACAGAAATAAATGAGCTTTTGATCCTCGTTCGATGAAGATGGGGATAGCTAGTTCCCACAGACGGCGCCACTGATCTCACCTGATCAGAAGGGCCTTCCAAGGTCTTGGTGAATGGGCCGGAGAAGGAAATGAGATGGGGGTGTACCTGCAAGATGCTCCAATGCTTAAGTCAGAAAAGGTACAGAATGAGATTATCAGAGTGTGAGTTAGAATACCTGCCCCTTTGCCATGAAAGGGGTATTTATATTGAGCCCCCAGCGCTGGGCCAAGGCTCCTAATGGGCTGGATTAGCTAGGCCCAAGGAGGAGCTGCCAGGGGACGCGTAAGAAGCGTTAAGACCTAGACCAAGGTCTGCCCCCTGGTCCAACTGCCCCTATCCCTAAGGAGACAATATAGGGGAGTTGGGTGACGTGGTGAGTGAGATGCCGTTATGGCTCTGCCCGACACAACTTAGGTGCCCGCGGCGTGGGTTGACGATGAGTGGATGGAGATCATATGAGGAGGACCCGCTCGTTGTCCGACACGTATTCAAGGGGCCGGGGAGACATTCTCCGGGCGGACGGTCGTTCACCTGACGTGTCCCCGTGGTCGCTTGGATACGGTCGTTTGGACGTGGGCTTGGCGAGTATTGGGCCGCGCCGTGCTAAGCGTCGTGGCCCAGTCCAGAACAGTATGTATTAGATCCCTTGGGTTTCAAAGCTCGCTATGGGAAGCTTCTGCCGTTGCTGACTACTCAAGTGGATGAGGGATTGATGAGCACTCTTGCTCAGTTCTATGATCCGCTCTATCATTGCTTCTTATTTCCGGACTTCCAGTTGTTGCCAACTTTGGAAGAATACTCTCACCTTATTGGGATTCCTATTCTGGATCAAGTGCCGTTCAGTGGCCTAGAGAGTATTCCATCTGCTCGAGAGATTTCCAGTCTGTTGCACATAGATGAAGATCTGATTAGAGCTAATCTGACTACCAAAGGCGGAATTCAGGGTTTTCCTTCCGAGTTCCTCATTGCTCAAGCTACCTTTTATGGGAAGGCCATGAGTGAGGATGCCTTTGAGGCTCTATTTGTATTGCTTATCTATGGATTGGTGCTGTTTCCCAACTTTGACAAGTTCGTGGATATGAACGCTATTAGGATCTTTTCAGTCCTTAATCCGGTTCCGACCTTGTTGGGTGATGCATATGTCTCCATGCATCTAAGGAATATGAAGAATGGAGGAGTTATTGTCTGCTGTCTACCCCTGCTGTACAAGTGGTTTATTTCGCACTTGCCGCAGACAGTTGCTTTCAAGGAGAACAAGGGATGTCTACGGTGGTCTCAGAGACTCATGTCTCTCACCAATGATGATATCACCTGGTATGATCGCGTGTATGATACCGTTCAGATCATTAACTCTTGTGGTGAATTCCCCAATGTGCCTCTTCTTGGTACATGTGGTGGGATTACCTACAACCCTACGCTTGCACGTCGTCAGCTTGGGTTCCCCCTAAAGGATAAACCCCATAACATTCTGTTAGAAGGTGTGTTCTTTCAGGAGGGTAAAGATCCCCAAGGCCTGAAAGCCAGATTCGTCCGCGCTTGGCGCAATATTCGCATAAAGAGTAGGAATGAATTGGGTCCAAAGAACTGCATTGCTTTGGAGCCATACACCTCTTGGGTCAGACAGAGGGCTGCTACCTACTTGATGCCGTATGATCATCCGAGACCTACACTGTTGGATGTGGCTGGGCCTTCAACCCTCCCTACCCAACGTGTAGAGGAGTTGAGAGAAGAAGACCTTTCGCGTGCCTGGATCCGCGAGAGAGAGGAATTGCTGCAGCAGCTCAAGGAGAAAGATGATATGATCGAATTTCTCGAGCACCGAGTGATCGACGATCCGAATGACACTTGGACTTCTCTGCTTCCTCAGTCATCCCAATTCTGGAAGAGGAAGTATGATCAACTTGCAAAGGAGAAAGCTGATATGGAGGCTGCCTATGAGAGAGAGATCAAGAAGTTGTACACTTCTCGTCTTCCAGCATCCCGAGCTAATAGGGATCCATAGGATGTCTTTTACCTTTTCTCTTTGTAATATTTAAAAGAATGCTGTATTTCTTTGTCTTAATATTTTGAATGAAATATTTTCCATGAGCAAATAAAATGTTTAAAAATTCAAAATATTGCAAATGTACCCTAAGGGTTCCTTGGAAATCAAAGCATTTGCACAAGCATTTCATGCATCATTCCTGCATAAACAGGTACCCATTTTTCTGGTCTTCCGGTTCTAACTTCTGCTCTTCATTTATTTTGAAGACAAGCTGACTCACCGGTATTATACGAGAGTCAACTCTGCAAGGATTATGGAGCAATTGGAACAAGAGAACCAGAGTCTGAGGGATGAAGTCGCCAGACTTGGCGCTCTGATGGAACAACTTCTGGCCGCCCAGAATCAGCCTGCTCCTCAGCCAGCAACTCCGGTTCGGCGGACGGTTATTTCTGAAATAGCTACTTCATCGGTGCCTGTCAGTGCCCATCAGCCAAATGCTATGCCTCCCGGTTTTCCTTGGGGGATGCCTCCTGGTTTCATGCCTGATCTGCCAGCTCCTACGTTTGCTCAAATGCCGGCATCTAGCCCGGTCCCTATTCCTGTTCCTCCTGTCGTGCATACCATGCCGAGGGTAGACGACACCATTTATCACTCTGAAGCTTCTGAAGGCTCAGATGTCCATGAGAAGATGGATGCAATGAACGATCAATTCCTCGAGCTGAGAAAGGAATTGAGAACTCTTAGAGGCAAAGATCTCTTCGGCAAGTCAGCAGCCGAACTTTGTCTAGTTCCCGGTGTTAAGATACCAGTCAAATTCAAGGTCCCAGACTTTGAAAAGTATAAAGGGAACACTTGTCCTTTGGCACACTTGGTCATGTATGCCAGAAAGATGTCCACGCAGACAGACAACGATCAACTCTTGATCCACTATTTCCAAGACAGTTTGTCTGGTGCTGCTCTCCGTTGGTATATGAGTCTGGACAGTGCCAACATCCGCTCTTTCAACGACCTTGGCGAAGCTTTCGTCAAGCAATATAAATACAATGTTGACATGGCGCCTGACAGAGATCAACTCAGGTCTATGTCACAAAAGGACAAGGAGTCGTTCAAGGAGTACGCCCAGAGATGGCGTGAGCTGGCAGCTCAAATCACTCCACCATTAGAAGAGAAAGAGATGACCAAGATCTTTCTGAAGACTCTTGGGTCATTTTACTATGAGAGAATGGTGGCCAGCGCTCCCTCTGATTTCACCGAGATGGTGAACATGGGGATGCGTCTCGAAGAAGGTGTCCGTGAAGGACGGTTAGCAAAAGATGATGGTTCTTCCTCTAAGCGGTATGGAGCGTTTAAGAGGAAAGAAGGTGAAGCGCATGCTGTGCAGTCTCAGCCAAAGCATCGAAGACCCTCTGTTCAGAGGAAGCCTGCACATCGTGCCGGACATCAGCATCAGGTGGCTCATGTGGCACCTGTATTCAAGGATAATGCTCAACAGTATCAGCATCAGCAGCAATATCCACAACAGCAACGTCCACAGCAACAGGCTTACCAGCCTCGTGGAAGTACAACCAATCAAGCAAATGTGAACTATGATAGGAAGAAGGTCAGCTTCGACCCTATTCCGATGACATATACAGAGCTTTATCCCTCCTTGTTGGAGAGGAAGTTGGTTTCTCCCAGGGATCCTCCTGCTATTCCTGCCAATCCGCAATGGTGGTACAAACCAGACCAGCATTGTGTCTACCATTCCGGTGCTCCGGGCCACAACGTTGAGAATTGTTTCCCGCTGAAGAATAAGGTTCAAGACCTTATGAGAAGTGGAATTCTGAGTTTTGAAGACTCCAACCCAAATGTCACCAGGAACCCATTGCCTTCGCATGGGAAATCTGTGAATATGATCCAGGAAGACCTTGGGAAGTACAAGGTGAAATATGTCAGCCATATCCGGCAATCGTTGGTTGATTTACATAAAATGCTGTGTCAGCACAGTTATTTGGAGCATAACCACGATAAGTGCCGTGTCTGTTCGGTCAATCGTTTGGGTTGTGACCAGGTTCGCAAGGAATTGCAAATGCTGTTGAATGAAGGTACCATTGAGATTCTCCAGAATCGCAATGTTGATACAGTTGAACCCGAAGTGAGCGTCATCTCCCCGGTGTTCAAGCTTCCAGAGCCCGTTGTTATTCGCTACAATAGCAACAAGCCGAAGGCTTCCCCTGCTTTGATTATCAAGCCAGCCGGCCCTGTGCCGTATTCATCTGATAAAGCCGTACCTTTCCGGTACAATCCTGTTGCTGTCCAGGATGGGGTTGAGGTACCTCTGCCGTCTACTTCCGTGACCACTATTGCTGATGTTAGTGGGTTGACCCGAAGCGGTCGTGTGTTTTCTGCACCTGCCAAAGCTCCGGCTGTTTCTTCTGAATCTGTTGAGCGCCCTGTAGGGAATGCTGTGAATGTTCAGAATCCGGCACTTGCTGTTGCCCAGCCTTCCTCCTCTGTACAAAAGACTCCTGCTTCTTCTGTTGGCCCTAGCGGCATTGTTGATGAAGAATCTGATGAGATGCTGAGGCTCATCAGAAAGAGCGAGTACAATATTGTAGACCAGCTTCTACACACGCCTTCCAAGATTTCCATTCTTTCTCTATTGCTGAATTCAGAGCCTCATCGGGAATCTCTTCAGAAAGTCTTGGATCTGGCATATGTCGATCACGACGTCACCTTGGAACAATTCGATAGCATTGTTGCAAACATTACCGCTTGCAACACTCTGAGCTTTTGTGACGCTGATCTCCCTGAGGAGGGAAGAGACCACAACATGGCCTTACATATCTCTATGAATTGCAAATCTGATGCAATGTCCAATGTGTTGGTGGACACTGGATCGTCTCTTAATGTATTGCCAAAATCCACACTCTCACGTTTGTCATATCAAGGTCCTCCTATGAGGCAGAGTGGGGTTGTTGTTAAAGCTTTTGATGGGTCGCGTAAGACCGTGATTGGGGAAGTGGATCTCCCAATCAAGATTGGACCAAGTGATTTCCAGATCACTTTTCAAGTAATGGATATTCACCCATCATACAGCTGTCTCTTGGGCAGACCATGGATTCACGAGGCTGGCGCCGTGACATCCACCCTACACCAAAAGTTGAAGTTTGTGAAAAACAAGAAATTGGTTGTAGTAGGGGGAGAAAAGGCTCTCCTGGTCAGTAACTTGTCTTCTTTCTCGTACATTGATGCAGAGGATGAAGTTGGAACTCAGTTTCAAGCTTTATCTATTGATAAACCAATCGAGAAGAAGTCTCCTTCATTCACTTCCTACCGAGATGCGAAGCTGGCCATTGAATGTGGTGCAGTTGCTGGATTAGGGAAAGTGCTTGAACTTGAAGATAACCGATCCCGGGCTGGCATTGGCTATGGTTCTGGGGCATTCAACGAGCAAGGTCTGTTCACAAGTGGAGGATTCATCCATGCTGATCAACCTGTTGAAGAGGAAGCTGCTGCTATCATTGAAGAAGAAGATGCAGAAGACTTGAACAATTTTGTTATTCCTGGTGGTGTCTGCCACAATTGGGTCGCTGTGGATGTTCCTACAGTTGTCCATAGATCAGAGTAATTGTTCATTTTGTTTAAAACCCTTCTCCCATGCCAAAAGGAGAAGTGATGACATTGTTGGCAAAGCATATATACAATGATATTTTCATTCAATTTTTGCATTGTCAAAACATTTGTTTTTCCTTTGTTTTCACTTTTTGCTTTTCTTTATGAAATCAGTGATCACAAAAAACCATAAAAACAAAAATAAAAGCTGTAAAAGCAACATTTTTCATCTGCATAATGATTTGTTTGTTTAAATGCTGAATTTTTCTTAACCAAAATCATTATGCAGGTTGATCCTAAAACCCATTGAACATAATGATCCAACGCCATCTCCCAATTTTGAATTCCCTGTATTTGAGGCAGAAGAAGATGACGTTGAAGAGATTCCTGATGAGATCACCCGTCTCCTTGAGCACGAAGAGAAGATCATTCAGCCGCATCTCGAAGACTTGGAAACAGTCAACTTGGGATCTGAAGATTGTGAGCGCCTGGTGAAGATTGGGGCACTTCTTGAAGAGTCTGTTAAGGAAGAGTTGATCAGCTTGCTACGAGAATATTCAGATATCTTTGCTTGGTCCTATGAAGACATGCCGGGCTTAGATACAGATATTGTGCAACATTTCCTGCCTTTGAAGCCTGAGTGCGTGCCTGTGAAGCAGAAGCTCAGAAGAACTCATCCAGATATGGCAGTGAAGATCAAAGAGGAAGTTCAGAAGCAAATTGATGCGGGGTTTCTGGTGACTTCGACATATCCTCTATGGGTGGCCAATATTGTGCCTGTTCCTAAGAAGGACGGAAAAGTCCGTATGTGCGTTGACTACAGAGATTTGAATAAAGCTAGTCCAAAAGATGATTTTCCTCTACCACACATTGACATGTTGGTAGACAATACAGCTAAATTCAAAGTCTTTTCCTTTATGGACGGATTTTCCGGATATAACCAAATCAAGATGGCACCAGAGGATATGGAGAAGACAACATTCATCACACCTTGGGGAACATTCTGTTATCGAGTGATGCCCTTCGGTTTGAAGAACGCCGGAGCCACGTATCAACGAGCTATGACTACCTTGTTTCATGATATGATGCACAAGGAAATAGAAGTCTATGTTGATGATATGATTGCCAAGTCCCGAACGGAAGTTGAGCATATTGAGCATTTGTTGAAGCTTTTTCAGCGTCTGAGGAAGTTCCAGCTTCGTCTGAATCCGAACAAATGTACTTTTGGAGTCCGTTCCGGCAAGTTGTTGGGTTTTGTGGTAAGTGAAAGAGGTATTGAGGTTGATCCTGCAAAGGTCAAAGCAATACAAGAGATGCCCGCACCCAAAACTGAGAAGCAAGTCCGAGGTTTTCTTGGCCGCTTGAACTACATTTCCAGATTTATATCCCACATGACTGCCACATGTGCGCCGATATTCAAGCTCCTCCGGAAAGATCAGTCTCATGATTGGACCGAGGATTGCCAGAAAGCTTTCGACAGTATCAAGGATTATCTGTCTGAACCTCCGATTTTGTCTCCGCCTGTGGAAGGAAGACCTCTGATTATGTACTTGACAGTTCTTGAAGACTCGATGGTTTGTGTACTCGGTCAACAAGATGAATTAGGGAAGAAGGAGTTTGCTATCTACTACCTCAGTAAGAAGTTTACTGATTGTGAGTCTCGGTACTCTATGCTTGAGAAGACGTGCTGTGCTTTAGCTTGGGCAGCTAAGCGTTTGCGCCAGTACATGATAAATCATACAACTTGGTTGATATCCAGAATGGATCCAATTAAGTATATCTTCGAGAAGCCTGCTTTAACTGGGAGGATTGCCCGTTGGCAGATGCTGTTGTCTGAGTATGATATTGAGTATCGAGCTCAGAAAGCTATCAAAGGTAGTATCTTGGCTGACCATCTAGCGCACCAGCCAATTGAAGATCATCAGTCTGTTCAGTATGACTTCCCTGACGAGGAAATTCTGTATTTGAAGATGAAAGATTGTGATGAGCCTACACTTGATGAAGGTCCAGAACCTGGTTCCAGATGGACGATGGTGTTTGATGGCGCGGTTAATCAGTATGGAAATGGAATTGGGGCAGTAATTGTTAATCCCCAGGGATCGCACATTCCATTTACAGCAAGGCTAACTTTCAAATGCACGAATAATATGGCGGAGTATGAAGCCTGTATTATGGGACTTGAAGAATGCATTGACTTGAGAATCAAATATCTTGATGTCTATGGTGATTCAGCTTTGGTTGTCAATCAGATCAAAGGTGAATGGGAGACAAATCAACCAAGTCTCATTCCATACAGAGATTATGCAAGGAGAATTTCAACTTTCTTCACAGAAGTTGAATTTTATCATATACCTCGAGAGGATAATCGGATGGCAGATGCCCTTGCTACGCTTGCTTCCATGATAGTTGTCAGATGGTGGAATGATGTCCCCAACATTACTGTGACGCGCTTGGACAGACCCGCTCACATATTTGCAATCGAAGAAGTGAAAGATGACAAGCCTTGGTATTTTGATATCAAGAATTTCCTCCAGAACCAGGTCTACCCGCCTGGGGCATCTGTGAAAGATAGGAAAACTTTGAGAAGGTTGTCAGGCAGTTTCTACCTCAGTGGTGAAGTGCTGTATAAGAGAAATTTTGATATGGTTTTGCTCAGATGCGTGGATAGACACGAAGCAAACCTATTGATGACTGAGGTCCATGAAGGTTCATTTGGTACTCATTCCAATGGACATGCCATGGCTAAGAAGATGTTGAGAGCAGGCTACTATTGGCTGACAATGGAGTCTGACTGTTGCAAGTATGTGAAGAAATGTCACAAGTGTCAAATTTATGCGGATAAGATTCATATTCCTCCGACACTCCTGAATGTGATTTCATCACCATGGCCTTTCTCTATGTGGGGAATCGACATGATCGGTATGATTGAGCCGAAAGCGTCCAACGGACATCGATTTATTCTCGTAGCAATTGATTACTTCACCAAATGGGTTGAAGCCGCTTCGTACGCGAATGTAACCAGACAGGTGGTTGTGAAGTTTATCAAGAACCAGTTGATTTGCCGTTATGGTGTGCCAGAGAGGATCATTACTGATAATGGATCCAATCTGAATAACAAGATGATGGATGATTTGTGCGCTGAATTCAAGATTGCACACCATAACTCCTCTCCTTACAGACCTAAGATGAATGGGGCTGTTGAAGCTGCTAACAAGAATATCAAGAGAATTATCCAGAAGATGACTGTCACGTACAAAGATTGGCATGAGATGCTGCCATTTGCTTTGCATGGATATCGTACGTCTGTACGCACTTCAACAGGGGCAACCCCTTTCTCTCTTGTTTATGGCATGGAAGCCGTTCTCCCAGTAGAGGTGGAGATCCCATCAATGCGAGTCTTGATGGAAGCCAAGTTGACTGATGCTGAATGGATTCAGAGTCGTTATGACCAACTGAATTTGATTGAAGAGAAGAGATTAACCGCCATGTGCCATGGTCAGTTATATCAGCAGAGAATGAAGAAAGCATTCGACAAGAAGGTCAAGCCTCGTGTGTTCCGAGAAGGTGACCTTGTGCTCAAGAAAGTTTTGTCTTTCGCGCCCGATTCCAGGGGCAAGTGGACTCCAAACTACGAGGGTCCATATGTTGTTAAGAGAGCCTTTTCAGGCGGAGCTTTGATGCTTACAACAATGGATGGGGAGGATTTCACTCGTCCTGTGAATTCAGATGCAGTCAAGAGATACTTTGCCTAGAAAAAAAGTATATGCAAAAGAAAAAAACAAATGAAAAAAACAGAATTGCTCGCTAAGTTGAAAACCCGAAAGGGCGGCTTAGGCAAAAATGAGCGTCTCGGTGGAGAACCCGCAAGGGTAATCCAGGCAAAAATTAGAGACTTGGAAAAAAGAGATATATTTGCATCCCGCTAGATTGAATACCTCACTCTGGGGCAATCTAGGCAAAAATTAGGGATTTGGCAAGTAACTGCATCCTGACAAGACTTTCTGGTTCATCAGTCGTCATTTCGTCAGAAGATTCTCGACTCGTCGTCAACCGAAGCTTCGGATACATCGAGATTCAAATTGGTAGAGAAAGGATCATTATGTTCAATGTAGCCCTCTTCCAATATATATCACTGATTTCAAATTTGTACAGATCTATGGAGTCTTGCCATTTGCAGGCTACCATTCTATCAAATCAATTTGAGCTTTTTATCCAATTTATTTGCACTCGTATTTGTTTCAATTCAACAAATGTTTTGCATGTTTTAAATTGATAAAATGTCATTGTTTTAAACAAATCAAATTTTTCAAAATTTTTTTGTTTAAACAAAGTGAACATCCACAAGATTGAAAGGATACTCAAGAATATCTCAGTGCTCTCCCGAGGGTGGCATGATTCCCAACAGGTAAGACATGTGTTCATATTCCTGGTTTGGTGGTATCTTCTTTCTTCAGATCTTTGTTGAGGTTGTTCCTCAAACAAAGTTGTTGTTGGGGTTGTTCCCCAGTACGGTCGCAAGCGACTTGTTGTTGAAGACTTTGTTTTTCTCCAGCAGCAGTTTTTCCCCTAGCATGGATGTTCTATTGTGAAGTTTCGGTGGTTGATGGTTTGTCATCTTGGTGCCCCGTCACTTTCTCCAGTGGGTCGCATGCCCCAGACTTTATTTGTCTCCTCAGCAGTCATGAGTATAGCCATTGATTGATACTCCCCTCGGAGTCGCGAGTAGAGCTGTCATTAATATCCCCACCAGGGTTGCAAGTGGAGTTTGTTACCGCTTTTCCCCCATGCAGTGTGCCAGCAGGATTGTCTGTTTCCTCAGCACGATCGCTTTCTCTTTTGAAGACTCGGTAAGTCAGTGGTTTGATACCCAGTACTTTACCTTCTCCCCGGCGAAGTCGTCTGCGGAATTGTTGCTATCTCTCCATCAGAGTTTATTCTCCTCAGCAGAGCAGGATTTATTTTCCTACTCGTTGTTTGATTTGGGTTGGTATCCCAGTATTGCAACCATCTTTTCCTCAGCTTAGTCTGCAGATTGTTGTTGTGGCAGTTTCGCCTGTTGAATACTTCTTCAATCCCCGATATGGTCGGATGATGGCTCTAGCCTCCAGTGAACGGATTGATTTCCTGACTGTTTGTGATCCCCAGTAGAGTGGCTTATACTGCAGAATCTACTTATTGCGATCAGTTTGCTTTGTATATTCTCCCCAAGTGGAGCGGTTCGTTGCAGAATCTACTTGTTTGACCTGTCCTCCCTCAGTGGTTTGTTCCCAAGAGAGTAGCCGACAGTGTTCCCCAGTAGAGTTGCTTATGCAGTCAGATTCTATTTGGATGATATCATTCTCCCGCAGTGGGTTGTTCCCAAGTGGAGTTATACGGATTTGCTTCCACAGCAGTTCGTGCTCGTGCATTTGTTGTTTCTCAGTCGACACTGGGATCCCCTGCAGATATCTTTGGGATTTCTCTTGTTCCCCTACAGATTCGTCTTGGTGGCTGTTATGCCCGTTGTGACTTTCTGTACCCTGATTGGGTTGTTTCCTGATATCTATGATTCTCTGCTTCTTCAGCAGTACCTGCAGATCTTTGCTTTACAGCATGAAGATCTCCGCAGATTGGCTCTCCAGCTGGTTATTCCCCTGGAAGTATAATACCGGACGTTCAGTTCCTGAACCTGTTGTGTTAGAATTGTCTGTTTTGTCAGCATTCATTAAACATAAATCACGCATATTCATGCATATTCATTAAACATTCAGATATTCATGTTGCATTTCTTGCCATATATCTTTTGTTTGTCGTGTCTCCTGCTATGGTGATCTAGATCTCTTTACAGATCTCCCCAAGCAGATGTCGGGTGTTTAAAATCTCTCCATATAGAGTCAACCCCATAAGCAGAAAATGTTGTCTTTCCTTCTGCAGTTCCCCACTGAGATATATCCTCGTGGATGACGGTTTCTTCCGTTTCCCCCCAACACATATATTGGGATGGATTTTCCTATTTGAGTTATATCCTCATTAGGACGTGTCTTGATTCAGTCTGTCTTTTCGGATCGTTCCCGAATCGGCTATTTGTCAGATATCTTGTACTTCCCAGTGGGTTGTTCCCCAGCGGAATGTTTTTTGGGCCTCTACCCTCATAACCGGTAGTTATAAGTCCTACTTTTCCTGGCTTTCTTGACAGAATTTGTGGTTATACACCTTTTATTCTCCAGCCAGAGTTTTGGTCTTCTACCTACTACCCGGTAGTTGTAAATCCTATTTTCCTGCTCTTCAGCAGTTTGTGGTTTGTTATAAACCCTATTTTGTATCCCCACGCGGAGTTTTTGGTCTTCTACCCCGTATTCGGTAGATGTAAACCCTAATTTTTGTGGTTATCTTCATTCAATATTTTTGATGTTGATTTTCCTTTGCTTGTATGAGTTGCTCAGATCAGCACTTATATCCCTCAGCAAGTCTTTTGTGGATAATTGCCGTATGCTAGCAATTTTATCCCCAGTGGGTCTTTTCACCGTATGCTAGTGATTTGTTCCCCGGATCATTGGTTGTTTACTAATGTATCCCCAGCTAGTCTTCTGTCGATAATTGCCGGCTGCTTGCAATTTATCCTCAGCAGTTCGCCTTTCATTTACCCTTTTGTCGGTAACGTCTGTTGCTCCTTTTGATTGGTTATCATTATATACCTAATTTGGTATCCCGATGCCTTTCTGTTCGGTTGATTTATCCTTTTTTAACCCAGTAACCGGTTGTGGATAATCTTCCATGCGAGTATATTATTCACGGTCTGCCGGTAATGAATAGTATATCTCATGCACTCTTCAGTCGAAGCCTTTTGTGTTTCCCCAGTCGAGTAAGATTCGTTATTTCCCTTTGTGGAGTCGAATATTTCTTTGTTGTTGGATAATTGCCGGATGCTTGCAAATTATCCTTTGAGTTGTCTTTCGTTTACCCGTATGCTTGGTATCGATTGTCTCTCTTTTTCTTGATTAGTCACCTATTATATACCCAGTAACCGGTATCTCTGGGGTCTTTTCCTTTCGAGTGTATTATTCACGGTCTGCCGGTAATGAATAATATGTCTCATGCGCTCTTTAGTAGGAATCCTTTGTTGATTTTCCCCAACTGAGCAAGATTCGTATTCTTTGTAGAATCGAGTATCCATCCTTTAACCAGTTTGTGTTTCGGATGATGAGTGTTTTGGAAGTGAAATCCAATTCACGTTTTCGGTAGATCACCTATTATATACCCAGTAACCGGTATCTCTGGTGTTTCTTACCATGCGAGTTTATTATCTACGTTCTGACGGTAATAGATAATATATCTCATGCGAGTATCTTATCCACGGTCTGCCGGTAATGGATATTATATCTCATGCACTCTTTGGGTTTGTGTCCCCATTTGAGTAAGATTCGTTTTCCTGTTGTGGAATCGAATGTCCATCCTTTAAACAAGTCTGCTGTTCTAGCTTTCTTCAGGATGATGAGTGTTTTGGAAGTGAAATCCAATTCACGTTTTCGGTAGGTCACCTATTATATACCCAGTAACCGGTATCCCTGGTGTTTCTTGCCATGCGAGTGTATTATTCACGGTCTGCCGGTAATGAATAATATGTCTCATCTGAGTATTCTATCCACGTTCTGACGGTAATGGATATTATATCTCGTTCACTCTTGAGTCAATCTTTTGATTGTTTTCCCCTCAGAGTAAGATTCATTTTCCTTGTGGAATTGAATGTCCATCCTATAAACAAGTTTGCTTTTCGCTCTCTTCAGGATGATGAGTGTTTTGGAAGTGAAATCCAATTCACGCTTTGGTCGGTCACCTATTATATACCCAGTAACCGGTATCCTTGGTGTTCCCTCCTTTCTGCTCCCTATTATGACCTCGGTCCCCCTGTGGAGTCAGATTTCCCTGTTGTTTTGTTACCCGTATGCCTGGTAACATCTCATTTTGCTTGTTACTTCCCCAGTGGAGTTTTCTTTTGCTTCTCCCCAGGAGTCAGCTTGTGTTTCTCCAATGGATTTATTTTCCTTTGGAAATTCTTTTCCCCAGTGTGAGTCCTTCACTCCCCAGTGAGTTCTCCAGTCTGCTTTCTAATCAGAGTCGTGTTTTGATCACGTTGGGTCAGTCTTATATTCCCCAGTTTAGAGTCGTGTTTTGTTCACACATTTCTTTTATTATCCCCATAGAGTCTTGTTAGAGTCTCTGTTCCTGGTGAGTGGATTACTCCGATGGATCGTCTTTTCTTCTGTGTGAATTATTTTCCCCACAGAATTTGTGTCTTTTGCATACATACATCTGCATCATGAGGTCTCTTAGGGACCAAAATTTGTCTCATTACTGTTATTTAAGTCCATTCTACCGCGTCGAGATGAAGATTTCTAAACTTCACTTCTCCGGCTAGAATGACCTTAAATAGGGGCATCTGTAAGACCCCAATTTTGGGCCCTAAGATCCCTCATGGCCCATATCATTCATATCATAACCTCAAGGATCAATGCATGCCCTAGTCCCCTCCTAGTGGGTTGGTTTGCCTTGTAGGTTTGTTTCTTGATCACCAAGCATACCTTGCATTTGTATATCTTTGCTTTTCATATGTTTATCATTCAAAAAGTACAAAAATATTGTCAGTCTAACCTTGTTGCTTGCAGTTGAAGCAATCATCAGCAATTAGGTCAAACTCAGTCATTGATCAGTCAAAGCAATGGATGGTGGCCATTCTTGCAGAATTTGGGCACCATGATCATTAATCAAAGGTTCAAACAACTTGAGACATCATTTGAAGTCAAGTTCTCAAAGAATTAGGGTTTGGAATTCATCAGAAGTGGTCCAATCAGGCCAAAACCCTAGAAAAGTCAAACTTGGTCAACTGTTGATTTAATCAAGAATTTGATGGATAGAATTGATTTGAAGAAGTTCATTCATGCTTGTATAAGCCTCATCTATCGTGTCAAACCTCATCATGGAAGAAAGTCAGGTCAAATCAGAAATTTTCCAGAAATAGAAAGTGGACCTGTAATTTCAACTGCCAAAAATGGAAACTTCTTGATCTTAAATTTACATCATGATACAAGCTCCAAATGAATTTTTGCCCAACATGAAAGTTGAAGATCTTGTTCTCCCATTTTCAAAAAGTCCAAGAACATCAAAATCCCATGTGTGGTTGTCAAGATATGATCAAATCATTTTCACCAATTTTTGAACTTCAACAAGCCATATCTCCCAAACCATAAGGCCAAATTTGGTGGGGTTTTTTCCTACAAACCACATTTTTCATCCTCTTTCCAAAAATATAAATTTCATGACCTAAAACCTTGCCAATCAAAATGGCATTTTTGGACCTTTTGCATTTAAATTCAAAGTTTGACCAAACTTTGACTTTTTGAGTTTTTGACTTTTTCTTGATTTGGTCAATTGGGAAATGTTCCATATCACATTTGTGACTTGTTCCAATTCCAAAACCATGTCCATACCATCATTCCATCATCATTTTGAATCAAAATGCAAATTTGGCATTTAGGAAGTACACAAACAAAACACATACAACAATTCTGCAGCAGACCAAAAGCAGCAATTGGCATGGTCATTTGCAGCATGCTCAGGCCCAAATTTGTGCAGACAAACACACCTCCTTTTCACTTGTTCCTCAATTAGCAAAAATGCAAATCACTCCACCAAGACTAAACCAGTTTAGCATTTGATTAGTAGAGATAAAACAGACAATATAAGCTGCATTTTCTGACATTTGTGGAACCCTAGACAAGCAGCCACAGGACCAAATTCTCTTTTTCCTTTCATTTGCATTTTTGGCCAAAAGTGAATTCTGAGCAAACCATCAGAATACACAAGCAATCTTTGATCCCTCCTTCACCTAGACAACATATTGAGCTCAGTTTCATCATCCAATTCTTGCTGTAACTGCGCCTCCTAGTTCTGTTTTCACCAACCATCAACAATGGCAATCTTTGTTTTGGACATTTGCAAGCACTGCTGAGCCAAGGAACTTCATCCATACAACATTTAAAGCCTTTGTGTTCACCTGTATCGAAGGTTTGCAAGCAGAAAACATCAAGATCTTTCACTGCTCTTCACTTTGGTATTTTTTTCGAATTCTTTATTCTCAAAAGCCGTGCCTTGTTTAATGAAGATCTTTGAATGCTGATTCTTTTAAGCTATGCCTTGTTTAAAATGATTGAGAGAGGAGTGAGAAATCTGAAATTACATTTTATGTTCAAGCATATTTTCCCTCGATTTGGTTGGTGTAGGAAGAATTAATGAAAATGGCTACCATATTTGTACTGCTTGATGTTTGCTGAAGTTAATGATGTGCTTGTTTAATCTTTCTGGTTTTGTTGAAATTTCATGATGATTGATGAATGATGAAGCATGCTGCTGTTTGAACCAACCCTGTCCAAAATTTCCATGATCAATGTTTTTGGTTGTTGGTTAATGTTTGTTTGATGGTCATTATACCATGCCCTTGTGTGTCTTTGCTTGAAAACTTATTGGATGATTGTTGAACCATGGAGTTGAATTGATGAATGCTGCTGAAATTGATGCTGTTATGCTTGAACCCTATTTCTGTTCAGAAATTCCTCATGCTGGTGTTGCTTTGTTGTTCATGTCATGATGCTGCTTGCTTGATGCTCATTTTTGATTGAGTTCATGATGATGAAATAGATGCTGTTTATATGCTATTGTGTGCTTTTGTTTGGTTTAACATGATGATGAATGCATTATGCTGCTGTTATTGGTATATGCTGTTGTCCATGATTGATATTTGAATGATGATTAGTGATGGATACATGATACCGTGCTGTTAAACATTACCCTGCACCAGAAAAATTCATGAAACATGTTGTTGCTTTCGTTTGTTTTATTTGACATGATAATTGATGCTGCAAATACCATGCTGCAATGCATACACTGCTGCTGTTAACCATTTGTCCTGTCCAGAATCTTGCCTGAATGTTGTATTGGTGTGTTGCTGTTTAGATGTTCATCATTGCCATATTGTGTTTTGTCTTGCTGTTGGAATTTTGCTGTTGGGTGAACAACATAAGCTTGACCTGTTGCTGCTGCCACCAAACGCATAAACCTCAATCTTTTTCCAGATTCTTGTTGATTGCTGTTGATTGCCTGCTTGCTACATGAACCATTTATGCCATGCTTTTGAATGGTGCTTGTTTCGGATGTTATTTATTAAAGATGATGAACTTGCTCAAAATTCCATGAGGCTATACCATGCTAATAAAACCCTGCTGCTATTTTGCTATCTTAATATGCCTAGGTTTTCATGCTTATGTTGTGTGGTTTGGTTGAATCATTTTTGTTTGATGTGGCTGAATATGATGAGTGCTGCTGTTATTTGAACCAAATACTTTGTCAAGAAAATTTCGTGAAGTATGCTTATGCTGTGTTGGTTGGTAATGCATGATGGTTGTATGTTTGTTCGAATCATGTTGGTTTGATATTGTTGTTGCTTGCTTGAAGACACCAAACCATGCTGTTAATACCATGCTGTTGTTTGGTTTGTTGTTTGAATGAGGATGATGAATACCATTGCTGCATTTGCCCTGCTGATTGAAAACTCTAAACTTGTTCATAAAATTCACATGCTGTTGTTTGTTGCATTTGGACATGGGTGCTGGTTTATGGTATGATCATTGCTACATGTTGCTGTTGGTTTTAATTGATGATGAAACATGATGATGAATACCAATGCTGTCAATGCCCTGCTGTTTGAGAAACCTTTAAACTCGCTTGCAAAAATCCACAGGATTGATATTTGGTTGTGTTGGTTGTGGATGTTTGACCTATGTATTGTTACATGTTGCTGTTGTTTCTGGTTGATTGATCAAGCTGAATGATGAGCCATTGTTGTTGTTTGTTTTGCTTGGTCAAATGATGAAATGCTCTGCTGTTGTACTTAAATCATCAACTTGCCAAGAATTCTGCATGAGCTAATGATGTTGGTTTGTTGTTATGTTGTGGTTGTACGAAGAGTTTTGTTGAAATGCTATGCTGATGTAATTACTGGTCGAGTTTGTTGTGTTGCTGTTGTTGCCAAACCCTAAGTATGCATGAACCCAGAAACATGAAGCCCCATTGGTCGTGTACTGTCCCATTGGGAACTGGCCAATCACAACATTTCGTTGTGTAGGCAAAAACTGTGTCGTTTTGAGTAAGTGAGGCGGATATTACCAACTCTGCCATCGTTGACTCCTTAGTTGACCAACATTGCCATGCATTTTGTTCATTTTTGCTCCAATTGTTACACAAACTTCTACAATTATTTGCTCTTTCATTTCAACTCCAAAAATTATGATTTTTTTTGCATGATGATCACAAAGATGTCTATTATTTAATCATGATTTTTAATTAATTTTTGGTTGGCTGAATTTTAATTGATAAATATTTTCTTGACATGTATGCCAAAATGATACATTGTGCCACTTCAATTGTGAAATGCTCATGACATATCTATTGCCTTTGAAACTTTTTGTGGTAAAACTAGACACATTGACCTTCATTTCCATATAGACTTTGTGCATTTATCATTTGTGGATTGAAAGATATGATTTTCTGAAGTTATGTGTTACATTTGGTGTTATACCATGATCATGCATTTTCCCAATTTTTGTTCACATGCTTCCCTACATCCAATTGACCCCAAATTTTGCATGATTGATCCCTTGTATGTCTAATTGATGTATGAATTTTCTTGGAATTAATCTTGCTGTTTTCCATTTGATTGAGAATTTTCTTCCATACTTGGTCATTTGTTGACTTTTTGTGCTATGCCTTGCCAAATCTTTTGTGAAATTCTCAAATCTTATCATATGTCCATGAAATTTCATATGTGATAACTAGACATCTTGAGCTTTGCATTGGTGTTAATCTCATTCATTTCTCTTCTGTTTTCAAATTGATATGATTTTTTGAAGTTGACCCATGCTTGTTGACTTTCACCATGCTTACTTGAATTTGGTTTGACTTCATGATTTTACTTGATTGCCTTCCTCTCATCCAAATGCATTGAAATTTGACATGTATACCATGCTAGATGTTAGGATTGAGTGTGATTTATTTCATAATTTTTTGAAAATGTTTGAGTTGACTTTTGAATGAAGTCTTTGCTGTTGACTTTTGTATGCTTCTCTTGCCATGCTTTGCATCCTTTTGCATATGAAATGACCATGATGCATGATATAATTATGAATCCAATTGAGAATGCTTCTTGAATGTTTAAACTTGATTTGGGTTGACTTTTCCTTGCTGCCTTGACTATTTTCTTTCATCTTTGACCCTAGGCTAGTCCTAGTGATCTTCTGAGCTTATGTTTGAGTTCATCTGTTTCAGGTTAAGCACCAATGCCTTGAGGATCATTCTAATGTGATTAAATTTGATTGTTTGCCACATGCTAACCCTTGTTTTGTAGGTGACTCATACTTGAGTCTTTGTGCCTTGCACAATTGGTCCCACTGTGTGACTATTGGTTCATTTCCTTTTGGTTTTGACTGTTGACTTGTTTGCTAATGAGTTTGACTTTTTCAGGTACTTTAGTTGCCTAAGTTCTTTGAACTTGCTTGCTTTGCTATTTAGCATTTGCTTTGAGGTATAAACCTTTCTTCTTCATGTAGTCTGGAGACCCGGTCTGTTATTTGACCGGGCAAACTGTCTGAAGTCCTCCTTAAGAGGCAATGCCTGTGTTTGTTTATATTTGTCCTAAGCAGGAAAAGTCCTTCAAGTAAGGCAATTGGTGGAAGGTAGGGATAAGCAATCTATCCCCCACTATTCAGTGTGTCCTCTCTTTGCTCCCATTACATGGTTGAAGCAATGAGATAAATACCCAAGATCTAATCGAGTCAATAATGTGGAGAGAGTTCCTACTTTCTGAACTCCCACACTTTCTTATATGCTCTCTCTGATCAGAGATAGAAGCAATGAGGCACACCCCTCATCTCCTTTTCATCTGCTTCACCTGAGCCCCTCAATGGCCAGGTTAAGAGCAACCTTCACCTATTACAGTGGACTTTCAAAGTCAAACCCTCTTGTGTGAGCCCCATTGTTTGGCTATAGAGTGTGCTGTTTGTTATTCATTGATTGTTTGATTGCTTCATGTGCACTTGCTTGCTTGTATGCTATGCATTTATCATCATCATCAATTGCCATTAGTGCATGTTCATCTCATTTGCTTTTGTGATGCTATCATTTGTTGTTTGCCCATGGAGGACAATTGTAAGTCCATTGCTTTTGGCATTTGCTCCTATGATATGGAAGGATAGAGTGTAAGACCTCATCGGTCACTCATATCTTCTGTTTATCTGTTTGTTTTGTATGTGAGGATACAGTTATAAGTCCCTGTAAGTTGGCATCTGTTATCCTGTGATCATAATTTGATCTGTTTGGTTTTGTATGTGAGGTTACAGTTATAAGTCCCTGTAAGTTGGCATCTGTTATCCTGTGATCATAATTTGATCTGTTTGGTTTTGTATGTGAGGTTGCAGTTATAAGTCCCTGTAAGTTGGCATCTGTTATCCTGTGATCATAATTTGATCTGTTTGTGTGAGAGGTTGCAATTATAAGTCCCTGTAAGTTGGCATTTGCATTCCTGTGATCATATTGTTGCTTTTGTTCTTGTATGTGAGGATCCATTGTAAGTCCCTGTAACGTGGCATTGGTATTCCTGTGAGCATACTGTAGAGTTAACCTAAGTCCAGATAGATTGGCAGTTGACTTCCATATTTCATCTCTGTTTTTCTTTTGAGGAGATTAGTGTAAGACCATTGAGTGGCATCTGATATCTATTTCTGTTTTAGGAGACTGGTGTAAATCCATCTATTGGTATCCGGTATCCGCTTTTTATTTCTTTGCCTGTGGAGATTAGTGTAAGACCATTGAGTGGCTTCTGATATCCCATTTTGTTTTAGGAAATTGGTATAAGACCAGTAATTGGCATCCGATATCCGCTTTGCTTGCTTTGTTTGTTTGTTATTATCCATTGCTATTCCAAAGGACACACTTGAATCATCTGCTATATGATCTCAAGAAGTGAACCTTCTAAGAAGTTTTACTATCCATCCTTCATCCATTCATCATTCATTATGTCCCAGACTTTTCACACTTTATCTTTCAAATTTGACATAAGTGTTGTGCAAACATTTTCATGTTTTCTAACTAAAAACCTGGACTCAAGTCCTTGACCTTTTTTTCAAACTTCATTTTCATAATACTCATTTGAATTGATCTTAATCATACTTTGACTCCATTTTCATAATCATAATCAGTTAACTTCATCCACTCAATTGTTTTGGCTTTGTCCATTGTTAATGTTTTCATACATGAGCTATAGGTTTGATTTATCTTAGTGGTTGATGTTAATCTCACCTTCTGTCTTTAGTGATTGAATTGTAAGCCTTCCTTGCCTATTATAGGGTTAACCCCTCTCTGGCAAGTTGAAGCTGTTCTCACATGGTGGACGTTGTTGTTTGTATAAGGTTGAGTTTTCTCCCGTGGATAACGTAAGACCTAGGGTTTGTGTTTAAAATTGAACCCAACCCACTTTTGGAAATCTTTTAGCCGAACTACGGCGTTCTGATCCTTACCTTTGATGGAAGGTACGTAGGCAACGGGTTCATCCGTTCGAACCCAATAATAATAAAACTTGTATATTCTTTTCTCACCATCCCAATCATGTTTGCACAATCTTTATGTCATAACAAATAACAATCTTTTATAACAAGTGTGAAAAGGGCTCCCTAGGAGTACCTAGGACGTAGTGGGTGCCTAACACCTTCCCATTGCGTAATTTACCCCTTACCCAGACTCTCTGATCTTTTTATTAGTTTTCTACGTGTAAAACTTCTTAGGCTTTTGTTCGCTTTTTAGCCAGTCCTTTGGATAAATAAAAGTGCGGTGGCGACTCGAAATTTCATGTATCTCTTAGCTTATGATTTAACCAATAGATCATATAGCGACGAATACACCGCTACAGAAACCAATAGATGTTGTTCATGTTCATTGGAGGAAACTAACTATGGAAGTTGAGTTAGAAGTAGGTGCAGATGATGGATCAGAGATGGATATGACTTGTGCAATAGATGAATTGTGGAAACGATTTAGGTCATTAGATGTTGTTGGGAAAATGGCATTAAAGAGTAGGGTTTTTGAACTTGCATACCCCACAATGACTTCATTGTATCCACCACTCGAGAAATTAAAAACCAAAGGAGAAGTGAAGAAGAAAGGAAAAAAACCAGCAGGATATGATTTTTATAGGGACCCTTCGTATCATGAGTATGTTGGTAAGGCATCTCAATCTTCACAAAGGAAATCTCAACCATCACAAACTTCGAAGAAGTTAAAATTATCAAAGAAGCAACCACAATCAAAGAAATATTTCACTCTTCAATTTCCTAATCATATAGGTCATACATTGAAGATGTAGTTAATGTTGTATCAGATGGTAATTATGGATTTAGAGTCATTGCAGCATTGCATGAATATGGTGAGGATGGTTGGTCAATGGTTTTCCGAGACTTGGAGTTGGAAATAATAGACAAGGAAAGATTAACTTTGTATGACAAGTTATTTTATAATCGATTGGTAGAAGTGAGAGAATCTTTGATGATAGAATCCTTTGATTCACAACCACCACAAAAAAATGGTTGACTCTACCAGATCTGGGTTACTTGATAGCAAATCGCTATAGTGTTGTACTTGTCTGTTTAGGAAATTCGTGTATGACAAGTTCACATTCACCAAATGTCTCCATTTATTGCATTGGTTTTGTTAACCAAAATCATTGGGTTCAAGTACGTATTTTATTTTATACGACTTACTGTTTTAATTATTTTACTTATTTCACTTTATTAAATATATGTTTTAATTATTGTTATCAGGTAAACATGAAAGAGGGGTTTCCGTTGCCACCGGTCACATTAGATTGAAAGAAGTTTCGTTATCCAACAACAATGTCTTGGATGTTAGGATTTGTAGGACGTCTACAACATTGGCAATTACTTACACCTATATTAGCATGAATATGTAATCAAAACAAGAATATGTAATCAAAACATGAATATTATATTATGTCTATTTTATACATTCAGTTCTAAAAGTTAATACATAAATCAATGTGAAAGAGAAATATGCAAAGCTTTAAATAAATCAGCAAACTGCAGATCTTCCTCTTTGGCATTAACTTGTCTCAAATAACGATGAATCCGTGTAGAAACAGGAGCCCAATTAGGATCAGATGGTCCTTCTTCGTAAATAGGAACTGACACCTCTCTTGGTTCATCACGCTGGGGCGAGACCAAACGAGGATGTGGAACACAATAATACCACTCCAGGTATCCATCTTTTATATTAGATGAAGTGGTGGCCAATGTTATTGGACGGATCACAGCAAGAACGCTCTGATGGTAACCAATCCAATCAATATCAATATCATTAGCCATCATACAATCAAGAGGTGGGGATGAAACATACTGCTTGTACCTGAACTGACGTATACATCTGTCAGACAAGTATGGAACAACTGTGTCACCCACTTCAAACACCCCCTGTATAGACATAACTCATCAAACTGATGCCATCCTCTATGATCCTCAAATGGGCATCATATGACGCCGACAGGTGTCAGCTCGTCGAAAATAGGTCGCAAATCATCCACCTTCAGGACTCCTTGCCTATAGGATCATCTCATCGCTCGAGGAAGACCACAGTTATCAGCTGGTTCCCAATTCTCTCCTCTTTTTCCAACAGTTGGAAAATACTCGTGAATCCAACACTGTTACAATATGAAAACATAATAAACAAAATAAATTAAATTAACATACTTTATAAAATGAATCCAACACTTAATAAACAAAATTAAATTATATACATGTAGGAGAGTAGGATATCCACCGAGCTGCTTGCAATTGAACATGAACGCATCTCCAAGGTATCTGTATAGGGTAACCAATACAGCTGCTCCTCAACTATATCCCGAACATCTATCTAAGTCCGTAAACAATAAGATATAACGTGTCTCGACAAGTGTAAAAGTTTTGTCGGCAAAAATCATGGAACCCACCAACATCAACAAATATGCTATAGTCGCATATGCCCAGTTAGAAGCAGCTTTATGTTGTACGAATAAATGTATAACCACTCCAATTTATAATAAGAACCATTGCAACTACGAATATGTGATTGTGCCTCACTATGTGACGCTCCTAAGTAGTCAACAATAAGTTCAATAACAACCTCTTCAGTGACATCTTGAGGACTCCATACCACACCTCTGATGGGCAAGTGAAGCAGATAAAAGACGTCATCCAAAGTAATGCTCATCTCACCAAACGGCATGTGAAATGAAGATGTCTCTAGATGTCATCTTTCCACAAATGCGGATATCAAATTTGTGTCTATCTTGTTCAAACTAGTTCTCTGAAGTGAAGATAACCTAGACCTAGAAACCCAACTTTCCACCTGTTGAGAAAGAGCTAGTGGAACCCTCGATGTTAGCTTAAGTCCGTGTCCAACAACCTTAAACTCTTTCTTCGGACCTCTTTCTTGAAAACAATTAAAACACATATTATAAAATAAAATATAAAATATTCAAATATTATTCAATTTCAAATATACGTCGTTTATTTACCTCACAAAACCATAAATGGCGAGGAACATGATGCTCGTACTTTACCAAAAGAGACGTATCGTACGACCCTCCTAGATAGTTAACCAACTCTGCTGCAGATGTAGATGCGCCCCGTCCTAAACTACGGTATGGAATCCTACCGTCGACACCTTGTCTTCGAACCACTATAAAAAAAATTCTAAAAAAAAAAATATATAAAAAAAAATAATGCACCGGAACACTACTAAAAAGAGTTCCGGTGTTATGAAAACTCAGTTACACTTCTGAAATACTTTTCAAATGACTTTCGATTAATTGAATGAAAACCGAAAGTCTTTTACGATGAGTTCCGATAACCACTCTTCTAAACCGGAAGTCTTTATTAAAGAGTTCCGGTTCAACGCCTAAAATTTGCAGCGAACCAGAAGTCTTCTGGAAAGTGTTCTGGTATGTTGTTTGTGAACTGGAAGACTTACTCTTAGTCTTCCGGTTTACAATGGCAAAAGGCTGATCCGAAAGTCTTGAAGCGAAAATGAAACAAAATCCTATTTTTTCGAAAATATACCCTATTTATATAAGGGAATTTTGGTCCAAAAAAATCTATTGTATGAGGTATGGGTATAATTGATGAAGTATGAGGTAAAATTTCAAGAAAATTTGTATTGAATCCGGGTTGAGTGTTGGGAGATTGGGCCTATGGCCCAAGCAAGCATGTTTCTCCATACATATTCACACCCCTAGCCCAATGCTCTTGTTCTTTTTTTTTTGATTAATCATGCCATGACTAGTACACTTGCCATTATGGTTTGATGATCCATGCTATTTCATTTTGTTCATGATTAGATAATATTCTTAAATGTTGATTTTATCATGATTTGTCCATTTGGTTTAATTTTCATTCAATTTGACTATTGCCTTGTGATTATCATGTTCATATTGAGGTTAGGTTAAAATCTAATTGTGATTTTGATTGTTAATCATCCCTTTTCTAATTTGAGTTCATAATCCATGTTTAGATTGATTTTTGATCATTGGATTTAATGTCCATTTTGAATTGCCCATTGATTTGTGGTTATCTTATAAATTGAAAATGCCATTTAAATTTATGTGATGTATGCTCTGTGTATGTCACTTCTTTCACCATGATCATGTGATTAGTCTTTGGTATTTGTCCATATTGATTCATTTCCATTTGAATGGATAAGTGCCATTGAACATGTTTAGTTTGATGCATTATTCTCATTTTCCTTGATTCCATACTAAGTTCACTTGCCTTGTGTGTTTGCCATGAACCATGTGACTTCAAGCTTGATCTAAATTACACCTATTATCATCATTGCTTATTTTTGCCTTGTACTTTTTGATGACACCATGCCACTTGATTGTTTTAGACATGATACTTGGGTTGCAACTTGTATGGGTTCCATTCCATTGCCTTGTATTGTTTGGTACCATCCCCCATTGCGGGTCGCATGTCCCCCTTCCCATGAAAGTGTAATAGCTTAGATTTACATTCCTTTATTGCTTTAAATGCATGCTAATTAAAAAGATAAAATTAAACGATAAAAAGGCACTTTTCAAAAGGCAAAAAGCACATTTGATTCAACGTTAAGTGTTTTCCAAATCAAACTCACTTCAAAGCAACACGAGTGCTTGATCCAATGTAAAATACCTCACCGTCATCATCATCCATCTCATACCATCTCTTCTCAACCTATCTCATTCTATCTTTATCTCCATTATTCTTCACACACTTTTCATAATAAATTCCAAACGCTTGATCCAACGTCAAGTGCATTTCAAAACAATTTCTCAATAAACTGGAATGCAAAAATAGGGTGTACGTACTTGAGTCTCATTGAACTGTAGTAAAAAGGATCCTTAGGTACCTAAAAGGTACTATCACTTGGGGACTTCATCTACAATCCATCGCCAATCCTATAGTTCCTTTGCTAGCCCATTCTTATGCAAATTAGGACTCTGATCCTGATGAAAGAAGTTCGACATCAAGAGCTTATATCTTCATATGACCTAATATCACTTCCTGGCAGGCCAAGAAATAACTTGTCATTTCCAAGTCAAGTACTGAAGTTGAATACAGAAGTCTCGCCCTTGATACCTCATCATTGCTCTCGGCTAAGTCTCTATTAATTGAAATCAAAATCCCTTAATCCACTCATACTTTCCTATGTGATAATATGAACACTATTTCTCTTGCTCGCAACCCTGTTCTTCATGCACGAGCAAAACCCATGGAATTTGACTCGTTCTTCGTTAGACAAAAAATGTTTAACAAGTAGATCAAGGTCACTCATGTACCTTGTCAGTCTCGAAATGCTGATATACTCACCACGACACTTCCTCCATCTAGATTTGAAGAACTTAAAAGCAAGCTCACAGTGTGCGACTCTACTCAAATTGCCCATAATGCAACTTGAATGAGGCTATTGAAGGATTCAATCATGTAACATTGTAGGATTTATTAAGTAAACTTACATGAGCTTACTGTAGGATTAATGTACACTAGTATAACCTTGTAACTAACTGTTAGTTACAATTAAAAAAATCTAACATACTGTAACTAACTGATTAACAAGTGCCAATCAGCCATAGGTCTTACCAGCTACAACATGTCATCAACAAGATCTATAAGTATATCTAATTCGATGTAACTTACAATCAATACAATCTCAATTATGTTTTCTCCATTGATTCTAAGAGAATCATGACCAATATTGAAAACTCTAACATATTCTATACATATGCCATTGATCAAATTTGGAGGCAGATTAATGAAATAGTTGATAAATGCCATAAGAAAATAAAAAATTATGGTAGTAAAAGAGTTGACATAATGTTTGAGAAAATCCATGATATTTTATTATCCAAGTGTAACAAAATTTTGTTCTATAGCAAAATCTTTGGAACTTAAAAGTAAGTTAAAATTAGAAAATTATATAACTTCAGGGGTATTGCATTGACATTCACGAACATCAAAATCACATATAAAGATGATAATATGAAACAACATCTTAGATTTTGCTTGAGCGTGCTTGAGGAAAATATCATTCATCGTGATCCAATGTTTATATCCATATATAACTTTGTGCACATAGATGAGAAATGGTCCCACGTGTCGAAAAAGTCAACAAATTATTACCTTATTGCAAATGAGGATGACCAATATCAGACTTATATTAACATAAATTACATTGAAAATGTTAAATTTTTAGTAGTAGTGCTTAGGCCCAGATTCGATGATGAAGATAATGTGACATTCACGTGAAAAGTTGATGTGTTTCCTCTAGTTAATAAAGATTCACAAGAAGGTCAAATGTTAATCGAACATTAGAGACATTTGAAACAAAACCAATTACTTATATCACCAAAGAAACCTGTTAGAAGTTCTTAATAAATGATATTCAACTACCATTTGCAATAAGTAATTGGTGACTGAGATTTTGTTGAAGTTAAATGTTAAAACAAATTATTTTTATAAAAGAATTACTTCTACCAAATAAGTCTTGAAGCACTTGACCTTATTGAACATTCTTAGAGTCTTGAAACACTTAATCTTATTAACATTCTTTGGACTTTCTTAACGATAGAAGTAGTTGATTCTTTGGACTTTCTTGACAATACTTTATCAACCAGAGAAAAACAATCAATTTTTCTCGCGAATGTCACATCATCTTCACCATCAAATATGAATTTATTCAGTACTACTAAAAATATACCTCTTTAATGTTATTTTTGTTTATACAAGTATGATATGAGTCATCATCATTTGAAAGAAGGTAATTATAATTAGTTGATTTTTCCGATTTGTAGAACCATGTTTTATCTATGTAAACAATGTTATATAAGAATTTCAATATTGGATCACGGAAAATACTATTTTCATCCTACATATTCAAACACAATTTAAAACGTTTCATATTATCATTCTTAATGGGTGATTTTAAAGCGCTTGAATGTGAAAGTAATACTCCTTCATTTAACATATTTTTTCAATTTTAACTTTTATAGATAAAAAAGATGCTATGGTTGAGTAATAAAATATCACAAATTTTCTCAAATCCTTTGTTGCAATTTTGTTCTACAACACTTTCCACACCAACACTAAAATCTTTGTTGGGATATACTCTCTCTGCCATAATTAAATCTCCACACACTCTCCCCATTCTTCACTACTCTAAGTTCACCTAGTACTTTCTTATTTTTATTTCTAGAAAGCAAAAGAAATCATTGAAGGAGTTTTTTAAAATCAACCGAATCTCATGTTTTTTTTCCCATCCGAAATCCACCTTAATAATAACATGATGCAACTGAATCCAAATTTATTTTTAAATATAAAATGGAGTATAGGCATGTGGGGGAATTGGGATCATGAAAGACAACAAGGACGAACCGAAAGCAGCAATTTGCGAACAACAAAAAATGCACATTGATGAAAGAATGATGAGAAGAAAACGAAACTGTATTTCACGCGCTCAAAAGCTTGCCGAAAGGCAAAACAAATTATTTTGTGTGGGCGGTCACTGGGTGGGCCCATCTTCACCGCCACACCTCCCCCATTTGAAGGTTTCAACATTCTTCAACTAATAATAATATTTTTTTCTATAATAATAATATTCTTATACTTTTTCTAAAAAGATTAATAACAATATTTTTCAAATAATAATAATTTGTTGTACATATTAAATTAAATATTTATTTAATATTGTTGTTGTATATGGTAACAACTAATACTATAAACTCTCCTTTTTTTTTTGGTTTTTACACTTTAAATTTAATAATCCAGAATATGAATATTTGATGTTAATATCCAACTTAAAAATATAAATATTTTTGTCAATTAAATTAAGATATACGGACATATATTTATGGATGATGCAACAAAATAGTACTATATTTTTATTAGATATTAATGTAAATCTAAGTTTTACTGATTTTACCTAGTGTGTTTATAAATTCATACTTAATATTTTTCTATAAATAGAAAAATTGCATTCGAAAAATCATTTTCAAATAAAAAAAAGTCAATAATAAATAACAAAGAAAAAATAGAGAAAAAGGAAAGTGAAAAAAGAAAGTATACGTGTGTGTTATGATATGCTAATGGTAATGGCTTTGTGAGCCTCTTCTCTTCTCTCTTTCGATCGCTCATTGCTTTTCTCTCTTTCGATCGCATTTCTCAACAACAATCGTTGTTCCATTTCCACGCTCTAATGGGTATGCTTTTCAATTTCGATCCAATTTCATCCATTTCTGATTCCTGATTTCTGATCCAATTCATATATACTTTTTTTTTTCCAATCACAACGACAGTTTTATTGTTTTTGTCAGTTTCTCCTTTTCTAACTCCCATCATAGTTTCATTCTTTTATTGAAATCGTTTCTGGATATTAATGGAAACTAACAGTTACACTTGCGTGCGTTTTTTTGTTTGTTTTTGTTTTTATGCTTTTTCTTTCCAACCGTTGTTTTTTATTTATTATTATTATTATTATTGTTATTCTTGTTGCAGCTTTGGATTTTTGGAAATTAATTATTTGAATGTGATTAAGTTTGATAACTTGATCCATAATTTGTGTTTTTATATGGATACATAAATTGATGGATGGATCCAAGGTTAAGGTTTTGGTTGTTAATTATAATGATTTTTAATTGAAGAGGAGTTAATTAAGAGAATGTTGATTAGAAGGTTGGTTAATATAATTTTTCCTATGGTATTGAGATTATCAATTTAGCATCCTCTTTTAGAAGTATTGATCAATGGAGTATGGAATTTTTATTTTTCAATGGAGCTGGATGATCATGTGGAGTTTAGATTGTTGTGATCAAGTGTGTTGTTTCACTATTCGTTTGTCATAGCACAGTGCTGCAAATGCAATCACATTATAAGATTTCTGTTTTGCTTGTGGATCTCAATTAGTGTGCTATACTTGAGAAATTCGTGCAGGTTTTTTTTTCTTTCTTTTTGTATTTGATTTCTCTCCAACTAACATTGTGAGCTTTTGCTTATTCAGCTGCTAGTGAGACTTGTTGTTCAACTCAACTAATTGATGGAGATGGCATATTCAATGCTTCTGGGGTTGACAAGTTTATGAAGGAGGTGAAATTGGCGGAATGTGGCCTTTCATATGCTGTAGTTTCTATTATGGGGCCACAGAGTAGTGGTAAATTTTCTTGCATTCATAATTTTATTGCTTTTTCTTTCCTGCGTAAGTTTATTGGATTTCATGATTAATTTTAATCGTCTTTGCCCTTGAGATTTTTTTGTAATTAGGTTATGTTTTTCTTGATATTGAATGCTTGAGGTGATTGTTGTTTCGGATTCATGGAAAGCTAAGTTTGTAGTTTATACCCTATAATGTAATTTTTGGTAATAAATTCTTTTTGAATTTGACATGGTTTATGAGTTTATTATCTAACTAAAACACTCCTTTATGATGGTTCCGTCTCTTTTAGACCTTATCTTTACCCTTTTGAGATTTTTTATTTATTCCTTGTCTATAAATTCAATACATTCTTTTGTATTTATTCCGTCTCTTTTAGACCTTATCTTTACTCTTTTGAGATTTTTTATTTATTCCTTGTCTATAAATTCAATACATTCTTTTGTATTTGCTTTAGTTTATTACTAATGAGATGTGAACTATTTCCAATAGACGGTTCTTTCTATTGTCTAATTTGTTGTTTTCTTTGCACTGGGCAGGCAAGAGCACACTATTGAATAATTTGTTTAACACCAATTTCAGAGAGATGGATGCTTTTAAGGGAAGGTATGATCTTGCAATATCGACATATCACATTAGCCTTGCTTAACAAACAGGGTGGTAACAGATGTTATCTGCTTCTTTTCAGGTCTCAAACAACCAAAGGAATCTGGATGGCTAGATGTGCTGGCATAGAGCCTTGTACGCTTGTGATGGATTTGGAGGGTACAGATGGAAGAGAACGTGGAGAGGTGTTTTTTCATTTGTTAACCCTTATCTTGAACGCCATGGTTTTGTTCTATCCATTGATGACCCCGCCTAATGGGAAAATATTTTGATTATTGTTATTTTACCTTAACTTAGATATAAAAGTGATGACAATTTAGTGACTATTGCCGATATCTAATTTACATTTTAAAATCAGTAATGCATATATGGCAACATGTCTCTAGTCCCTATAGAACATAGAAACGTTTATTATAGAAGTTTTTGGAGTATCTGATGTCCTATCATTCAAGATTTAATTTATTATGAACATAAGGTACACACCTTCTTCGAGATATGTATAAATAAAACATACAACCCCTCTATTTTGTAGAAGACATTGATGTCCCCAGTTACACTCACACAACCTTCCCTTGTTTTGTTAAGAAGTGGAGGTAGTTTGTCATTTGAACAGACCTAAAGGGAGGTGCATGAGTGAAATTTCTTCAATAATTTAGGGTGGCAAGTGTTTGCTCTAAATAGAAATGGTGTGTTTGTCATTTAAACATACCTCAGAGGAGCTGACTGCAACTCCCCTTTTTAACATCCATTTTCCCTGGCAAAGTAACGTGTTCTTTTAGCTTATTTTTAATGGAAGTTGTTAAATGAAAGCTTCACTTTTATCTGTCTCTTAATTTTATGAGGTTGTGAAATGAACAAAGAGTTCCATAATAATTTTAATCCTCTGTTTGCACTATGTGGGCTGGGAATAGTCCATAGCTAGGACTTATTATTATTCGAACCATAAGTCTCTGCCACTGACTAAAATTTGAACTAAGGATGGGAAGTGGGTAATTCTTTGGTTGCTTCCTTGTATGCTGAAATCTTCTCTCTCCCTCTCAGGATGATACTGCATTCGAAAAGCAGAGTGCTCTCTTTGCTCTTGCTGTCTCAGATATAGTGTTAATAAATATGTGAGTTTTCCCCCTCTTCATTGAGACATCTTCTGTACCAACTAATTTCAAACCGTTTGAAGTCTGTTTAGTAGCCTGTACTTCTTGTTTTGATGTTTTTGCAGTTGATTCTTTCTTTCCGCACTAATTTTCTCTTTCTGCAATGCTTGTAAAGGTGGTGCCATGACATTGGCCGTGAACAAGCTGCAAATAAGCCTCTCTTGAAAACTGTCTTTCAGGTATCTTTTGTCAGCAGCCTATTGACTGCAAGCGGTTATATTGAATTCAAAACTTGTCATTTATCTGATTGTATGCTTTCAGGTTATGATGAGACTGTTTAGTCCGCGCAAAACAACAATGCTGTTTGTCATACGTGATAAAACAAGGGTATTTAAGCAAAAAGATTTCATTTTATTTTAAAGTTTTTACTGTGTAATTCTATACAGTTTCATCTGTTGTTGGTGCAATTAACATTTTCCTTTTATAGACACCGCTTGAAAATTTAGAACCTGTTTTGCGAGAAGATATTCAGAAGGTAGTGCAATACTATCACCTTTATATGATATTTTTTAATCTTTTATTATTTTTCTGACCTTTCTTGCTTTATTTTTGTACTCTGCAGATATGGGATTCTGTTCCTAAACCACAGGCCCACATGGAAACCCCACTAAGTGAATTTTTCAATGTACATGCCGTTTTTTTCTTTCACATTGCTAATCTTATTGATGTTCTCTTGTGTGTAACAGAACCTCATTGTTAGTTTTAGTTTATATTAACTCTTTGCTTGGCAACAAATGACCAGGTTGAAGTTGTTGCGCTTTCTAGTTATGAAGAAAAGGAAGAGCAATTTAAGGAGCAGGTATAAAAGTCACACCAATTTCATTCTGGTTTACTTGCTGGTTGTATTGACTAACCCGATGTTAGGATTTTTGGGTGTATTTATCTCCATATCTGCATCTTTGTTAATGTTCCTTGCAACTTAATATGATTTATAGCATATATTTGGGATTGTTATTGAAAACAGATACTTCTGGTTTAAAAAATATCCATTACTAGCTAACTTGCATATATTTTTTGTGTTGACATAATCTAAATGCAGGTTGCCAACTTGAGGCAACGCTTTCATCAGTCTATTGCTCCTGGTGGCCTAGCAGGGGATCGGCGTGGAGTAGTTCCTGCGTCTGGATTTTCTTTTAGCGCTCATGAAATATGGAAAGTCATTAAGGAAAACAAAGATCTCGACCTTCCTGCACATAAGGTTAATATACATGCTGCAATGTTGCTGCATTTCCTCACATGTATGTTTATTTTATTAACCATTGTAGGGTCAACTCTCTTTTAGGTTATGGTTGCAACTGTACGTTGTGAAGAAATTGCCAATGAGAAATATGCCGCTTTTGTTGCAAATGAGGTATGAACATTTATTTTTGTATATTTCTCCAACATTTTGACTTCCTCAGTTACTAATGCTGTGGAAATAACTTGCAATTTTCACTCAGGAATGGTGTCAATTGGAAGAGACTGTGCAATCTAATCCTATTCCTGGATTTGGGAAAAAGATCAACTCACTCCTTCATGCTGGTTTGTCAGAGTGAGTATAGTCCAGCTTATGTGACCTATATTGTTACTGGCTCAATTTGTTAGTTTCATGAAAACTGTAGCCTTAGAGTTTGCTAGCTTGATGTTACATGTTGTCGTATCATGTAAGAATAAGCGTAGATGGTTAATTGGGTTATTGCATTTTCTTTTAATCTAGGTATGACGCCGAGGCTACTTATTTTGATGAAGGTGTGAGAACTATAAAACAAAAGCAACTTCAAGACAAATTGTTGCAAGTAATTTTTCTTAGCCCGGCTCTTAGGAATCATGGTCATGAAACCTTTCTTTTTCACAAACATAAATTATTTGATTATTATTTAATCAAAATGACTATTTTAGATACTGGATTGTTACTTTCTTTGTCTTTAAAGCTTTTGTAGATTTGTAATGATGATTTATGTTGTTTATAAGGGTATGTAACACCTTTTCAATTGGCCAGATTGTCCAACCAGCGTACCAATCTGCACTGGGACACATTAGATCTGGAACTTTGGAAAAATTTAAGGATACACTCGAAAAGGCTTTGAAAGGAGGGGAAAGGTTTTCTACAGCTGCTAATAGTTGCATTGAGTCTTGTGTGGCTCAATTTGATGAAGCATGTGCAGGTAATGAAAATTTTCTTTATGCTGTTTATTAGTGAACATAAATTACATTGAAGGTCCTAAACATGTAATGAGATACACTTGAAACGGAAATAAGAGCACATGGATACACAGGAAGCAGATTGTATACAATGATTGATTTGGTGTTGGATGGATCACATTTACTACATTTTGGTTCATTCTACTGATTTACTGTCTGAAAAGTTAACTTGATAATGTCTCTTGCAAGTATGAATATTGTTATTCAACTGACTAACATGATATACCATCACTGCAGACGTTGTTATTGAAGTAGCAAATTGGGATACATCTAAAGTACGAGAGAAATTGTTGCGTGATATTGATGCACATGTTGCATCTGTGCGTGAAGCTAAGATTTCTGAACTTGTTTCTTCATATGAGGTTTGTATTCAGAATTAATTATTCATGCTTATGAATCTTTTAGTAACTGTCTTTCATGATTAGAATGATGCTAGTATTCAAATTGTAAATTGTTAGGATATATGGACATTAGCTCATAGTATTTGGATTGTAAATTTAGATTCTTAGGATTGATTTTCATATTTCTTTTTGTCGAGCCTAGTATAATATAAATACGGGTTTGTAAGTAGAATAACTAACCTCTTGGGAAGTTTTCTAATAGTAATACTGTTGCAGGAAAAACTGAAACTGGCTTTGTCTGGCCCAGTTGAAGCTCTTTTGGATGGAGCTAATAGTGATACTTGGCCATCAGTAAGGAGCCTTTTTAAGCGTGAGATGGCATCAGCAGTTTTAGGGTTCTCTGCTGCACTTAATGCATTTGATATGGATGAAGAAGCAAGACAGAACATGATTTTGAGTTTAGAGAATTTTGCAAGAGGTGTCGTAGAAGGAAAGGCTAAGGAAGAAGCTGGAAGGGTTCTGATCCGTATGAAGGACAGGTACTAAACCTTCTGCATCATTGAAGTTGACTTTTTTACCCTTTTGAAGTTTACTGTAGTGACACTCATCTTAAATTTGAAAACAGGTTTACAATGTTATTTAGCCATGATTCTGATTCAATGCCTCGTGTTTGGGCGGGGAAAGAAGATATTCGAGCTATCACTAAAACTGCTCGCTCTGCTGTATGACATGATTACAATATTATTTCGCTACCGAATTTGCACTGCAGTTTGTTATCTTTTTAATCAAATTTAACTCTTTGCAGTCTTTGAAGTTACTATCTGTTATGGCTGTACTTCGTTTGGATGATGGTGATAAAGATGATATTGAGAAAACATTAGCTGTTGCATTGCTGGATTCATCAAGCGGTGCTGTTAAAAATAGGAGTATTACAGCGTCTGATCCGCTGGCCACTAGCAGTTGGGAACAGGTGCATTTTTTGTCGTCGCTATTTGCAGTTGTATTTGGATAAAATGAGTGATTGATAAATTGGCATCGTATAGTGTTCTGATTGTGCTAGTAGGAATACATCTCAAGAAGTTTTGACATGAGTATATAAGTTGGACCTCAATAATGCTACTGCTACCCCGTTTGGGTTCCTTGAGTGATGTTGGAGAGCATTTTCTATCTTGGGCACTGATCAGTTGTTGTGAATGAATTATCTATGCAGATTCCACCAGCTAAGACACTGATTACACCTGTCCAGTGCAAATCTTTGTGGAGGCAGTTCAAGATGGAGACAGAGTATAGTGTTTCGCAAGCCATTTCTGCACAGGTATGGTGTTTCCCATTTTTTAAGATATTTTTAAAGTTCCTATGGCAGAAAATGGAAAATCTGTTGCGACAAAATTAATATAAGTTCAAATCCTATGACATTTTTGTGTGGAAATTATAAATTTGAAACTTTTAGCTGGAGCCATCTAGGCCGGATGTGTTTTCATGCTCTATCTTTCCTGTATGTATAAAGTTGTCGGCATGGTCCCAAATGTTTTGCTCTGTAGTATTGTTTACGTTACAGGTGACATCAATACATAATGATATGTCCAAAGCTATTATAGCTTGTTTGATAAACATCATGGATGACCATATGTTCAAGGCATTCATATTTTGTAATCTTTGGAAAATATTTTAGTTGTATGATTTCTTACTGATGCAATTTTTTTGTTGCATTTTCAGGAGGCCAACAAGCGCCATAACAACTGGCTACCTCCCCCATGGGCAATACTTGCTTTGGTTATTTTGGGATTCAATGAATTTATGACCCTTCTAAAGTGCGTGTCGACTGTACTAAATTGATGCCTATTTTCTTGCTTTAATTGATTTATATTTTATTTGTTTTCATTTGCACTTCTGCATCTCTCTCTCCTCTAGCAGTTGCACAGCATGAAATTAGTAACTTTATAAATATATGATGTGTTGGACCTAAAACATATAGAAAAATCTCTTCATTTTTGTCGTATTATTCAATTGATCTAACCCAAGTTTGGCATTCTATGTGGCAGAAATCCTTTGTATTTGGGTGTCATCTTTGTTGTTTTTCTTCTTTTGAAAGCCCTGTGGGTGCAACTTAACATTGCTGGTGAATTTAGCCATGGAATAGTGAGTATATTTTATTATCATCTTTATAATTTAATCTTCTATCCCAATGTTCACATTTATTGTGTTTCTCTTGCCTTCTTGAGCTTGTTTGCAACCTATAGCCAGTTGTTAGACCTTTATTATTGCCTGCTTCATCTTTATAATTGTTTTTTGCTTTCAGCTTCCGGGACTCATTTCCTTGTCCACCAAGTTTGTTCCAACAATCATGAATCTTATGAAAAGACTAGCAGAGGAGGGGAGTAACTCCGCAGGTAACAACAATCCTCAGAGAAACACATCACAAAACAACTCCAATGCTGTTCCTGTTGGCAGCTCTGTTTCATCTAGTTCTTCATCCAACATAACCTCGTTGGATAACAGAAACAAATACACCAGTTCATCAAAAGATGAGTAAGTGAGGAAATTCGATCGTCGACAAATAGTGATTTCTTCCACGGTGTCTCTGCTGGCTACATGATGTATTTTTGGTTTGATTAATTTTATAAGTTGTGAGCTTTCAAGACATTGAAAGGCATTATTTTTTGTGCGAAAGTGCCATATACAGGGGGCAGTATTGTCTCCCCTTTGAAATAGGTTTCTTTTACAATTTGGGTGCTTCAATTGCTTATAGAAGTTAGCTTATTTCTATAAAAATATGTGCTGTTTTTGCAGTCAATTTTGTGAGTGTATTTTAATTTATTTGCTGAAAATTATTATTTGGACTTACATTTTTATTTTAGATTTATGAGAATATATTTGCGCATTGTTATTATTATTACTAGCATTGTTATTATTATTACTGGTATCCATTTGTCCGTCAAAATATAAACGAGTATCTTTATTTAATTTTTATTTTAATATAAATTATTTTTATAATAAATAAATTATTTTTACATTAAATTTTATGATATATACCTTAATGTTTGTCCGTCCTCTTTTTGAAACTGCACATGCAAGAAATTATAAAATATATATTTTTTCTTTATTTTTGTTTTAAATTAAATTATTTATCAACTTAAATTAGTATAAAATATGACATTTATTTTTAGAAGTTGATTTATAAATATCTTTATGGTAAACTTTATGATATGTAATAAGATGTTTGTTTGTCCTTTTTTTTAAACTGACATGCTAGAAATTATAAAATACCGTTTTGAAATTATAAAATACCATATTTTTCTTAATTTTTGTTTTAAATTAAATTTTTCTGTTTATTTTGTAAAATTGATTTATAAATAAGGACTTAATTGAAGTGAATTGAAATACACTGACAGGGTAAAAAGTTAATGGATGTTGTAACAAATTTGACTTTTATTTTAAAAATCTATAAAGTAATGCAAATGGTGGATGATGATGAATCGATTTTATAAAATTTTTTATATTGACAATGTATAATAATTAATCTTTATAAATAAATACCAATATTTTTCTTTCATTCATCCTGCACAATACAAACACCCATACTAAATTTGAAAACTATAGAGGGTTAATTTGAATCAAATAAGGAGAAAAAGAGAAGAATGTTTTTATTGGTTTTTAACCCTTCTTCTCTTTATTATCTTTATGTGTTCTTGATTTATATAGTGTAAACTAATTGTGTCTGAACTAATACGAACAATTAGTTAAGTTTTGAAAGATAATAATTAAAACATAGTTGAATTTAGTGTCTTCTAATAAAAAAATCTTGTTCATCCTTTAACTTCTTCAATACTGCAAAAGAATAAGAACAATCTGAGGTAATTCAAAATAAAATTCAAATGTTCACACTTAAAATATTAACACATGTTAAATTAAATAAACAAATCAAATCAAAATAACTAGAAAAGTTTTTTAATCTTCACCTTATAATTAATTACTTCAACGAACATTGAAATTTATGTGTGATAGTGGTTATATATTTGAAAGATAAAATAAAAGAATAAAAACAAAATGGAGCAATTTATTCATAAGAATGGTTCAAATATATTGTGAGGTTTTTATTCGCATGACACAAACAATACAATTGTTATAAGAGAAAAAAGAATATACATTGATACTGAAAAATATTTTTACCATCAATTAATAAGACCTGTGTATCCCATCACATCACATTTTTATTTTTATTTTTAAAATATTATAATGATTTGATAATATAAAATATTTTGATTGAATATGAATGTAATACTTCTTTTACACGGACAATACAGTACCTTTAATCTCTTGTTATAATACAAATTGATACAACATTAGTTTTTTTATCAGTAATTTTTAGACCCTTTTTAAAGAATAAAATAGGAAAATATATTGGATGTTTAAAAGGTAAACCAACTGATTGTTACTCAGTTAAATTCTTTTGTAACGGTTCCACAATTTTATATTTGTTTTGTACCGTTACATTCCACAATTTTTATTAGTATTTTTTTAAATTAATAAAATATATTTTAAAACGTAAAATAGGAATGAAAATAGGTCTGTTCAATTCTTTTTATCCATTTAAATAGGTATAGATTACTTGCATTTATACATAATTGTTTTATTCTACTACTAGTTAATTAAATATACTGGTGTCATTAGTCTATATCTTTGTCTTTAAGAAACGAGTCCCTTTTGATAATTTTTTTATTTAAATATCCCAAATTTTCAAAATAATTTTTAAAATAATTCAATTTTCAAATAAAATTCTAATATATCCTAAATTAAAATAAAATAAAAAATCTTAAGGCGTTAGACCAATTGACGCATATCCTTAATTTTTAAGAGGGGGTGCCAATTAAATTGGCTACATGTGTATAAAGTGAGATGAGACGCCAATTGGTCTTGCGCCTCAGTGTAATGTGCAATTTTTTTTTATAAATAGAGATGTTGTGTAATTCATTTTTCCACATCTCTTTTCGTCATATTGCAAACATGTTTGGTATTCGTCGCCGCTATGGAATTTATTCGAGAGACAAGCCTCAGATGTTGATGCTCCTCTAGAACATCTATAGTTTCGATCAACTGAAGATAGAGCTAGTTCGTTGGTTAGATGGAAAAATACCAGAAGGGAAAAAAATTAGAAGTATTGAGAGATTCGATAATATATTTGGTTGGGTGCGAGTAAAAACTGATAAGGATGCTAGGGAAATGATGTTTGGACCAGATGACATCAGTTTGATTGTTGTAATCAGTTAGAAATGTTTTTAAATGTTATGGTTAAGTATTTTCATCTGTATCCGATGTTTGTTTTTTGTATTGTTTATTTAGACTTGTTCTGTTTTAAGTGTGCTTATGTTGGAGTGATGTTTGTTGTTAACCTTGTTGTAACAAAAAGTTATTGTTATATAAAAATTCAAGGTTACAAAAATTGAAAGGAGGTACTAAATTATGATGTAGATGTTGCTCCTAGATTGAGACATTTGTTCTTATTGTGTCCGGGTTGATGACATATACTACATAATCTTATCATTTTATCAGTCATATCCATTTCTGCTCTAATACGCGTGTTGTTTGACCGTCCTTTTTTCTTTCTTCGCATCTCATCGTTGTGCCAAACTATGTCACCTTCATATGGAGGCCAGTATTCCTCCATTGGTAGCACTGAGAAGCTTTTGTTATACACATTCATGACGGTAATGACCTTGTAAACATCAGATAGATGGTTGTAAGCGTCCTGACGAGTATGTGCGCATGCCGCAATGACATGGGAGCAAGGAATACGGAATGTCTGAAACTTTCCACAGTCGCACTAACTTCTGTTTAGTTTGACATCATATGATAAATTTGACCTTCACTTATTATGGTCCATTATTTCCTGTACACTGAAATTTTGCCTATGACGGTCAAAGACTGTAACCGCGTGTGTGCTAGCTTTGCTACTTTCCTCTTTCATCACTTTCATACAATATTCACTGAATATTTGACCTGCCATTAACATTGCACTCCATCTTTCACCTCTGGTTGCGAAGGTAGATGCCAACCTAAAATAGGTTGTTCTGACCAATGCAGTTATTGATAGATTTCTAATGCCTTTGAATACGCGGTTCATGCATTTCACAAGGTTTGTTGTCATGTGGTCCCATCGGCAGTCTTTGTCAAATGCCCTTGTCCACTGCTCTACTGGTATGTTATCCATCCACCTTCCTGCATCTGCATTAGACAATCTAATTTCGTCACGGTAATGTTGAAATGACAGTTGAGTTAGATCATACCCTGCATTCACCACTTTTTTGCGAAGGTTCTTGCCTTTGATTGCACACATGAAGTTTTGTGCGATATGTCTAATGCAATAGACATGGGTAGAAGGAGGATCATGTCATCCGTTATCACGGTTATTGTAAGCACTCTCAATGACAACATGTCTATCTGAAATCAAACAGAGATTGACTTGTGGAGCGACATGTGTTCTGAGATGTCGAAGGAAGAAACCCCAACCACCAGCGGTTTCACCTTCAACCAGAGCAAAGGCAATGGGAAAAACATTATTCTTCCCGTCTTGTGCAACATCCATAAGCAAAATACCCTTGTATTTTCCGTATAACCATGTTCCATCAATTTGAATAATAGGTTTGCAGAATACAAAACCTTTGATGCATGGTTGAAATGCCTAAAAGAGGCGGTTAAAGATTATATTTCCTGCAACACAAGTTTCGTCTGACATAAATGCTGACAACATCTCCATAATTGCAACAGTTCCTGGTGCGTATGTTTTAAGGCCCCATAAAAATCGTGACAGTTCTTTGTATGAATCCTCCCAGTTGCCGAATACCTGTTCAACAAGCTTTATCCTTACAATCCATGCTTTCTTGTAAGATGAAGTATAATATATCTTGTGACGATATGAGATATTATTATACTCACCTTCACTGATGGGTCTTTGTTAACAAGCGGCAAAATGTCTTGACATATCAATGCAACACTTAATTTACAGTGATCTTGTACAACATTAGTGGTAATGCAACTGTGGGGTGGGTCTATAGAAGCTATCTCCCAAGAGTTGCTTCTCTTCTTGTGTGACGCAGCCAACCAAAACTTGCAAAGGATGTTACGACATTCAATGACACACCTTCTCGAATCAGTGCGTTTCACGGTGAAATCAACAGAGTTATTCATGTGAAACTTTTTGATAGCTCGCACACATTCTTCTTTAGTGCGGAACATGCCTCCCACTTTTAACTCACCATCTGATCGTGGATACGAGTTATAAAAAACACTGTTGGATGTATCATTGTCATGTAGATCCATGTTTTTCATATGTTGAGGAAGATTATATACATGACTTTGAGGTAATGACGTTGGATGATCATCATCTTCAATGTTGTTGTTCAACATATGATCGACATGTGTCTCGGTCTCTTCTTCTTCTTCATCAACGACATTGACTTCTGCTTCTGCTTATAGGTCGGCCTCATCTGAGTTTTCTAAATCAAATTCATTAGATTCAACTTGATTAGTTATCTGAGATTGCTAAGATTATATACTTGGTTGAAGAGTAATATATAACTCAATAGAGTTGCAACCATAATGTTCGTGACTAACAAACATATATTCAACATCTTCATTGTCCTGTACCTTTAACGGGTAAAATTTATATTGACTGTTCTAGAAATAAATTGGATTTTGATACGTGATTTGTGACACAAGACCAGATCCTATGCAGGATTTTATTCATTTTTTCAAATGCAAGAAATTTGAATTTATCTTGATCGTAAGTCGGATAGTATCGGTGTTTCGAAAACAAAACCCGTATACATCACACTCATATGTCTCACCATTGTAGTGAGCATTGATAATATATTTGGATGCAGATGACATTGTAATATTTTTGGTGCAAATGAATTTGTGTCGGTTTTAGGATGACATAAGAAGACACTTAAATAGCTAGGTGACATGGCATACATGCAAGACCTAGCGTCATTCCATTTGGTGCCTGCATGCATTATTTATACATGGATGTCAGTCCATATGGCGCCTTACAAACCTCGAGATTCTGCATTGCATGCAACCTATATCAAGACCATGCAACCTATGTCAAGACCATGCGTGCAAGCTGCCACGACCTAGGAGGCGCCAGTCTATGTGGCGCTAGCATTGAAAGTTTGCATGTGCACGCCAAACCAATTGGTGCTAGCTTGCAAGGCCATTTATCCATGCATGCAAACTTTTGCATGTCTTTCATTATAAATAGCCATACAATAATCACTTCTTCATCACCAATCGCTTCTACATCTACAACAACCACTGTTTCATCTACAACAACCACTGTTTCATCTGCAATACTATGACAAGATGTCTCTGCTCACTATCGGTGAATCGCATAGAGGCACAATTGCAAACATAACAACTTATGTAAGCGTTTACTTCTTGTATTATTTTTCTGAACACAATTTTTTATAAAGTAACTTATTTTGTTGTTTATTTTTTAGGATGTTTCTAGGTTTCGAACTCGTGTCCTCGAATTTGTTCACATGGACGCGATGATTGAACCTTATGTCGAACTCGCCGGTTTTGGACATGTAATCAAAATAATGTCTTGGTCGGTTGATACAAAATTTATTCTTACATCATGTGAAAGATGGCATCCCAAGACACACATTTCCAACAAGTGAATGTACCGTGACATAAGAAGATGTCTACATGTTATTGGGACTGCGTATCGAAGGTAAAACGGTAAATGGTAAAACCAACTATGTGAATTCAATTTGCATGGACCTCTTGGATGCTGACTTGTTAGATGATAACTCGAGAGGTCAATGTATACTCCTTTCACGCCTTAAGGCATATTACAATAACTTAAAATTAGATGAAAATTCTCCCGAAGATGGTCGAATAATAAAAACTAGGTGTTATATTATGCTTTTAATTGATTCATTTTTATTTCCCGAAGGTAGTGGTTCTAGTATGCATGTTATGTATTTACCTTTACTAAGACATGTAGATAGAATAAAAAGTTACAGTTGGGGGTCCGCTTGTTTGACTTATATTTATAGCTCTTTGTATAAAAATGCACACAAAGACACATCTACATTTTCTAGATATGTTGTTTTGCTCCAAGCATGAAGTTGGTCCAGACTACCGTCCCTAGCGCCCGTCAACCACAACTCGTTCACATTCCCGTACACATAAAAGTAAGTTCTTAAAAATGGACTATATTTACTTAATTTACCAATTATCATCTATAAATAATGTTTTTACTTTTATGGTGCAGATGGTCGATACGGGTATGAGTTACAACAAATGTCCTAGACATTGTATTACTCAGTATCACAATCTCTTGGATCACCTTCGACCAACAAATGTATTGTCATTAACCTAATTAATTCATAATAATTTGTTAATTTCTTCTAAAAATTTATAATCTAATATATATTCACATTTCAGTTCATTTGGCGTCCATATCTAAACTTGAATCATGACCATGAAATTAACGCACAAGACGCATCCGTTTGGATTGCATGCACACCAATCATAAGATTCACCACTGTGGAGATGCACAATAGTGATCGTGTTAAATTGTAGTTTGATATGCTTCAACACATCCTAGATCCCCCAAAAAACCTCGGAGAATGGCATCTACGAAAAGTTAACGACCAATGGAACTTTAACCCTTGGCAAAGCTTCGCTAGATCTGAGTGTCGAAAATGGAAGCACCGCCAAAACCATGTCTTAACTGACGTTGTGATGCCAACCGAAGAAAAACTAAGTCGTAATTATATGGCTTGGTACAAATCGATTGGATTTGAGTTCATTGTCGAGGATATGTACCTATACGACCCACACCAGGAAACTTACACACAAGAAGGTTCAACATCTAACCCCCAACAACATTGTCAGACCGATTACTCACAACCCCTTATCCATCAAAATTTACGAACCACAAACACACAAACCTACGACCATAACATGCCAAACACCCAACCACAATACCAAGAGCATACCCCATACCACCACCAATAAGTAGATCCTCATCAAGACACCCAACATTGTTATGCACCCAACACATCACCCTACCATAGTCGCCTTAGCCAAAACGCCCAACGATCATTTAACACAAACTGTCCCTCCTCCTACTATAGCCAAGAAGCTCAAACATCACAAAACCAAAATCTGCAACAACCATATGGCTACCAAACACCACAACAATCATTTCAACCTTTCCTCGATGCTTCATTCACACCAATGTCGCCATTCAATCGTCCTGGTCGTCCTCCGATAACTCAAGCATATCCTAACTACTCTGGCATGAGTCACGAACTCAGCTATGGCGGTAGCGCTTCAATGCGTACACAAGACTACATGGATTTATCTGATTATCTTAGGCAATCTCATGTAGTTGGCGGTGATGTTCCTGGGTCCTCAGATACTCAAACACCAAGGGTGATTCATCAACGTGGGTTAGAGCCACGTGTTCGGGTAGCTAGGGAATATGGGACAGGAGGTCGGTTAGGTCATCCCGATCAACGACATTAGCCTTTTTGTGTAAACGCGTATTAATATTAATATCAATTGATCCGATTTCGACTTTTACCTAAATTGTACAATGTTTTTCAAAAAAAATTATGAAAAACACACAGGCGTAGACCAATTGACGCCTCCTTTATAAATTAACACATAGACGCCAGTTGAATTGGCAGCACTAAGTGCACTAGCCAATCCAATTGGCGCAACCTCTCTATATTTAAGAGTAGACGTCAATTAGTTTGGCGTCACCTCTTTAAAGTGAGATATTTCAGAATATAATTTGAAAAATAGATTATTTTAATTTTTTTTAAAATTTAGATTATTTGGATAAAAAATTCTCCTTTAAATTTATGGTATTCATAATTATATATTTTCTGAGGCAACACAATATTTTTTGTGTACCATGAAAAATCGACACATAAGTTCAACAAAATATTTTTTGTGTACCATGAAAAATCGACATATAAGTTCAACAAAATATATTGTACCATGAAAATCGACACATAAGTTCTACACCTGTTTCTTTCTTTTTCTCACTTTATTACACAAAAGCTACTTGTATTCTATGAGCAGTGCAAAATTTTAATTGAGCAAGAAGACAACTTGTGATTTATTTTAAAGACATATTACTTCATTCATCATTTTCTGTTATATTAATGTTTTTTTCACCTAAAAAAACATGAATCCCATGACATGTATCATACTATGATGGAAACAAAAAAGTGAAAAGTTATTAGTTCCATTCTTCCTACATTAAATTTCAGTTTATTCTCGCACCGAGATTGTTCCAACCGTTCAACTATAATTAAGGTTTTGTTCTGTCAACGACAAGTTCTTAGTAAATGTGTGAATGAAGATAAAACACATCAAAAGAACCATTATGAGACTTAATTTTCTTGCTATACAAGTTGTTTAATTAGCTTTGATATATAAAATAGTTTGGTATTATACAGTACGAACGAACCTTATCGGCATTTATGGTGATAATGTGAGTTTATAGGTGATAGGAGAAACGTGACTATCATAATTTATATAGTCTTTTTTTGCAATGTGACAGAGGATTGTGGTTGCTGAAAAGCTACAAATTAAGAAGGTGAAATAAAACAGAAGCATGTGTAAGGTATGAACTGAAGTTTGGTTGTACTACTCTAATAACTCGGTGATGAAAAGTAGATGAAAGTGAAAAGTAAAATATATAATTTTTATGTGTGATGGTTGTGAAAAGTTGAAGCAACTTCATGAATGTTCTAGAGTTGATGAATGGAAAAGTAATGAAAGATTGTAAAATTAGTTTATGAAATGGAAATTTTAAGTGTGTGTTACAATGAAGTAATTTGAGATTAGTTTTAGAGAAACTATAGGTTTTGTTGGGCTATTTTGTAAAATTTAAAATTTGAGATATGAGTATGAATATATGATTGAACATCATCCAACATAAAACATCAAATTGAAATTACAAAAAGTAGAGGATTAGTTTCAAAATATGAAATAAGGACCATTTAACAATTTTTGAAAGTTTATAGGATCAATTTGTAAATTTTAAAAATATATATAAATCAATTTTTAAAATGTTGGAATATAGGGACCACTTTATAAATTTTGATTAATGTATACTTTTTATAACACATAAGAACCCATTTGTAATATTTTAAAAAAATCATATGGATAAGTTTTTTTTAAAGAAACAAACTTAACGACTTTCATTATTTAAAAAAGAGATTTTTCTACTCAAATAATTCATTTTTTCAAAAAAAATTATTAAAATAACTCATTTTTCAAATTAATAGTCAAATTATCATATTTTAAAGAATAGTCAAATTATCATATTTTAAAGAATTGTTATCAGATGAATTAACGTCTGCTCTATAAGTTAAAGAGGTAACACAAATTGGATTGACTTATGCATCTAGTGTTGTCAATCCAATTGACACCTGTATGTTTGGTTTAAGAGGAGACGTTAATTAATCTGACCACCTATATGTATTGTGTATTTTTTTATTTTAAAAATAATATATATTTTATATAAAAGTTGAAATCAAATCAATTAATATTAATATTAATACTTGTTTAGAAATTATAAAATAACACTTGAGGAGAAATTATAAAATAACACTTGAGACGACAGTTTAATTAATGAAAACTTTTTGTAAAATGTAATTATTAATATTGTTTTAATTAATAATTTTGTTCCTATCTTACATATTTTGAGTACTTTATAAGTTGTTTCATTTAAAAATTGTTGTAACTAATAATAATAAATAAGAAAACATGAAGTGATTAAATAAACAATATATGCATGAAAAATAATCTTACATAAAAATATCATTCATTTTAAAAGTTTTTATAAAAAGTTATTTTCATTAATTCAACAAAAGAGTTAAAGATGATAAATCTTTTATTATTTTATAAAATATTTTCTTTCTTAATTTTTTAAAAGTATCTTATAAATTTATTTTATTTAAACTTTATCTTCTAAACCATAAAACACTAATACAGAAAACACATATCATAATGGTTGAAAAATGAATATCACCACGTCGGATCAACCGTTGTAAGACAAGGTATATATATATATATATATATATATATATATATATATATATATATATTATATATATATATATATATATATATATATATATATATATATATATATATATATATATATATATATATATATATGTATGTATAATATTTTTCACTACTGTCGGATAACCGTTATTATATGCTACATAGCGCACTACCTACCACAACAATTACTTTAATCAAACGCTGTGATATTCTTTAATGCATAACATTTAACAACGATTAGTATAAACAACCGTTGTGATAGTTATCATAAATTATGTGAAATGCTTATTTCGCCACTGCTCACTAAACATGTAACCTTTCAATATGATCTAGAACATTATAATATGACAAATTAAGTTATATTAGAAGAAGAAGTTTACGTTCAATGCTAGACAAGAGTTCTTCAACTCCTCATCCATATATTGCTCTTTAACAGTTAGAATTTTGTTTAATGATCCCAAATTTTCAACCGCTTTTCCTTCGCCTCTAGTTCATTTTGCAAAATATTATTTACTTTGCAAACAAAATTAGAGGTGGAGAGAGAGAGACGGTTAAAGAACTACAATCATTAAATAAAGTTCTAACAGTTAAAAAATAATATATAGATAACAGATTGAAGAGTTTTTATCTAAAATTGAACGTGTACTTGATTTCTAATATAACTTTATTTATCATATTATAATTTTCTAATGCAATCTGAAAAGTTATATATTCGATAAGAAATTGGAAAAACACTCAAACCACATAATATATAATAAACTCATATTTTAAACAAATATTAACAACAACATTCATCAACAACAACCCATAAACAACATACACGATACAACAAACATATCAACTTATAGAATATTTCAGAAACGTACATGTCCCATAATGACATTCACAATGAAGAAGGATGAAAATGAAGTTAGAGCTGCAAGTCTATTTTGAACGGATGTCATTCTGGGGTTTTCACACAAGTTTGCAACACTCACTTTAGCTTCGTCCTCGTTATTGAAACAAACATGCTTATCTACAAGTCAAGATAAGCATAAAGTTCAAACATTATGAAACAAACTATTGAAACATAATCAATAATACATAAACAAATTTTGAAACATAAACTATAATGAAGACGAATCTGTAAAGTAGTTGATCTCACCTGATCAGGAGGGCCTTCCAAGGTCTTGGTGAATGGGCCGGAGAATGAAATGAGAGGGGGGTGTACCTGCAAGGTGCTCCAACGCTTAAGTCAGAAAAGGTACAGAATGAGATTATCAGAGTGTGAGTTAGGATACCTGCCCCTTTGCCATGAAAGGGGTATTTATATTGAGCCCCCAGCGCTGGGCCAAGGCTCCTAATGGGCTGGATTAGCTAGGCCCAAGGAGGAGCTGCCAGGGGACGCGTAAGAAGCGTTAAGACCTAGACCAAGGTCTGCCCCCTGGTCCAACTGCCCCTATCCCTAAGGAGACAATATAGGGGAGTTGGGTGACGTGGTGAGTGAGATGCCGTTATGGCTCTGCCCGACACAACTTAGGTGCCCGCGGCGTGGGTTGACGATGAGTGGATGGAGATCATATGAGGAGGACCCGCTCGTTGTCCGACACGTATTTAAGGGGCGGGGAGACATTCTCCGGGCGGACGGTCGTTCACCTGACGTGTCCCCGTGGTCGCTTGGATACGGTCGTTTGGACGTGGGCTTGGCGAGCATTGGGCCGCGCCGTGCTAAGCGTCGTGGCCCAGTCCAGAACAGGAGCCCCCCAAGTCGAGTCTCTGAGCCAGAGAGATGACTTATGTTTCAACTAAGGGTTCCCCGAGACGATGGGGCAGCTTGATCGTTAGACAGGTGAGGTCGTAACAGACCTATTCATGACTGACATTTCTCCGGGAATGTCGGGGATGGAGGTGATCGGTTGATCTGCTCCTTCCTTGTAGTAAACGTGGGTATGGCGCGGGGAGGAGGCGTCTTGGTGAGTCGAGGAGACGGACAGGTGCTCGGGTCGTTTCAGCTTCTTATCTTTGATAGACGTGTCTCACGATTAGTGGCGTCGCTTCGTTTCGCGCGCAAAGACGGCGTAGGCAGGCTAGGCAATGATGACCTAGCGTGTTGGTCCACGTGCCGAGCCCTATAAAAAGGGGTTGAGTAACTTCATTTCTACCTTTTTTTCTCGCTCATACGTTCACCGGAGATCTCCACCTTCTCTCTCGTTTGCTTGCTCAACCGTCTGGACCGCCGTCTCCGCCCGTCCTCCTATCTGAACCACCGTCTTCTGCTCGGACACCACCGTACCCTTTCAACTTAACTATGTCAGGTACGATTTTCCACTGTGACCCATTCTTTTTCCTTGTTGTTTTCTGTCAAACGCATGATAATGTTGTAGAAATGTGGTTAGGTTTAACTTGGGAACAGTGTAGTGGACTGTAGGTGTATATTAGGTGGTAGAAAATAGGGTTGGGATCCTACTGTACCGGGCATAAACTTCATATGCTGGGCGATACTTGCATAGGCTGTATGAAGTTTATGCCCGGTCTCCATAGAGTGCGCGCGCCACCGAGTTGAGCACGGTTAGTGTCCGTCGCCGCTACGCCCTTTCACTTGACCTGCGGTGGAAGGGTGGATTTGATATGACGTCGAATTCACTCTTTCTGTCTGCGTTTCAGGTGCTACCGGGCGCTTACGACCGAGGAAGGAAGATTCTGGGTCCTCCACCGAAGACGCGACAATCGCTCGTCTCCCTGTCGGGGATGGGAGTGTCCGAGATGGTACCGAACACGCCTCCTCTTCCGGGCAGGTCGACTTCTCATGGGTTGCGGACGAGCCCTTGGAGGAGGAATCCGACTTCTGTGACGAGGCCATCACTGCTCACGCTATGGTCGAGACCATAAGCCGGGAGGATCCACCAAACTGGTATTGCTGCGCCCCCAAGGAAGAAGACCGCATTTGTCATCATTTCCCGAGGAAGCAGTTCACCATGTATGAATTTGCTTTTCGTGAGGCGGGGATCAGACTGCCCTTCAACTCCTTCCAGATGTCGGTCTTCAAGTGGCTCCGGCTGGCGCCGTCCCAACTACATCCTAATGCCCTCGCATTTATGCGGGCATTCGAGTTAGTTTGCCAGTTCCTCGGCATTGGTTGCACCCGGGCTCTCTTCTTCCACGTCTTCCATCTCCAGAGGTCCGGTTCCCGTGGTCGCCACAGTTGGGTTTCTTTCAAGCAGCCCGTGCGTCTGTTCAAGACGTACGAGGATTCTGTTCGCCATTTCAAAAGCCGGTGGTACGTGGTGATGCCGATTACCCGGGCTGCCCTTCACTCTCTATACTACTATCAACGGGAACCCAACGGGGAGGAGACGCTGATGTCGAAGATACCGCTGAGGTGGCAGCGTGATCATTTCGATCTCTCCACGGCGCATTACCGGGTCAAGTACGCGATGCTCGGCGAGGAGGATAGGCTCGCGTACAAGAAGCTGGTCGATTACGTGCAGAGCTTCAGCTTGGCGTTCTGGGCGAATCGACAGGGCGTGCCCTACCTGGATGAGGCCGGGGAGCTAATCACCGAGACGCGTTATATCAATACGAAGGCTCTGCTTGAGTGTGATACCGAGGAGGAAGCTCTGGCGTTATTGAGTAGGCAGACTTTGTTTAGCTTTTTATTTCTGTTTATGACTTCGGTCGCTAATGTTTGTGTGTAATTTACTTGCAGGTGCCATGCCCAATGCTCGTGATCGGGTGCTGAAGCTAGCGAATCAGGTCGGCGCTCCTGACCGGGTGCCCAAGAAGAAGAAGAAAACTGTGGCCCGTGTCTCGGAGACTGCTGGCGATGCCGGGGTCGGTCCCTCGCAGGCGGCGAGCGTGATTCCTTCCTCTCCTCCTCGATCTAACCCGATCACCATTCCTGATAGCAGTCCGTCGCCAGCGGCTTCTCCCCTCCATAAACGGAAGCGTCCGGCTGGGGCCCTTACCAGGTCGTCTCCAGGAGGTTCGCATGGACCGGGCAGCTATCTTCTGCCTCCCTGCTATGTGGAACGGTCGTTCTTCAAGGCCGAGGAGTCGATTGCTGTGCCTGCGCCTGAGGCCAAGGCTATTCTGGACCAGGATGTTGCTGCCCGGAGGAAAGATTTGGCCAGGGATATTGCTGCCGTCATCCGGGTGATGGAGACGGCCATGGTTCTGACCGACACTTCGGTCTCCACCGCCTCGCTGGAGGAAGCCCTTTTGCAGGTTCGGACAGAGAAGGAAAGACTATCTCAAGATCTGTCGGACTACAAAGAAGAGCATCAGTTGCAGGAAGGGCTGCGCCAGAAGCTGGAGGAGGTGGAAAGGGAGAGGGACCAGTTGAAGGCTGCTAAGGCGAGCCTGGAAGAGCAGGTGGTCGACCATCAGAAGTTGACCGAGGACAACGCCTACCTACGGGCTCAGGTTGAGTCTCTCGAGGGAAAGGTCCGTCCTCTGGCAGATGAGACCGAGGAGGAACGCGCCTTGGCTCGCGCGGTGAGTTGCTAGGGCATATTCGGACTCTCAACCAAGATCTTGTGGCCTGCTTCAAAGAGGGTTTCGACAATGCTGTCGAGCAGCTCGGGCTTCTGAACCCTGAGTTGGTGACGGAAGGGTCGGCCTATAACTGCTGCGTCCGGGATGGTGAGATCATCTGCCCGTTTGAAGTGGAGGAGGAGCTGGGGGGAGAAGAAGAAGAAGAGGATGAAGAGGAGCTCCGAGCGGAGTCTTAGTTTATATGTTTTTCTTATCATGGCCTGCGTGCCTTATGTATTTTGGCCTTCGGGCGTTGTAATATGGCCTTCGGGCGTACTTGGCTTCGGCCGCTTTTGTCGTTTCTAATGTATGAATATTTTTGTTACCGTTCATTGTGCTCGTTTGTGTTTGATACTTGTTTGCATGAATTCGTACTCTGCTCGACTTTGTTAATCTCCTCGGTTTAGGGAACCGACGAAGTGTCGGGCTTTGTGCCCGTGGGTATCGAAGCCCGGGTCCGTTGTTCGAACCCTGGTCCCGAGGCTTGGGTCCTCCCATCGCGAGCTGGGTGCCCTGCCAGTCTTGGTACTTCGACGTTGGGTCTTGGTCAAGATCCCAACCGTCGGGGAGGGTTGTGTTTGTTATGTGACCCCGGATCGTTCCCGGGTCTCGTGGTTCCTCCCTGGGGTTTTGGGGACGAAGAGCGTGGCCGTACCTGCCACGTCTCCCCGTGGCGTACTTAGCTGTAATATTGTCTAAGTTTTTCTGCGTTCCATGGTCGAGCGAGTTGTTCTCCTTGTAGGTTTTCTAGGTAATAGGCCCCGTTGCTCGTTTTGTCGCGGACGCGGTAAGGGCCTTCCCAGTTGGCCGCCAGTTTGCCCTCTCTCGGGTTTTTCTGGTTTCTTCTGAGGACCAGGGTGCCGACCTGGAACTCTCTTTTTATGACTTTCGCGTCATGGCGTAGTGCTATTTTTTGTTTGAGGGTTGTTTCCCGGAGAGCTGCTTCGGAACGTATCTCATCGACTAGGTCGAGCTCGGCTCTAAGGGTTTCATCGTTCATTTCCTCGTCTAGGGGCTCCTCCGTCCTCCTCGTTGGCGTCCGTATCTCCACCGGGATGACTGCCTCGGTGCCGTAAGTTAGTCGGAACGGGGTTTCCCCGGTGGTAGAATGTGGTGTCGTGCGGTAGGCCCATAGGACGCTATGTAGCTCCTCGACCCATGCCCTCTTTGCCTCGCCGAGTCTGCGTTTGAGGCCACGTAAGATTACCCTGTTGGCCGCCTCTGCCTGCCCGTTCGTCTGCGGATGCTCGACAGACGTGAAATGTTGTGTGGTGCCCAGGCTGGCGATGAAGTCCTGGAATCCTCCGTCCGTGAATTGTGTCCCGTTGTCTGTGACAAGTGCCTGGGGTATACCGAACCGAGCGAGGATGTTGCGTTTGAAGAACCGGAGAATGTTCTGCGCGGTTATTTTAGCCAGTGCCTCCGCCTCGATCCATTTGGTGAAGTAATCCACCCCGACGATGAGGTATTTATTCTGATATGATCCGGTGACGAAGGGCCCGAGGATGTCCATGCCCCACCACGCGAAGGGCCATGGGGAAGACAGCGATTTGAGGTCGTTCGGGGGTGCGAGGTGCATGTCGGCATGTCGTTGGCATTTGTCACATCTTTTGACGTGCTCTTTCGAATCGTTTTGCATGGTCGGCCAGTAGTAGCCTGCTCGAAGGGCTTTTCGTGCGAGCGATCGTCCGCCGAGGTGTTGAGCGTTAATTCCCCGGTGTATCTCTCCGAGTATGTCGGGGACTTTCTCTTCCTCGACGCATTTGAGTAGTGGGATGGAGAATCCTCTCCGGTAGAGTTTGCCTTCGAGGAGTACGTACGAGCATGCGCGTCGTTTGACAGTGGTCGCCTCTTTCGGGTCAGCCGGGAGTTCGTCTCGTGTGAGGTAATTGTAGATGGGTGTCATCCAACAGTGGGCATCTCCAATAGCGTTGACCTCGAGTGGAGGCGGTAGTTTGTTGATGCTGGGCCGAGGGAGGATTTCTTGGATTACTGATTTATTCCCACCCTTTTTCCTCGTGCTGGCTAGTTTGGAGAGAACGTCTGCCCGTGTGTTGTGCTCGCGGGGTATGTGTTGAACTTCCCATTTTTCAAATCTATCAAGTTTTTCTTTGACGAGGGACAAGTACTCGAGGAGGTTGTCGTTCTTGGTTTGGTATTCTCCTCGCACTTGTGAGGCCACGAGCTGGGAGTCGGTGGATATTTTTACCTCTTTTGCTCCTAGGTCCTCGGCTAACCTCAGGCCTGCGAGGAAGGCTTCGTATTCGGCTTGGTTGTTTGATGTTGGGAACGCTAGCGCTAATGATACCTCTATCAGGATCCCTTCTTCATTTTCGAGGATGATCCCGGCCCCGCTGCCTGATGTGCTAGAGGCGCCATCGACGAAGATCGTCCATTTGTGGGCGCTTTCTGCTGGAGTCGGGCAGTGGGTCATCTCCGCGACGAAGTCGGCCAGTGCCTGAGCTTTCAAGGCTTTTCTATTTTCGTATTGTATGTCGAATTCGGAGAGTTCTAGGGACCACTTGAGCATCCTCCCGGCCATATCCGGGCGCCCGAGCAGCTGTTTGATTGGCTGGTCGGTCCTCACCTTTATCGTGTGTGCGAGGAAGTAATATCGTAGTCTCCTTGCTGTGTTGATGAGGGCCAGGGCGACCTTTTCGATTTGCTGATATCGGAGCTCGGGACCTTGGAGTGCTTTACTCGTAAAATAGATGGGTTTTTGTCCTTCGTCGGTTTCTCTTATTAGAACGGCGCTGACGGCCTCGGTTGCCACGGATAGGTATAAGTATAGGGTTTCCTTTTCTGATGGCCGTGATAAGACCGGGGGTTGGGACAGAACCTTCTTTAGATGGAGTAGCGCTTGCTCGCATTCATCGGTCCAGTCGAAGGTAGCCTCTTTGCGAAGGAGTCTGAAGAACGGCAACGCGTGCTGGGCGGACTTGGCGATGAAACGGGAGAGTGAGGCGAGCACTCCATTGAGTGACTGGATCGATTTTTTGGTTTTCGGGGTCGGAAACTCCGAGAATGCCTGGCATTTGTCGGGGTTGGCCTCGATCCCTCTTTCGGTGAGGTAGAAACCGAGGAACTTGCCTGCCCGGACTCCGAACGTGCATTTCTCGGGGTTGAACCTCATTTTACACTGTCTCGCCTGCGCGAATACCTTCGTAAGGTGTCGAGCATGGGTTATCTCCTCGTGTGATTTGACGATCATGTCGTCCATGTATACTTCGAGCATGTCCCCTATTTCGTCCTTGAAGACTTTGTTCATCATGCGTTGGTATGTAGCGCCAGCGTTCTTGAGCCCAAACGGCATCACGTTGTAATAGTAATTGCCCGTTGGGGTCATGAACGCTGTGTGTTTCTTGTCTGCGGGCGACATAGGGATCTGGTTGTATCCACTATATGCGTCCATGAAGGACAAGAGTTTAAAACCTGCAGAGTTGTCAACGAGCGAGTCTATATTAGGGAGGGGGAAAGCATCTTTCGGGCAAGCCCTATTAAGATCAGTATAATCAACACACATACGCCATTTTCCATTATTTTTCTTAACGAGGACTACATTAGAGAGCCAGGTTGTGTACTGGGCTTCAGAAATAAAATTTGCCTCTAAGAGGTCTTTTACAGCTCGCTCGGCAGCCTCTGCCTTTTCGGGCGATTGCTTGCGTCTACGCTGTGCTATGGGCTTGGCTGCCCGGTCTACAGCTAGCTTATGACACGCGATCTCGGGGTCCAGCCCGGGCATTTCTGCGGCATTCCACGCGAAGAGGTCGGAGTTCTCTTTGAGGCATGCTACTAGCTCTTCTCTTGTTTCCTCGGGTAGTCCCTTACCTATCTTCACCGTCCTTTCCGGATCGTCCCCAAGAGGAATGAGTTCGAACTCCCCGTCGGGGATTGGTCGGACCGGGTGTTCGAGAGAGCGTTCCTTGGGGAACCTCCCCTCTTCGGTCTCGTCCAGCCCGATGCGACAGTCGAGGTCGATGGCGTTGACTCCTCGGGCAGGATCCTCGGTCTTGAGTTTTTTGTTGTTGCAGTTGCTCTTCGTGCTGACTACGGCCTGTCCTTTTACTGCGGCGTCGTAGCATCGTCGGGCTGCTTCGATGTCACCATGGATGGTGACCACACGTCCTAATTTGGTGTAGTATTTCATCTTCAGGTGGACGGTGGATGGGACCGCAGTGAGTTCGGCCAGTGTCGGGCGTCCAAAGATGCAATTGTAGAGAGACGGACAGTCTACGACCAGGAATTGGATTTTGACTTCCCTGGCCGTTTCTTGTTCGCCGAAGGTGACGAGGAGCTCAACATATCCCCACGGTCTGGTTGTTGCTCCGTTGAATCCTTGGAGATCTGATCCGACGTAGGGGGCTAAGTTGGTCTTGTCTAGCTTCAGAGTCTTGAAGAGGTGGACGTACATGATATCCACTGAGCTGCCTTCGTCGACCAGGATGCGTCGTACGTCGAATCGGGCCATCTTTGCTCTTATCAATAGTGGGATGGCCGAGTTCGGGGATCCGCCCGGGAGTTCCTCCAGGAAGAAGGATATTGGGTTGGATTTTCCCGGTATTTTGTCAATGTCGCTTTCTGCTCGGGGGCAGTCAGTAGGAGTTCGTCGAACTTACGTTTGACGGAGAGGGCCGCGGATTCCCCGTTAGTTCCTCCTCCTGATATCACCAGTGTGGTAGGGAAGTCTTCCCAGGGGCTGAGTGCAGTGATCTTGCCCTCGGGTAATGGTTCGGGGAGGAAGAAATCTTCCGGTCGTGACACGCAGAGGGCCACTTGATAGGGAGAGTTGTCAGGGGGTGTGTTTTCCCGGGGTCTCTTCTTCTCTGGCTCGTCGTGTCTGGGAGCTTCGTTCTTCCTCGTGTACTGCTTCAGGTGCCCTTCTTGGATTAAAATTTCAATCGCATCTTTCAGGTGGACGCAGTCTTCGGTCACGTGCCCGTGACTTCTGTGGAACCGGCAGTACTTTGATTTGTCGGTGTGGGGCTTTGGTGCAGACGGTTTTGGGAACCTGACCCTGCCCTGCTTAAATTCAGAGTTGATACATTCTGCGAGGATACGCTCTCGAGGAGCTGTCAGTAAGGTGTACTCGCTATATCTGCCCGCGGGGCCTCTTCCTTCCCGGAGCTCGCGAGGTCTTTCTTCTCTTCGTTTGTCTCCGTTGCGACGGGAAATGCTCGTGTCCTCGCGTTTTGAGTGCTCGGTCTCCCCAGCGTTACGTCCGCTGCGGGCATTGTGTGCCACCTGCTTTTCCTCGTATCTGATGTAGGCCTGGGCTTTATGCAGGAGCTCGTTTAAGGTGCGGGGAGGCTCGATCCCTACGGCTCTGCTAAGTTCACTGCCGGGTAAGAGACCTCTCTCGAGGAGATACTTCTTCATGTGCTCGGTGGTATCTACCTCGACAGCTTCCTGGTTGAATCGCTCGATGTATGAGCGCAGTGTTTCATTCTTCTTCTGCACTATGGCTTCAAGGGTCGCCTCAGTCTTGGGGTGACGACGGGAAGCTGTAAAGTGCCGGGTGAACATGGACCTCATGACTCTCCATGACGTAATGGACTCAGGGGCCAAGCTTTTGTACCAGGCCATGGCCCCTTTCCTGAGGGTCGTTGAGAACAGTCGGCATTTGAGGTGCCCGGTTATATCATTGCGGTAGTCGAGCATCGCGTTGACGTTGTCGACGTGATCGTCGGGATCTGTAGTCCCGTCGTACACAGCTAGGTTTGGCGGTTTCTCCATGCCTTTGGGGAGCGGGGCCTCCATTATCGCCCGAGATAGGGGGCAATGCAAATCTTCCTCGTCGCTCCTTAAGGGAGACAGTTCGTTGTTGTCGGGGCTGTGCCCGCGCCTTGGTGATGTTCTCGCTCGACCACCGTCACGACGGGCGCGTGCCCTGCTGGCGTAGGGTTCGGGAGAGCGACGTCCTCGCTTCTTCGTTGGCTCCGAACGTTGTTGTGTCCTACTCACCGGCTGGGGCCGGGCTTCTTGTCGTTCGGCTTCGAGGGCCATGATTCGTTTGTGCTGCTGGTGGAGCATAGAACCGGCTTGATTGAGGGCATTCACCATGGCAATCATTACGGCGTCTCCTTCAACGGGAACGGGAATGGGATGAAATGTCTCTGCCCCTAAATTGTGGGCGTGAGAGGCATCTCCGTTGTTTTGGGGCTCTGGAGACGGGGTGGATGGATGACCGTCCCGAACGTCCGCTTCATGGGATGGCGGGCCGTCGTCCATATTGTAGTTGACGAGGGGACGGCTGTGATCGCTATGTTGTTCTCCGGCCATGTTGGAAGGACAGAAACAAATGAGCTTTTGATCCTCGTTTGATGAAGATGGGGATAGCTAGTTCCCACAGACGGCGCCACTGATCTCACCTGATCAGGAGGGCCTTCCAAGGTCTTGGTGAATGGGCCGGAGAATGAAATGAGAGGGGGGTGTACCTGCAAGGTGCTCCAACGCTTAAGTCAGAAAAGGTACAGAATGAGATTATCAGAGTGTGAGTTAGGATACCTGCCCCTTTGCCATGAAAGGGGTATTTATATTGAGCCCCCAGCGCTGGGCCAAGGCTCCTAATGGGCTGGATTAGCTAGGCCCAAGGAGGAGCTGCCAGGGGACGCGTAAGAAGCGTTAAGACCTAGACCAAGGTCTGCCCCCTGGTCCAACTGCCCCTATCCCTAAGGAGACAATATAGGGGAGTTGGGTGACGTGGTGAGTGAGATGCCGTTATGGCTCTGCCCGACACAACTTAGGTGCCCGCGGCGTGGGTTGACGATGAGTGGATGGAGATCATATGAGGAGGACCCGCTCGTTGTCCGACACGTATTTAAGGGGCCGGGGAGACATTCTCCGGGCGGACGGTCGTTCACCTGACGTGTCCCCGTGGTCGCTTGGATACGGTCGTTTGGACGTGGGCTTGGCGAGCATTGGGCCGCGCCGTGCTAAGCGTCGTGGCCCAGTCCAGAACAGTAGTCATTCGTTAAGATTTGATGTAACAAAGGTATCATTCGAAGAATACGAGTTGACTGCATAAGTTTGAGGTTTCCATATGAGAGACGCGAGTGACAAAGATGTTAAAGTTTTTGTTTTGAGAGAGACGAGTGAAAGAGTTATTAGAGTTTTGTCACTCGCGTCTCTCTCAAAACAAAACAAAACTCTCAAAACAAAACTCTAATAACTCTTTCACTCGTCTCTCTCAAAACAAAAACTTTAACATCTTTGTCACTCGCGTCTCTCATATGGAAACCTCAAACTTATGCAGTCAACTCGTATTCTTCGAATGATACCTTTGTTACATCAAATCTTAACGAATGACTACTGTTCTGGACTGGGCCACGACGCTTAGCACGGCGCGGCCCAATGCTCGCCAAGCCCACGTCCAAACGACCGTATCCAAGCGACCACGGGGACACGTCAGGTGAACGACCGTCCGCCCGGAGAATGTCTCCCCGGCCCCTTAAATACGTGTCGGACAACGAGCGGGTCCTCCTCATATGATCTCCATCCACTCATCGTCAACCCACGCCGCGGGCACCTAAGTTGTGTCGGGCAGAGCCATAACGGCATCTCACTCACCACGTCACCCAACTCCCCTATATTGTCTCCTTAGGGATAGGGGCAGTTGGACCAGGGGGCAGACCTTGGTCTAGGTCTTAACGCTTCTTACGCGTCCCCTGGCAGCTCCTCCTTGGGCCTAGCTAATCCAGCCCATTAGGAGCCTTGGCCCAGCGCTGGGGGCTCAATATAAATACCCCTTTCATGGCAAAGGGGCAGGTATCCTAACTCACACTCTGATAATCTCATTCTGTACCTTTTCTGACTTAAGCGTTGGAGCACCTTGCAGGTACACCCCCCTCTCATTTCATTCTCCGGCCCATTCACCAAGACCTTGGAAGGCCCTCCTGATCAGGTGAGATCAGTGGCGCCGTCTGTGGGAACTAGCTATCCCCATCTTCATCAAACGAGGATCAAAAGCTCATTTGTTTCTGTCCTTCCAACATGGCCGGAGAACAACATAGCGATCACAGCCGTCCCCTCGTCAACTACAATATGGACGACGGCCCGCCATCCCATGAAGCGGACGTTCGGGACGGTCATCCATCCACCCCGTCTCCAGAGCCCCAAAACAACGGAGATGCCTCTCACGCCCACAATTTAGGGGCAGAGACATTTCATCCCATTCCCGTTCCCGTTGAAGGAGACGCCGTAATGATTGCCATGGTGAATGCCCTCAATCAAGCCGGTTCTATGCTCCACCAGCAGCACAAACGAATCATGGCCCTCGAAGCCGAACGACAAGAAGCCCGGCCCCAGCCGGTGAGTAGGACACAACAACGTTCGGAGCCAACGAAGAAGCGAGGACGTCGCTCTCCCGAACCCTACGCCAGCAGGGCACGCGCCCGTCGTGACGGTGGTCGAGCGAGAACATCACCAAGGCGCGGGCACAGCCCCGACAACAACGAACTGTCTCCCTTAAGGAGCGACGAGGAAGATTTGCATTGCCCCCTATCTCGGGCGATAATGGAGGCCCCGCTCCCCAAAGGCATGGAGAAACCGCCAAACCTAGCTGTGTACGACGGGACTACAGATCCCGACGATCACGTCGACAACGTCAACGCGATGCTCGACTACCGCAATGATATAACCGGGCACCTCAAATGCCGACTGTTCTCAACGACCCTCAGGAAAGGGGCCATGGCCTGGTACAAAAGCTTGGCCCCTGAGTCCATTACGTCATGGAGAGTCATGAGGTCCATGTTCACCCGGCACTTTACAGCTTCCCGTCGTCACCCCAAGACTGAGGCGACCCTTGAAGCCATAGTGCAGAAGAAGAATGAAACACTGCGCTCATACATCGAGCGATTCAACCAGGAAGCTGTCGAGGTAGATACCACCGAGCACATGAAGAAGTATCTCCTCGAGAGAGGTCTCTTACCCGGCAGTGAACTTAGCAGAGCCGTAGGGATCGAGCCTCCCCGCACCTTAAACGAGCTCCTGCATAAAGCCCAGGCCTACATCAGATACGAGGAAAAGCAGGTGGCACACAATGCCCGCAGCGGACGTAACGCTGGGGAGACCGAGCACTCAAAACGCGAGGACACGAGCATTTCCCGTCGCAACGGAGACAAACGAAGAGAAGAAAGACCTCGCGAGCTCCGGGAAGGAAGAGGCCCCGCGGGCAGATATAGCGAGTACACCTTACTGACAGCTCCTCGAGAGCGTATCCTCGCAGAATGTATCAACTCTGAATTTAAGCAGGGCAGGGTCAGGTTCCCAAAACCGTCTGCACCAAAGCCCCACACCGACAAATCAAAGTACTGCCGGTTCCACAGAAGTCACGGGCACGTGACCGAAGACTGCGTCCACCTGAAAGATGCGATTGAAATTTTAATCCAAGAAGGGCACCTGAAGCAGTACACGAGGAAGAACGAAGCTCCCAGACACGACGAGCCAGAGAAGAAGAGACCCCGGGAAAACACACCCCCTGACAACTCTCCCTATCAAGTGGCCCTCTGCGTGTCACGACCGGAAGATTTCTTCCTCCCCGAACCATTACCCGAGGGCAAGATCACTGCACTCAGCCCCTGGGAAGACTTCCCTACCACACTGGTGATATCAGGAGGAGGAACTAACGGGGAATCCGCGGCCCTCTCCGTCAAACGTAAGTTCGACGAACTCCTACTGACTGCCCCCGAGCAGAAAGCGACATTGACAAAATACCGGGGAAAATCCAACCCAATATCCTTCTTCCTGGAGGAACTCCCGGGCGGATCCCCGAACTCGGCCATCCCACTATTGATAAGAGCAAAGATGGCCCGATTCGACGTACGACGCATCCTGGTCGACGAAGGCAGCTCAGTGGATATCATGTACGTCCACCTCTTCAAGACTCTGAAGCTAGACAAGACCAACTTAGCCCCCTACGTCGGATCAGATCTCCAAGGATTCAACGGAGCAACAACCAGACCGTGGGGATATGTTGAGCTCCTCGTCACCTTCGGCGAACAAGAAACGGCCAGGGAAGTCAAAATCCAATTCCTGGTCGTAGACTGTCCGTCTCTCTACAATTGCATCTTTGGACGCCCGACACTGGCCGAACTCACTGCGGTCCCATCCACCGTCCACCTGAAGATGAAATACTACACCAAATTAGGACGTGTGGTCACCATCCATGGTGACATCGAAGCAGCCCGACGATGCTACGACGCCGCAGTAAAAGGACAGGCCGTAGTCAGCACGAAGAGCAACTGCAACAACAAAAAACTCAAGACCGAGGATCCTGCCCGAGGAGTCAACGCCATCGACCTCGACTGTCGCATCGGGCTGGACGAGACCGAAGAGGGGAGGTTCCCAAGGAACGCTCTCTCGAACACCCGGTCCGACCAATCCCCGACGGGGAGTTCGAACTCATTCCTCTTGGGGACGATCCGGAAAGGACGGTGAAGATAGGTAAGGGACTACCCGAGGAAACAAGAGAAGAGCTAGTAGCATGCCTCAAAGAGAACTCCGACCTCTTCGCGTGGAATGCCGCAGAAATGCCCGGGCTGGACCCCGAGATCGCGTGTCATAAGCTAGCTGTAGACCGGGCAGCCAAGCCCATAGCACAGCGTAGACGCAAGCAATCGCCCGAAAAGGCAGAGGCTGCCGAGCGAGCTGTAAAAGACCTCTTAGAGGCAAATTTTATTTCTGAAGCCCAGTACACAACCTGGCTCTCTAATGTAGTCCTCGTTAAGAAAAATAATGGAAAATGGCGTATGTGTGTTGATTATACTGATCTTAATAGGGCTTGCCCGAAAGATGCTTTCCCCCTCCCTAATATAGACTCGCTCGTTGACAACTCTGCAGGTTTTAAACTCTTGTCCTTCATGGACGCATATAGTGGATACAACCAGATCCCTATGTCGCCCGCAGACAAGAAACACACAGCGTTCATGACCCCAACGGGCAATTACTATTACAACGTGATGCCGTTTGGGCTCAAGAACGCTGGCGCTACATACCAACGCATGATGAACAAAGTCTTCAAGGACGAAATAGGGGACATGCTCGAAGTATACATGGACGACATGATCGTCAAATCACACGAGGAGATAACCCATGCTCGACACCTTACGAAGGTATTCGCGCAGGCGAGACAGTGTAAAATGAGGTTCAACCCCGAGAAATGCACGTTCGGAGTCCGGGCAGGCAAGTTCCTCGGTTTCTACCTCACCGAAAGAGGGATCGAGGCCAACCCCGACAAATGCCAGGCATTCTCGGAGTTTCCGACCCCGAAAACCAAAAAATCGATCCAGTCACTCAATGGAGTGCTCGCCTCACTCTCCCGTTTCATCGCCAAGTCCGCCCAGCACGCGTTGCCGTTCTTCAGACTCCTTCGCAAAGAGGCTACCTTCGACTGGACCGATGAATGCGAGCAAGCGCTACTCCATCTAAAGAAGGTTCTGTCCCAACCCCCGGTCTTATCACGGCCATCAGAAAAGGAAACCCTATACTTATACCTATCCGTGGCAACCGAGGCCGTCAGCGCCGTTCTAATAAGAGAAACCGACGAAGGACAAAAACCCATCTATTTTACGAGTAAAGCACTCCAAGGTCCCGAGCTCCGATATCAGCAAATCGAAAAGGTCGCCCTGGCCCTCATCAACACAGCAAGGAGACTACGATATTACTTCCTCGCACACACGATAAAGGTGAGGACCGACCAGCCAATCAAACAGCTGCTCGGGCGCCCGGATATGGCCGGGAGGATGCTCAAGTGGTCCCTAGAACTCTCCGAATTCGACATACAATACGAAAATAGAAAAGCCTTGAAAGCTCAGGCACTGGCCGACTTCGTCGCGGAGATGACCCACTGCCCGACTCCAGCAGAAAGCGCCCACAAATGGACGATCTTCGTCGATGGCGCCTCTAGCACATCAGGCAGCGGGGCCGGGATCATCCTCGAAAATGAAGAAGGGATCCTGATAGAGGTATCATTAGCGCTAGCGTTCCCAACATCAAACAACCAAGCCGAATACGAAGCCTTCCTCGCAGGCCTGAGGTTAGCCGAGGACCTAGGAGCAAAAGAGGTAAAAATATCCACCGACTCCCAGCTCGTGGCCTCACAAGTGCGAGGAGAATACCAAACCAAGAACGACAACCTCCTCGAGTACTTGTCCCTCGTCAAAGAAAAACTTGATAGATTTGAAAAATGGGAAGTTCAACACATACCCCGCGAGCACAACACACGGGCAGACGTTCTCTCCAAACTAGCCAGCACGAGGAAAAAAGGGTGGGAATAAATCAGTAATCCAAGAAATCCTCCCTCGGCCCAGCATCAACAAACTACCGCCTCCACTCGAGGTCAACGCTATTGGAGATGCCCACTGTTGGATGACACCCATCTACAATTACCTCACACGAGACGAACTCCCGGCTGACCCGAAAGAGGCGACCACTGTCAAACGACGCGCATGCTCGTACGTACTCCTCGAAGGCAAACTCTACCGGAGAGGATTCTCCATCCCACTACTCAAATGCGTCGAGGAAGAGAAAGTCCCCGACATACTCGGAGAGATACACCGGGGAATTAACGCTCAACACCTCGGCGGACGATCGCTCGCACGAAAAGCCCTTCGAGCAGGCTACTACTGGCCGACCATGCAAAACGATTCGAAAGAGCACGTCAAAAGATGTGACAAATGCCAACGACATGCCGACATGCACCTCGCACCCCCGAACGACCTCAAATCGCTGTCTTCCCCATGGCCCTTCGCGTGGTGGGGCATGGACATCCTCGGGCCCTTCGTCACCGGATCATATCAGAATAAATACCTCATCGTCGGGGTGGATTACTTCACCAAATGGATCGAGGCGGAGGCACTGGCTAAAATAACCGCGCAGAACATTCTCCGGTTCTTCAAACGCAACATCCTCGCTCGGTTCGGTATACCCCAGGCACTTGTCACAGACAACGGGACACAATTCACGGACGGAGGATTCCAGGACTTCATCGCCAGCCTGGGCACCACACAACATTTCACGTCTGTCGAGCATCCGCAGACGAACGGGCAGGCAGAGGCGGCCAACAGGGTAATCTTACGTGGCCTCAAACGCAGACTCGGCGAGGCAAAGAGGGCATGGGTCGAGGAGCTACATAGCGTCCTATGGGCCTACCGCACGACACCACATTCTACCACCGGGGAAACCCCGTTCCGACTAACTTACGGCACCGAGGCAGTCATCCCGGTGGAGATACGGACGCCAACGAGGAGGACGGAGGAGCCCCTAGACGAGGAAATGAACGATGAAACCCTTAGAGCCGAGCTCGACCTAGTCGATGAGATACGTTCCGAAGCAGCTCTCCGGGAAACAACCCTCAAACAAAAAATAGCACTACGCCATGACGCGAAAGTCATAAAAAGAGAGTTCCAGGTCGGCACCCTGGTCCTCAGAAGAAACCAGAAAAACCCGAGAGAGGGCAAACTGGCGGCCAACTGGGAAGGCCCTTACCGCGTCCGCGACAAAACGAGCAACGGGGCCTATTACCTAGAAAACCTACAAGGAGAACAACTCGCTCGACCATGGAACGCAGAAAAACTTAGACAATATTACAGCTAAGTACGCCACGGGGAGACGTGGCAGGTACGGCCACGCTCTTCGTCCCCAAAACCCCAGGGAGGAACCACGAGACCCGGGAACGATCCGGGGTCACATAACAAACACAACCCTCCCCGACGGTTGGGATCTTGACCAAGACCCAACGTCGAAGTACCAAGACTGGCAGGGCACCCAGCTCGCGATGGGAGGACCCAAGCCTCGGGACCAGGGTTCGAACAACGGACCCGGGCTTCGATACCCACGGGCACAAAGCCCGACACTTCGTCGGTTCCCTAAACCGAGGAGATTAACAAAGTCGAGCAGAGTACGAATTCATGCAAACAAGTATCAAACACAAACGAGCACAATGAACGGTAACAAAATATTCATACATTAGAAACGACAAAAGCGGCCGAAGCCAAGTACGCCCGAAGGCCATATTACAACGCCCGAAGGCCAAAATACATAAGGCACGCAGGCCATGATAAGAAAAACATATAAACTAAGACTCCGCTCGGAGCTCCTCTTCATCCTCTTCTTCTTCTTCTCCCCCCAGCTCCTCCTCCACTTCAAACGGGCAGATGATCTCACCATCCCGGACGCAGCAGTTATAGGCCGACCCTTCCGTCACCAACTCAGGGTTCAGAAGCCCGAGCTGCTCGACAGCATTGTCGAAACCCTCTTTGAAGCAGGCCACAAGATCTTGGTTGAGAGTCCGAATATGCCCTAGCAACTCACCGCGCGAGCCAAAGGCGCGTTCCTCCTCGGTCTCATCTGCCAGAGGACGGACCTTTCCCTCGAGAGACTCAACCTGAGCCCGTAGGTAGGCGTTGTCCTCGGTCAACTTCTGATGGTCGACCACCTGCTCTTCCAGGCTCGCCTTAGCAGCCTTCAACTGGTCCCTCTCCCTTTCCACCTCCTCCAGCTTCTGGCGCAGCCCTTCCTGCAACTGATGCTCTTCTTTGTAGTCCGACAGATCTTGAGATAGTCTTTCCTTCTCTGTCCGAACCTGCAAAAGGGCTTCCTCCAGCGAGGCGGTGGAGACCGAAGTGTCGGTCAGAACCATGGCCGTCTCCATCACCCGGATGACGGCAGCAATATCCCTGGCCAGATCTTTCCTCCGGGCAGCAACATCCTGGTCCAGAATAGCCTTGGCCTCAGGCGCAGGCACAGCAATCGACTCCTCGGCCTTGAAGAACGACCGTTCCACATAGCAGGGAGGCAGAAGATAGCTGCCCGGTCCATGCGAACCTCCTGGAGACGACCTGGTAAGGGCCCCAGCCGGACGCTTCCGTTTATGGAGGGGAGAAGCCGCTGGCGACGGACTGCTATCAGGAATGGTGATCGGGTTAGATCGAGGAGGAGAGGAAGGAATCACGCTCGCCGCCTGCGAGGGACCGACCCCGGCATCGCCAGCAGTCTCCGAGACACGGGCCACAGTTTTCTTCTTCTTCTTGGGCACCCGGTCAGGAGCGCCGACCTGATTCGCTAGCTTCAGCACCCGATCACGAGCATTGGGCATGGCACCTGCAAGTAAATTACACACAAACATTAGCGACCGAAGTCATAAACAGAAATAAAAAGCTAAACAAAGTCTGCCTACTCAATAACGCCAGAGCTTCCTCCTCGGTATCACACTCAAGCAGAGCCTTCGTATTGATATAACGCGTCTCGGTGATTAGCTCCCCGGCCTCATCCAGGTAGGGCACGCCCTGTCGATTCGCCCAGAACGCCAAGCTGAAGCTCTGCACGTAATCGACCAGCTTCTTGTACGCGAGCCTATCCTCCTCGCCGAGCATCGCGTACTTGACCCGGTAATGCGCCGTGGAGAGATCGAAATGATCACGCTGCCACCTCAGCGGTATCTTCGACATCAGCGTCTCCTCCCCGTTGGGTTCCCGTTGATAGTAGTATAGAGAGTGAAGGGCAGCCCGGGTAATCGGCATCACCACGTACCACCGGCTTTTGAAATGGCGAACAGAATCCTCGTACGTCTTGAACAGACGCACGGGCTGCTTGAAAGAAACCCAACTGTGGCGACCACGGGAACCGGACCTCTGGAGATGGAAGACGTGGAAGAAGAGAGCCCGGGTGCAACCAATGCCGAGGAACTGGCAAACTAACTCGAATGCCCGCATAAATGCGAGGGCATTAGGATGTAGTTGGGACGGCGCCAGCCGGAGCCACTTGAAGACCGACATCTGGAAGGAGTTGAAGGGCAGTCTGATCCCCGCCTCACGAAAAGCAAATTCATACATGGTGAACTGCTTCCCGGGAAATGATGACAAATGCGGTCTTCTTCCTTGGGGGCGCAGCAATACCAGTTTGGTGGATCCTCCCGGCTTATGGTCTCGACCATAGCGTGAGCAGTGATGGCCTCGTCACAGAAGTCGGATTCCTCCTCCAAGGGCTCGTCCGCAACCCATGAGAAGTCGACCTGCCCGGAAGAGGAGGCGTGTTCGGTACCATCTCGGACACTCCCATCCCCGACAGGGAGACGAGCGATTGTCGCGTCTTCGGTGGAGGACCCAGAATCTTCCTTCCTCGGTCGTAAGCGCCCGGTAGCACCTGAAACGCAGACAGAAAGAGTGAATTCGACGTCATATCAAATCCACCCTTCCACCGCAGGTCAAGTGAAAGGGCGTAGCGGCGACGGACACTAACCGTGCTCAACTCGGTGGCGCGCGCACTCTATGGAGACCAGGCATAAACTTCATACAGCCTATGCAAGTATCGCCCAGCATATGAAGTTTATGCCCGGTACAGTAGGATCCCAACCCTATTTTCTACCACCTAATATACACCTACAGTCCACTACACTGTTCCCAAGTTAAACCTAACCACATTTCTACAACATTATCATGCGTTTGACAGAAAACAACAAGGAAAAAGAATGGGTCACAGTGGAAAATCGTACCTGACATAGTTAAGTTGAAAGGGTACGGTGGTGTCCGAGCAGAAGACGGTGGTTCAGATAGGAGGACGGGCGGAGACGGCGGTCCAGACGGTTGAGCAAGCAAACGAGAGAGAAGGTGGAGATCTCCGGTGAACGTATGAGCGAGAAAAAAAGGTAGAAATGAAGTTACTCAACCCCTTTTTATAGGGCTCGGCACGTGGACCAACACGCTAGGTCATCATTGCCTAGCCTGCCTACGCCGTCTTTGCGCGCGAAACGAAGCGACGCCACTAATCGTGAGACACGTCTATCAAAGATAAGAAGCTGAAACGACCCGAGCACCTGTCCGTCTCCTCGACTCACCAAGACGCCTCCTCCCCGCGCCATACCCACGTTTACTACAAGGAAGGAGCAGATCAACCGATCACCTCCATCCCCGACATTCCCGGAGAAATGTCAGTCATGAATAGGTCTGTTACGACCTCACCTGTCTAACGATCAAGCTGCCCCATCGTCTCGGGGAACCCTTAGTTGAAACATAAGTCATCTCTCTGGCTCAGAGACTCGACTTGGGGGGCTCCTGTTCTGGACTGGGCCACGACGCTTAGCACGGCGCGGCCCAATGCTCGCCAAGCCCACGTCCAAACGACCGTATCCAAGCGACCACGGGGACACGTCAGGTGAACGACCGTCCGCCCGGAGAATGTCTCCCCGGCCCCTTAAATACGTGTCGGACAACGAGCGGGTCCTCCTCATATGATCTCCATCCACTCATCGTCAACCCACGCCGCGGGCACCTAAGTTGTGTCGGGCAGAGCCATAACGGCATCTCACTCACCACGTCACCCAACTCCCCTATATTGTCTCCTTAGGGATAGGGGCAGTTGGACCAGGGGGCAGACCTTGGTCTAGGTCTTAACGCTTCTTACGCGTCCCCTGGCAGCTCCTCCTTGGGCCTAGCTAATCCAGCCCATTAGGAGCCTTGGCCCAGCGCTGGGGGCTCAATATAAATACCCCTTTCATGGCAAAGGGGCAGGTATCCTAACTCACACTCTGATAATCTCATTCTGTACCTTTTCTGACTTAAGCGTTGGAGCACCTTGCAGGTACACCCCCCTCTCATTTCATTCTCCGGCCCATTCACCAAGACCTTGGAAGGCCCTCCTGATCAGGTGAGATCAATTTCATATTTGTGGTTTCTAGATAGGTTATCTTACGTAACTACTCTTTGATGTGCAATTTCATGTTATAATCAGCTTTCAAAAATAAATTATTGAATCACCTTCCATTATGTCATAATAGAGATATACATATGTATAGGTCTATCAATTCATCTTTTTGGAAATTAAACGAGCACACAAAAGATCATATGTTCTTCTAAGTGTATAACCCTCTTGGAGCTATACATACTTGTTTTCTCTACTCGTACAACTTTGTAATAAGTAAATTTTAATCCTAGTTGAGATACATTGTTGACCAAATGTGAATACATATTTTTGTCTTTCGATTTATGATATAATATCATGATGCTGCAACGAAATGATATAAGTATCTCATTATGTTGCAATTTAATCATATAGTTCATTGATTCCCAACCTTACAAAAAATACCCTTACTATTTCGTAATAAGTTCTTCAATGTAGAATGAGTAGATTCAACTCTACTAGTTATGGTATTTCTAAAGTATCTAACCCGATTAGTCAATTCAACAATAATTTTCTCCTTCACCTAGTCTATTATCGTATTTTCAACATATTTCAAGGAATCATAATATTTCGAGGATCTTTCTAAACTATGAAAAATTCAACATATAACTCTTATGTATAAGAATTGATTATAACATTCCACGAATCCATTATGATTTCCAATATTTGACTAGTCTTGACCAATTTCTTGTCTTCACCCTTGATTATTTGGTTCCTGCCTAGGCATAACTTTACCTCTCAGATTTTTGTTATATGATACCTTCATAATAAAGCATATGATGTAGGAAATTCCTTTGTAAATGAATTCTTCAGTGCGATATCACGATCAGTAACAATTACACAAGGCATGTTTTCTAGATCTTTCAACATATTTCAACACATTTCCAAAGCCCATGTAACATTATCCTATTTTTCACATTCCGAAAATTCAAAGTCAATTGAATAAGTCATCTCCGTAGAAGTAACATTAACAATTTCTAAAAGTGGAAACCAATACTTGTCGGTCTTATGTGTTGAATCAATTAACACTACCGTGGGAAATGTGTTGAAAATAATGATTTATTTCTGAGCCTGACCACATTACAACATGAAAATACTTTAGTGATTCATGGTTGAAAACTAGTTTGTATTATCTTATAGATGAAATCCAATCTAATTTGATGTGAAGTGCTTTACAAGATATGAGAAAAACACTCACCTTGACTGAGTTGATACACTTGTGAGACAATGATTTTGTTTGTGATCGTGTGTGAACTGCAAGTGCACGCTTGTGTCAAGTCGTAAAAAGATCGATCCCATAGAGAGGTGTATTAGTACCAAATTTTGCTCTAACTATGTTTAGCTAAAACTATCGCAAAAGTGTGTTTGATTCAATCTGAAAAATAGATTTTAACAAATAAAAAAAAAGCAGGACTAGGAGCTATGACCATCCATCTATACTCACCCCTATGAGCATTCGTGTTTGAGTTACGAGAATTTATAAGTTATTTTTATAGAAATTTAGATAAATGTATGTGACATCCACTTTCGTGGAGTGCACATCTAAATGTGTTTCAGGCACAACTAAGTAGTTCAATCAAGAGCATTACGCCTTGTCACATGATGCCACATATTAATTGTTTCTGAACTGAGCTCAAGTCACCTTGATAGTGCCACCTCAAACTCAATTGTTTAGGAACCCGCTTTTGAATGTTGAATCATTATCTTTTGATGCATGATTGACATCTACTTTGCCTTTGCTTTCGTAACCCACATAAGAATGGATTAGAGTTCGAATTTTAAAATAAAGCAAACCTATATTTATCATAACTACAAATGAAAGATTCAATAGGGGTTTGTCATGAGATGGACTTTCATAATCCCATGTCCCTAAGGATCTACTCACTCATGGTGAGATGAACAACAACAACAAAGAAGTTTAAAAACATTGCAATAAAAGTAAATAATTGAAAATAAGCAAAGCAATAGCAAATGAAAATGAAAATAAAGGCAAGATTATAATATCACAAGTGTTGAAATTACAAGAAAAATGTTAAGAATTTAAGCTAAGAACTAAGAGCAACAACAATTGTTTTGAGTGATAGTAGTAGAAAGTGATGGATTCCTAAGTGTCACCCTTAGGTCTTCCCCTTTTTTCTCAAGATTTAGGCCTCTATTTATACTAAATTAGTCCATAAATCACCAATAATTTACACTTATTTTGAGTTAAGAGCTTAAAAGAGGCCAACATGTCCAAAAATCAAAGAGTTCGTAACTGTCTGGGGGGCTGACACGGGCTGTGCCAGGGAACACATGATGGTTGTGTCAGTCTCTGGTTGATTGTATTGGCGTGCTTCAAAGGTACCAACACGACCCATGTCATGAGACACAACCAGACTGTATTGGCTTCGGGAAATATGTTCTATAAGTGCTCCTTTTTGTTCAATCTTTGGCCTTTTTTGTCCCGATTTTCTCCATTGACCTCTTATTACCCGAAAACATAGAAAGGAGACAAAAACACATAAAAAAATTAGACTGATGAAAACACACATGAAATCAAAGGAAAAGCAAGCTAAAAACATGATAGTTTACTGCTAATCAAATACCCCAAAACTTGAATTGTTGCTTGTCCTCAAGCAACAAGCTTACTGAGAAAGAATTAAGATCAAATAGTTTTCGGTTCTTCAAAAGCTCAAAAAATATGAAATCAATTGATACTAATATGTGGTTTGTTATTCTGACCGGCTAAGATTCAAGTTCCCCTGTACTCACCAATACAAAAAGCATTACCGAAACAAAAAACATATAACAAATACAGTCAATTGTTTTCTACTCTAGTCACCTCTCTGCTTTGGACTTAAGTCCCTCTTCGATTTTCTTCCCTTTTTTGTTTTGACAATCAATTTAAGTCAATTTGAATTATGATAATCCTTACACGCACAAGATCGATTGCAAATTTTTGTTTAGACACCAGATAAGAAACAATTGTTATCTTTATTTACCGATGAAATTACAAACTTTTGTATGCATATTTATTGTCTTCTTTGGGATGACATTTGGGGTTCAACCACCGTTGGACTGAATAATCGGGTGCTGGTTACCCAACTTAGAAGGTGAATTTGCCTTTTACCTCCTTTTTCACCATTTAAGTGCTACGCTTTTCTCAACCAATCAAACATGACGTGTGAATCTAAAGTATGTTGGACTGTGATAATAAACTATTAAGGAAATACTTATCAAGATCCGAGTACTATGTGTCATACCCTAATTTTATCCTGACATTTTAAACTTTCATGCATCCAACTTCATTTTGTTTTGTTCAAAATAAAATTTCGGTTTTATAGACAAACCAATTGAATCGTTTCTCAAATATGCATAAATTTAGCAGATAAAAAATTTAAAGATCGGGGCAACAGACGCTAGTTTTATTGACCTACTGTTCTCGTAGTTTAACCTGGCATGCTCATTTTAATTTTTCGTCTCCTTTTGCAGTTGCATTTTAATCAACCTGAGCCTTTCAATCAGTCATTTTTCACTTCAAAATTTGATCAAAACATGTATGTTTTCTAGAGGTTTATTTTGCCCTGATCAATTTTGTGCATCCTTTATATTTTTTCGGGCACTTCCCCCCCCCCCCTCCCCGAATTTTATTCATTTTAATTCCTTATATTTTTATCTTTTTATCGAGTTGTTTAAAAAACTTAAATAGAATTATTCATATTCTCATTTTGATTTTATTGTGTTTATTTCAAAATGTGTAAATTTTATTTGTTTTAATTGATTTAAATTGATATTGATCTTTTAAGACATCTAGAAGGGCCAATATGGGTATTTTAAATTAGTTGGCAATGTGTGTTTCTTTATGTTGATCTTTGGCCATTAGATTCAATTAATCAAAGGATCCCAATTGCTATCCATGTCCATATCTTTTCACCACTCAGAAAAAAAAGAAACAATAAAAAAAATAAAAAAGGAAATCTTGATTCTCTCTCAAGAGATGGCGTGTGAGATCCCCATGGGGGATGATAGTGGTAATGTGTCATGTGATATGGGGATTGGAAATAAAAAAGCATTTTTTCTGTAAAGACAACATATAAAAAATGCCTTAAGGGGGGACTTCTTCCTTTTGGATTTCAAACGAGAATAGTCTCTCACAACAGAAAAACCTTAAGAATCAATTTTCTTCTCCTTTGTGACTCATCCTCTCCAATTCATCTTCACTTGTACAAACTCAACCACACCAATTAAACCCACTTGTTACTCCCTTTTTTCATCACCTCTATCACCAACCTTCTTCACTCGTCACACGCTACTACACTCTATAATTTCCTCCATCCACTTGAACACAACCACCACCTCCTAAACCGCTCACTCCCCCACGACTACACATAACTAATCCCTCAAATTTGCTTAGTTTCCACCCTCACACGACAACAAAAAATATGATCTCCACCATTTCTACACCGTGAGCCCCAAACATACAACCACCAAACACCCTTTACTTTAGCAGTCGTGAAGACTCCATTAACCTCCCTCTCTACATCTTTGAACCATAAAAACTCAAAGCTCTCAACAACCTTAAATATCCCATTTCAACCACAAAGATACGCCACAAACTCCAGAAAAATAAAATTATAATTTGGTCGATTAGTGGTTTGACCTGTGTTCAAATGGGATAATCCCATTTGGTCAATCTTTGTCCTTTTTGATCGTTCTGTTTACCGTAATCCCTTTTTCATAAAAAAAACTTAATCGATAAATTTTTCTGTAAAAACTCTAAAATTAATCTTTTGGGGAAAATCATAACTTTTGCTAATTTGTCATTGGGAACTGTATGCGGTAAGAATTCAAATTTGGGAGGCGGAAACTTGGAAAATCTGAGGTAAGAGGGCTGGTTGCACGTATCGAAGAAGGAGGAGTGCTTCAGAGCGGTTCAACCGAATTTTGCACAAGTTTGGCATCCAATGTCAGAATAACTCATATTATATCTCTCTAAAAAAGGAATCGTCCTACGAGTCAAACTAGCAGTAGTGATTATGCATTTTTAAGCTGTTTAAGTTCTGAAAACAATGTTTTCCTATTTTTTGAAATTTTAGCAATTTATGTTTTATTTGTTTTATTTATTGATTTTGTTTAGGATTAAAAGCTCGTAAGACTCATTAGAGTTTCTTTGTTTTATTTATTTAAAGACATTTGCCAATACCATAAGGATTAACCTTTTTATTATAATAAATTTCAGAGTTTTGTTTACTCTTTCTAGTAAATAATAATATTTTTTTATAAATAAAGCTAAAACTAACAAAATCTTTGTTCTTAGTTGAAATAAGTCTTTTTGTTAGAAAATTAATGATGTTAGTTCTGATAACTTTAAATTTTTCGTAATAAAATTAAATTAAGTATAAACCTTATATTTAATTTAATTAAATCATTTTGAGGAATTAACGATGTTACGATGTTATTCTGGAGGACTATGACTGGCGTTTGGGTTCATACATGAAAACTGTTATGGTGATAATGATTAAATATCAATTTTTGGTGAATATACAATCTTTGATGATGTTTGGGTGATTTTCTGTGGATGTCGGTTTGAATCGTTATAACATGTCATGCATTCATACTATTTCGGAGTTAGGTGAGACTTCGGTCTATTTTTGGGTGACCTCAAATCCTATGGTGGGGATCATTAGTCTATTTGAGGGACTAGAGGTATGTCTCAGATCCTATGGTGGGGATCGTCGATTCAATTGAGGGGCCGAAGACTTTTTACGATGGTGGACGATATCAGTAACATACCTCTGATGTTCATATAACTTTGGTACCACATACATTTAGGTAATGGAGTTGGTGAACATTAGTCTTCCATACATTGATGTGTCTTGTGATGAATGGTTGTTTCGATGTTGTGTTTTGTGTTTGTGATTGCGGTATTATCAGACATGTTTTATGGTGTTTCTAAATAAATTTTCGATGTGCAACATTTGTTGTTTTATGATTTATGAAGTGTTTATGATGGAGTAACATCCTTTTCCTGTTACTTTTTATTTTAAAAAAATTATTCGGGGTTTAGGGTGTTACTTAGTTTTATTAGAGCATAGTCGATCCAATCAGATAGTATTTTGTTAATTATTTACTTCCTTTTGTGTGACGAGTTTAGTTAAACTTTGTCGACACATTGTTTCTTCTAATAATTAATTGCTTTAATAGAGGGATATGGTTGGAAGGAACGATCGTGCTATCATTGATGCATTGGAAGCTTTGGCCCATGTGACGGGGCAACAGAATCAATAAGATGATGGAGGTGATCATGGTTTGGACATGTTTATGAGAAACAAACCTCAAACTTTCAAGGGAAAGCATGATCCGGAGGGTGCTCAGGCATGGTTGCAATATTATGCTAATGAATTGGAGGAACTACTGAAGGATGAAGCACAAGTTTTCGTGATGTTTGCATCACTGAAGGCTGAAAGTAAAGAAAAGATAGATGAATTTCTGGTGGTGTGTCATTTTCTAGAGGTGTTTCCAGACGATATTAATGATCTTCCACCAGAAAGAGAAGTAGAATTCAGCATTGATTTGATACCATGAACTAGACCGGTATCTATGGCACCATATAGAATGTCTCCAGCATAGTTAGCTGAATTGAAGAAGCAATTGGAAGATTTACTTGATAAGAAGTTCATCAGGCCAAGTGTATCACCTTTGGGAGCTCCAGTCTTGTTAGTGAAGAAGAAAGATGGCAATATGAGGTTATGTGTGGACTACAGACAACTTAACAAAGTAACTATCAAGAATAAGTATCCACTTCCCAAAATTCATGATCTTATGGAGCAGCTAGTGAGAGCATGTGTGTTTAGTAAGATTGACTTAAGGTCGGGGTATCATCAGATAAGAGTGAAAGATGAAGATATTTCTAAGACTACTTTTAGATTTCAGTATGGTTACTATGAATATTCGGTGATGCCATTCGGAGTTTCTAATGCGCCTGCTGCATTTATGGAATATATGAACATAACTTTTCACCCGTTCTTGGATAACTTTGTTTTGGTATTCATTGATGATATTCTTATTTACTCTAAATCAGATGAAGAGCACGCATAACATCTTTGTATTGTACTTCAGGTTTTAAAAGAAAAGAAGTTGTTTGCGAAACTGTCTAAATGTGAGTTCTGGTTGCGAGAAGTTAGTTTCTTGGGTCATGTGATTTCCAATGGTGGTATAGAGGTGGATCCTTCCAAAGTTGATGCAGTGTTACAGTGGGAGGCTCTGAAGACGGTTACTGAGATCATAAGTTTTCTTGGCTTGGATGGTTATTATCATATATTTATTGAGGGTTTCTCGAAGTCGGCCTTACCTTTGACACAATTGACTCGGAAGGTTCAACCTTTTGTATGGGATCTACAATGTGAGGAAAATGTTCAAGATTTGAAAAAGAAGTTGACAACTGCACCAGTGTTGATTCTACCTAATCCTACAAAACCGTTTGTTGTTTTTTGTGATGAGTCTAAGATGGGTTTAGGTGGAGTGCTTATGCAGAATGAGCAGGTGATGGATTATGCTTCTCGACAACTGAATATTCACGAGAGGAATTATCCTACACATGATTTGGAGTTAGCTGTAGTTGTTTTTATTCTGAAGATTTGAAGTTATCCAAAATATGATGAATATTCAAAGGCAATAAAGATGCAATAAAATAAAGCAAGCAAAACAAAAAAGATAAACACCCACACATGCAAAGAAATCAAACAAAACTAGGTTTGACTTGCTAAGGGACTTCCCAACAAAGTCGCCAGATGTCGCGCTGCAAAATATACCCGAGCACATCACATGCTCCAAAACACAACAAAGTTTCCATCAAATTTTATTTATTCTAAGAGAAATGGAAAATATCATTAAAACCCAAAGGGGAGAGAAAAAGGTAAGGAAGTCGATTATACAAGTGAAAGGTATTAGCATCCTTTACATTCGTTGTACTCAACAGGAACCATTTTGATTGTTCTTTGCGCGGATGGGCGTTGTTATCTAAAGGTTACTTGGGATTGGTTTTACTTAAGAGGAAAAGTAAGTTTTTTTTATTAATGTGCTCATCAAGATTTTAAAACCTTGTGCCTACATATTCTCATGGTGCAATGAGAAAATCAGGGCTACGTAGTTCGTGGGGTAGAAAATAAGTATTTATTGGTTGATTTTTGGGAATAATGGTATAATCGTATCCTAGAAGTATTTTGACGTTAATTGTTTGATTCTGGTTCGAATGCTTTAAGTTGTTAGTCTGACTGCTATGAAATGAATTATAACAGTTCTTTTATGAAAATAAATGGTTGTTTGGACAAAGAATTATAAAGTTTGGTGTCTAAACCAAGAACAAGAATGTAAAAGTGGTGTCTAAACCACTTTTACATTCATGTTCTTGGTTTAGACACCAACCTTTATAATTCTTTGTCCAAACAACAATTTCTTTTCATCAAAGAACTGTTATAATCCACTCCTTAGCAGTCAGACTAACAACTTAGAGCATCCAAATCAGGATCCAATAGCTAACTCCAAAACACTTATAGGATACTATTATAACATCGTTCCCTAAAATCAACCAACAAGTACTTATTTTCTACCCCACGAACTACGTAGCCCTGATTTTCTCATTGCACCATGAGAATATGTAGGCACAAGGTTTTAAAATCTTGATGAGCACATTAATAAAAAAACTTACTTTTCCTCTTAAGTAAAACCAATCCCAAGTAACCTTTAGATAACAACACCCATCCGCGCAAAGAACAATCAAAATGGTTCCTGTTGAGTACAACGAATGCAAAGGGTGCTAATACCTTCCACTTGTATAATCGACTTCCTTACCCTTTTCTCTTCCATTTGGGTTTTATTTATATTTTTATTTTCTCTTAGAATAAATAAAATTTGATGGCAACTATGTTGTATTTTCGAGCGTGCGATACGCTCAGGTATTTTTTGCGGCGTGATGAGGTCTTTAAAGGACCATCCAATCGACAACATTCTTGGAGACATCACCAAAGGCGTGACAACACATTCTAATATAAGTAATTTTTTTATCACTTTGCTTTGTTTTCACAAGTTGAACCTAAAAACACAAAAGAATCATTGATTGACGAGCATTGGCTAATGGCCATGCAAGATGAGTTGAATCAGTTTAAAAGAAATTATGTGTGGGACCTTGTTCCACCTCTACGAGATCATAAAATCATTGACACTAAGTGGGTTTTTAGAAATAAACTAGACAAAAACGGTGTGATAACTAGGAACAAATCCCGACTAGTGGCTCAAGGATATAACCAAGACAAGGGCATAAATTATGAGGAAACTTATGCTCTGGTTGCTCGCCTCGAGGCTATACTTCTTTTACTAGCATATGCATGTTATAAAGACTTCAAATTATTTCAAATGGATGTGAAAATTGTTTTCCTTAATGGCTATATAAATGAGGAAGTGTATGTTTCACAACCTCCTGGTTTTAAAAATCATGAGTATCCAAATATGTTTTTAAACTAAAACGAGCTTTGTATGGTCTCAAATAATCCCCTAGGGATTGGTATGCGCGAGTTAGTAAGTTCTTACTTGATCAAGCATACTCTAGAGGGAAGGTAGATACAACACTTTTCATTAATTGTTAAGGAAAACATTCTCTTATAGTTCAAATTTATGTTGATGACATCATATTTGGTTCTACTAACATGCTACTGGTCAAAGAGTTTTCTAAGATTATGTAGGGTGAATTTGAGATGATTCTAATGGGGGAGTTGAATTACTTTTTCGGACTTCAAATCAAGCATCTCAAAGAATGAACATTTGTGTGTTAAACTAAGTACTTCCAAGAGTTTCTTAAACACTTCGAAATGGTAGATGCAAAGTCAATTGACACTCCAATGCCCACAAATGGAAACTTAGACAAAGATGAAAACGGTAAGGATGATGACGTCAAAAGGTATAGAGGTATGATTGGATCATTCTTATATCTTACTGCATTTATGCATGACATTATGTTTAGTGTATGAATGTGCACTCAATATCAATCTGCTCCTAAGGAATCACATTTAAAAGCTGTAAAGCACATCCTTAGATACCTTCATGGCACTTCTAAGTATAGGATTTGATTTTCTAAGGGTAGTTATTTTAGTTTGGTTGGTTACTCCGATTTCAATTTTTCCGGTTGCAAATCGGATAGGAAGAGTACTAGTGGAACTTGCCACATCTTTTCAAGCTCCTTAGTTAGTTGGCATAGCAAGAAGCAAGTCTTTGTTGCTTTGTCAACTTTTGAGATGGAATACGTTGCAACCGGTAGTTGTGATGCTCAAATTTTATGGCTCAAATAGTAATTACTTGACTTCGATATTAAACTTCAACGTATTCCGATAAAGTGTGATAATACTTGTGAATCTAACCAAAAATCCAGTGTTACACTCGCGTATTAAACATATTGAGATACGTCCCCATTTCCTATGAGACCATGTTGAAAAATGTGATTTCGTTTTTGAGTATGTTGATAGTAAAAATTAACTTGCCGATATTTTTACAAAACCTCTTGCGACTGAGCCGTTTTTCAATATTCGTCGGGAATTGGGCATTCTCGATATCTCAATCTTGCCTAATATATGTTATTGCATGCACTCTTTATATTTTCTTTTAATCTTATTTTGAAAGTTTTAGTTCATTTGAGTGCATCCTCAGTCTATCATCTTACGAGGTAATATTGTTCTCAAACTATTTCTTAGTTCTTAAGTTGGTAATGTAATATGTTACTTATCTTTGACTCATCTATTTGATCGCATGTTTATGATCCAAGATTGTGTGATATATTTTGATTTATGATAAATTTCATGGTTGTTCATTTCCAAAAACTTCATTGATACCCTTGAGTCTTCTCAACCTATATGTTTATAGTGACATCATGTTTGATTTCTTCATCCCTTATATTTCATGTCATTAATTCCTTAAAATTTAAGTATTTTAATGATATTTGTGTTTGAGCATGTTGTTTACTTATTCTTTCATGAAAAATATAGTTTTTGCATAAATTTTACTTAGTCCACAATGTATGTCTTGACTAAGTTATTGTTAGGTCTAGAAAATGTCTTCTTTTTCAAGATTTTTGTTTCTGTCCGGGTTGTGTCGATACATGTAGTTTAGAGTCAATACATTTATAGTTTGTATCAACTCCAATATAGTACGAGTTGATACATTGCTTAAAATTCAAAGTTCTCTCTTTCCCTGGTCAGTATGTATTAATTCCATTCTTGGGTGAGTCGATACATTCACGTTAAATTCATTTTTCTCTGTATCGAATCCAATCGTGGATGAGTCAATACATTCGTGACTTTGTATTATTTTTAAACTTCTGAAGTCGACTACAAGGCTCATGGGTCGACCCATGCGCATCCAAAAGTCACTTTTTATATTCTCTCTCCACGTGTCAGGCCTTAATGCTACTCTTAATCACTTATTTACTCAATTTTCCCTTCTCATCCTTTCTCAAGTCAATCTAGGTCAACTTTCCTCCTTTCCTAGAAAACCTCTTTCACTTCTCATCATTTCAAAATTCCTATAAAATCTCATTACTTCTATTTTTAACAATCCATCATCTTCATCTATTATTTTCTAATTTATGCAGACTATTTCTCTTAAGTTGGGTAGTTAGGTTATTTAATCTAACTTCAAATCTAGCCATTTTCATTCACACCTTTTCTCAAGCACCTTGTGTGCATACCTTCAAACCTAAAAATCATGGCTCCTAAATTGAACAAAGGGAAAAATGTTGTTGGCACATCTTCATCAACACCTGTCAGTGCTCTTTCATAATTACCTCCATCTTGTGCTGCTGATTTTGAAAAATACTTCAGACATAGAATTATGGTAAAGCAACATGTATATTATTTTTCCATTTCCAGAGAGTTACATATTCCAAGGGTTGTTGATCTGATGAAATTTCAAGAGATCAATAATTGTTTAAAAGTCTCCATGAATTATAATGAAGACTTAATTCAAAAAAAAATTGTTAGGTTAAAGTCAAGAGACGATTGCACTTTTATTTTTAAGATGGGAAACACTCCTATCATTTTATGGAATACACATGGAGAGAAGTGTTTGGTTTGTCTCTCTTTTCTGCTTTCTCTACTGTTACTGACCATTCTTTCTTTCTTTCATGGTTTTGATGTGAGAGGTTATCTAAATTCTTGTCTCAAAGCCCCCAGGCCATAAGACAACTTGTCTCAAGTATCAACGAGCTACTTGAAGAGAAATCTGCATATTCTTCATTGGATTGTGACTCACATGTTGCGTCCAAGAAATGGTGGTCATTCTCGAATTTAACATAGTTGAAGTTCATCTAATGTAGCTTCTTCAACATAAAGTTCCCGTCAATTGACCAAACTAATTTGTTTCTAGAATGTTTTCTATTAAAGAATGTAAATGAGGTTCCTCCTTATGTTATGTCTCGATGATTGCAAATATTATGAAACACTTCCGCATTGGCGTGCCAAACCTTCAGAACATCTCTCCTGGACAAGCTCAAGAATTTAACTTGAGCACAATGAAACACATGGGATATCATTGGGATGATAATCTCAAGTTTTACTACTATAAGATGAAGGGATCTGGTAAGATCATCTATAATTATGGTGATCCGAATGAGTTTGGTATTAATGAACGACAGGTAGAAGAACAAGCTCCAAATGTGGATGCAGACATGGTTGGCACTCACCTTGATGATGATAATGATTGGCAACATGGTGCGACTGAACATGAAGGACCCTGGGGATGGGTTCAGTGGTAGTAGAACTTGTGGACTCAACATGGAACTACTTACAGAAACTACTTCGGTGTTGGCTCAACTAGTGACAAATCATCTATTCTTACCTTGCTCGAAAACACGCCTGTTGAGCAACGTGAGCGCCACGAAGAGGAGTCACGTAGGCGTGACGAGTTTGAAGCTACTCAAGCAGAGTGTTTCAGAGAGGCTCATGAACATCTAATAGTCCAAGACAACAATTTCAACAGTTTTGCCTTGTATGCTACGAAGCAATTTAATGAGATTTGTCAAAACATGACTTCCAACCATGCTGAAACTCAAACTGACATTTGTAATATGATTCACTATCAAAATGAAAATTATCATCACTATCTTTCATTTTGCCGAGAGATGTGTGATTTATGGGATTATGAGTATGGACGCGAAGATGCAACATGGTTCCGGGGTAGAGGTCGAGGTAGAGGTCAAGGTTGTGGTCATGGTCATTAGTTGAGCTTCCTTGTGGAAAATTTTTCTTATGCATGCATTCATGTTTTCATGTCTTTATGTTTATTATGTTATTCTATTGTGACCTTATGACAATTATGTTATGAATTTCATCTGTTTTTGTCTGTTTGGTTGTGTATTTATGTATATGCTTTGGTTCACTTTGACGTAATTCTTTGTGAGTGCATGTTTTAGTTGGATCTTTTACTCTTTACAATGCCTCTGAGTGATTTATATGTTGTTGTGTATTTTCAATGATGCTTCTCACGTTTTCCACTTTTGTCTCTTTTTGATGTTGTCAAATAGGGAGAAGTACAAGGTTCTATGATGCACATATTTAGGGGGAGATATGATCAAGATACCAAATGCTTTGAATGTTTTGCCATCATCAAAATGGGGGAGTATGTGAGTGCACTATCCTCTTAGATATGTTTTGAATGATGTCAAAAGTAGGACACTTAATATTTGTGTACATTGGATCTTCTTATTTATGTCTAGATGTGAATTATCATATTAGGACATTTAAAATCAGATTAGATAGGTCATTACAAGTCAAACTTATGATTTTTCATGAAAAACATGTCAATGGGATGATACATTATGGCTATGCATCGATACATTCTTAATGAGTTTTTAAAGAAAATAGTTATGGCATAAATCGATACATAAGGTGGATGGTCGATACAAAGTGAGAATGAGTTGACTCATTCGTGTTTGGAGTCGACCCCAACCAAAAGTGTTCTTTTAAGAAAATATGTTAGCTTCAATGTATCGATACATTGTTGTTGTTGGCCGATACATAACAGGTATGAGTCGACTCTCCCGTGTTTGGAGTCGACTCCTACTGAATAAATTTTTCAAATAAACTTCCTTGCTCTCAATGTATCAATAAATCGAGTGAATGTATCAACTCTTAGGCCTTATGTATTGACACATTCGAATTTGGAGTCAATACATTCAATTCTATTTTTTTAACTTGTAATTTTTTACTAAAAGTTTGTTTTGTTTGTTATTTCTTTTCACACATACATACATATAAATATGCATTCATGCATCATTGCTCAACATCGAAACCAAGAACACACTTATAATTTTCTCTTCATCTTCAATCTTTTTTCTTCTTACATTCAACAATTACACATAATCATTTTTGTTGATTGTCATCTAGAGTAGATTGGTAAGGTCTAATTTAGGATTGTTGTAATCAAAATTGGGTTGAGGATTCTTTGATAAAATTGGTTAGGGTTTTTACTCCAAGATCAATGATTAATTTGGGGGTTTTGTACAAGACTTCATGACGAGGATTCAGCTGAGTGAAAGATTTGAAGAACAAGACGTTCGATCAAAGGAGTAGTTGTAACTGGAGGATCGAATTAGAAGTCTTGGTTCACTTGATATTGATTCAGATCAAGGGGAGAGAAGAAGTTAATATCAACATCAAACATAGGGTTTGAGGGTTTGGATTGCTAAAAAATTTCTTGTAAACTACACTTGCAAAGGTTAATTACACATTGTCGCATCCTGCGAAAAATCAACCGGCGAGCTAAAAATAAAAACACACAGAGCCGCCACTAAACGTTATTTATCCCAAGATAGGGAAAGGAAACGCTCAGAGAAACCTGGAAAGACATGGTCTCGCGACCAGAGAGAAAAGGTTCGGGAGTCGGTTACGCGAGGGGAAGGTATTAGCACCCCTCACGTCCTAGGTACTCCTAGGGATCCACGTTCTAAGAAAAGAAAAGGTTGCTAAACATCACACACACACACGGGGAACGCAGGTGGGGTTAAGAGGAACGGGCTCGATAAGGTATCGCACCTTATGCCTACATATCTTGTCTGGAACAAGAATCAGAGCCACTGTAGTTCGGCTTACGCACGCCAAACAACACAAAACATACAAACAAGCAAGGGTGGCAAACATGGAGCCCGACAACCACTGGATGGAATTACGTCAGCATCCGAACCAAAACACACTCAAAAGGGCAAACGTGGAGCCCGACTGCCAATCCTGGGCTTACGTCGGCATCCGAACCAAAACACACTCAAAAGGGCAAACGTGGAGCCCGACTGCCAATCCTGGGCTTACGTCGGCATCCGAACCCAAACACACAGTCAGATAATAAGTAAACACACGCAAAAAAGAAAAAGGTTGCCCTGAGTGGTCTCGCACGACCACCTGCCTACATACCTCGTCTGGAACGAGGATCAGGGCGATGTAGTTCCCCTGAAAGGGACTGAATTGCTAACCAAAAACCGGGGAGAGACACACGACTAGGGAGCTGAGACTCGAGCCTAATGTTGTCATGCATCGTTAACCCTAAGTTCGGTTTTCTATCCTACTTGCATAAGCAAACTATCCTAACCAGGAAAGAAGCAATCACACAAGCATACAATATACAAGCATATATCAGATGAGAACAGGCATCTCAAACAACACAAGCATGTCAATCAGATATCCATATAGCACGCACTATAGCCAAACAAGGGGGCTCAATCAATCAGGTTTGACTGCCTAAGCAATCGTCTGTACAGGCTGGGTTTGCTCTTAACCTTGCCATTACGAGGCTAAGGTGAAGCAGATGAAAGGATGAAGTGAGGATGAGACCTCACAGCTCTTATCCCTAACCAGGGAGAGCTGACAAATGAGCATGGGTCCAGAATGGGGGAACCCTTCTATACTCGATGACTCTGACTCAATGTGCACTGCACAGGATCTTGGGCTTTTGATCTCAATGCTACAACCATGTAATGGGAGCAAGGAGAAGACTCACTGAATAGTGGGGGACAGGTTGCTTGTCCCTACCTTCCACCAATTGCCTTACTTGAAGGACTTTTCCTGCTTGGGCTTGAAAAATAAACATACACAATCATTGCCTCTTAAGGAGGACTTCAGACATTTATTGCCCGGCCCGGTAACAGCCGGGTCTCCAGACTACATGAAGTCAAGAAGACCTACCTCAATGCAAGTTGCTTAAGCAACGCAAAGCAAAAGTTCGCAAGGAACTGAGCAACTAAAGGTACCTGTACAAAAGTCAAACAGAATCAGCATCTACTTTCACAAACAGACAACAATATAATGATCAATTAACAATCAATCAATGATGTGCATAGCACAAGGCTCACATGAACCAACATCCTACAAAACAAATACATTAGTCATATGTGTCAAGTAACACAATCCATAATGTGGAGCAAATCTCCTTAATCATTATCTTTAACCTGAAAAGGTACAATCACACTCAAAGGTAAGTACTATTGACCACTAGGACTAGCCTAGGGTCAAAAAGATGGAAAAATCCTAAAACAGCAGCCAATTCATGACGAAAACCAAGTAATATTAAATACAAAGGGATCCCAATTGGTCCCATATTCAAACTATATACCTATTTCTATTTATGCAACATGGAAGGCAAAAGAAGCAATGTTGAGTCTCATACAAACAACCAGCAAGATCATATCCAACCACATGTCAAAAAGGATCCAAAAAATCCACAAAAATTACATCCTAACCAGAAGGCATTCAACAAGTCACATATTAAATTTCAAGTCATTTGGCCTAATAGATCAATAGGAATTAATTAAACATGGGACAGCATGCAAAAACAACATCAAATGAAGTCCAAAATTATACACCAACTTCCATCTAATGGCAAACAGCAATTGTTACCTTCAAAATTCATGGGACCAAAGCCAAAAGCTACCTTAACATGTTAAGAACTATCCTACAAAGTTTCATGTCCATTGGATTAATTATGAGGGTATGGCAATATAAATGCTAAAGGTTACACCAATGGAATTCTAACATGCTAGGCAGCAAGAAAAAAATATGAATCAAATCGAAAATGGATTGTAAAAATCCACAAAAATTAACAGTGGTAGCAAACATGTTAAAGGAGTTTCATGCAAAAAATTAGGGTCATTGGCCAATGGGAAGCATGGTAATCAATTTGGTGAATTCAGCATACCAAACTATGTCACATATGTACATGGCCAACTTCAATAATTCACACATAACTAACCATAGGCTAAAAAATTCCCAAACCTATGTCAAAAAATCCAGAAGGATGTCTAGAATAAGTGTCTCAATTTTCACTTAATTTGGATATAGCATGTGGTCTATACAATTAAAATGGTAATGTGTATGAAAATATGTACATGAAAAGGACCTCTATGTCAATTCTAAAAATTCCCCAAGCACCTATATATTTTTTTATTTTTTATAAAATAGTAGAGAAAGAAACAAAACTAACAAAAAAATTGTTATATTCTTTTGATTATTTTTGAGCCATTTATGAATTTTTTAAGATTTTAAATAATTATTTAATGATTACTTCGAATTAATATGATTTATTTGGATTTTATTGAATTAATTAACGAAGCAGTGGCACGTTGGTAATTTTTTAGTTTAGGGCCAAAACGGCGCCGTTGCAGTAAGTTAGAATGGATGGCTGAGATCACGCCTGGGCGCAAAAACACAAGATCGAAAGGCAACTGGAAACGAAGCGGATCAAAGCGAAGCATTTTCCAGAAATTGATGAAGTTCATCACTGTTCTTGAAGTTCTTCATCGCGAACGCAGGTTTTGCGCGAATCTTGATGGAAATCGATGAGAAGCACATCGTTGGAATCGGCTTTGAACCGCGATCACGAATATGGGATCGAATATGTTCAGAAATTCAAGAGGAGGACGAATCGATGGAAAAAGCGATCGCGACGAAAACCTAAATTTCACAATAATTCATACAATTTCCAGCAATTCTACAATCCAATACTTGATATACAATCTATACACATCAATCTACGATATACCTAGCTCAATTTAATCTATCTGTGAAGTTTGATTCCCAACCTTTTCTTGATGACAGTTGCGATGCCGTTGCGATTTCCAGCTCCGGTGATGCGAAACAGATGAAGGAGTCGGTGTTGGAAGGTGCGTAGAATGATTCTAGGAGCTCGAAGATGCTTAGATGATCAAGAATCAACAACTGTCATGGACGTTCAAGGCTTCGTAACAGTTGGAATCGGTTGCGGTTTTGCTCCAGCTTTCATCAACAGAGGCTCAACAGTACCTGCAATTTTTCAATCCACAGAGAAATTTCCAAAGAACTTGATAGGATTTGTCAAAATGAGCAAAAGGATTTGTGGAAAATTTTGAGAAAAAGAGAGAATGTGAGAGTGTGATTTTTTCAGTTATGATTTTCTGTTTGAGTTGAAAAATGATTGTGAGAACCAAGTTGAGAATTGTGAGAGAGTGATTATGCAGAGAGAGATGGTGAGAGTGAGTGTGGAGAAATTGTGCAGAAAAATGATTTTCTGTTAGAGTTGAAAATTGTGAGATTGTGATTAGATTAGGGTGATTGGCCGAAAAAGCTCTTCCAAATGTGATTATGCAGTTGTAGTTAGAGTCTATTTCTGTTGGGAATTAATTATATATCATCTCTTAATCCCAGTCTAAACATAATTAAGCAAATGAATTAAATGGAAAAAATGGTTTATGGTGAAGTTTGGATTTGAGCTCTTCAATGCCTTGAAGCATGACAGCATAAAATGGATATTGAAAACCAGCTCAAAATAGCATTTGGAAGCTGTTGGTATAAGCCTTGTTCCCAAATTCTCAATATTTCCAAAAATGACCATTTTGCCCTTCCTTCCAAATAGTTCACTTCAAAAATGGCATTTTGCATTGAGCCTTTTCCAAAAAATCCAAATATGCAACTTTGAAGTACACATTAAATGGAGTTTGTGCATATAAAGAACTTGCATTTTGGATAAACCATGTGGTAGTTATGCCCTCCCGATTACGGGTATTTCTGAAATTCACTGAGCCATATCTTGCAAACCGTACATTGGATTTTCAAGTTCTTGGACTTTTTGGAAAGGTGAGAACAAGACCTACATCTGTCATGTTGAACAATTTTTCATTTGGAGCTTCCTTGGACTTCTGTTTTTGAGGTCAAAAACTTTCCACTTTTGGAAACTTCTATTACAAGTCAGTTGCTATTTTTGGCAGTTTTTGTCCTGACTTGATTTTCTTCATTCTTAAGCTTTGAGATGTCATTTAACATTTGTTCCAACCCGAATGAAGTGTCTTCAACTCATTTCCACCTCCCAATTAACCAGATCATGTACAGTTGACCACAGTTGACTTTTCATCTGATAGATGAATTTGGCAATGCACAGATCAAATTGAACCCCAATTCTCAACTGAAACGGCTCAAGGGTGACACCCTAGCCTCAATAATCACCATTTAACCATATAATGAACCTCATCTCCATCTCAAACACCATCTCCTGATTAAACCCTGATTGGCCCAATACAACTGATTAGGGTTGACCAATGGTCAAAACCCTAACCTCAAGGAATCTTCTCCAATCTTCTGATGACATCCAACCATGATGATGATGATGTATCGATTCAATCAACATGAAGACCAATGCCCTTGGGGGTCACAAAACCCTAACTCACAGCCCAATCCTCAGATGGCCCATGATCAATCAGTACAACCCTAGGCTTGCATCTTCTGACTTCCTCATCTTCTGATCAAGACTTGGGAAGATAGCTTGCACTATGTAACCACATGTTATGCAATATGAAATGCCTAATGTCCTAAAATGAAATGCAAATATGTTAATGCTAGTCCCAAGAGAGGAGGGCAAATTTTGAGGTGTTACAGCTGCCCCTATTCAATCCACTGTGAACCTGTCGATACGAAATAGCCTCGGCTTTCGGATGATCAGGATGAAGAGTGATTGAATACCAAGAACAGACGAACAATTTGCACTCTGATGGGATAATAGTTAACAACGCCTGTCAGCATCGGCGAAGAAAAACTCGAAAAACCGACGACCTGGATGCCAAAATAAATGGTAACGCATGGATAACCAGGGTCTGAACACCACATCCACTCGGGATTCTCATTCTTTTTTTTGCTTTTCTTGAACCCCGAAATATTCTTTATCTTTTTTCATTTTCTTGAACCCCGAAACTTTCTTTATCTTTTTTCATTTTCTTGAACCCCGAAACTTTCTCCGCGCGAACGATCCTCGGATTTCTGCATTTGAACCCCGGAACTTTTGATAATTCTTGGTCTGAAAACCCCTTCGGTCTGAACACCGGGACATCGGCCTGATCGCCACTTCGGTCTGGATACCGCCTCGGTCTGAACTCCGGGAAATTGGCCTGATCGCCACTTCGGTCTGGATACCGCCTCGGTCTGAACTCCGGAAAACTGGCCTGAATACCACAAGTACATCAACCTGATCGTCGGAAGCTTCTTCGATCTGAGAATCGGAAACTGGGCCTGAACGCCACTTCGGTCTGGATACCGCCTCGGTCTGAACTCCGGAAAACTGGCCTGAATACCACAAGTACATCAACCTGATCGTCGGTAACTTCTTCGATCTGAGAATCGGAAACTGGGCCTGAATACCACAAGTACATCAACCTGATCGTCGGAAACTTCTTCGATCTGAGAATCGGAAACTGGGCCTGAACGCCACTTCGGTCTGGATACCGCCTCGGTCTGAACTCCGGAAAACTGCTAATCGCGTAACGTCCTCTGATTTTATTTCCCTCTCCGCCCGACGGAAACATTTCCTCCAATATCGCACTACTGGGGAACATTGCTGATCTGACGTTCTGATGCTAGACTCCTCAGAATAACACCTTTATCTTTCAGCAAAACCACCCCTCAAACGGTAACCACGGTTTGGGACTAGCTTATGCTTGCAATGATGCATGATTGATTTTTCTGCGTAATGCCCCATAAACATGGAAATGCTACGCGATTATTCATTTTTTATGCAATAGGCCATGCTATTTTTTCATGATGAATGCATAAAAAGAAATATTCCCCTCTGGGGAATCCTCTGGGGGACACGAGACTCTCTGCTGAGGCTCTCGTCACTGCTCCGATTTCCACCCTGCCGGGGAATAGTACTGCTGCTGGGAGAATGCCACCCTTGCTGGGGAATACCTCCTTTGCACCCAACCCTCTCGAGGACCTGCTGGGGCAGAAGAACCATCATCGTGCTCTGTGGGGATACCACAATCTCTTTGTCTTGCTGGGGATACACGTCCCAACTCTGCTTTGGGAACCCTTACCGATACTCCCGCTGAGGAAATGGGCAATCTTCAACCTACCGGGGATGACCATCCAGACCATGCTAGGAGAAACGACTGCTACTCCGCTGGGGATTACCCATGCAATCCATAGGTAGAATCGGCTCAGCTGGGGATGCAGAAACCCGTCCGCCACGGGAATTTGTTCAATCCTCCGGTAAGATGAACACTGCTGGAGATATATTTCTTTGGAAAAGACCCGCTCCACTCGGGGGTAGCAACCTTCAGACCTGACTGCGGAGGAAACACCATTATAAACCTGCCAGGTATAACCACACTGACTCGGCTGGGGAGCTAGTCCTACGATTCTGCTTGGGGACTTAGCTGGGAAATAAGAATTCCCGGACTCATCCGGACCTTTTCTGCTCCATCATCTTGTATTTCAAGCCGCTTCGTGCTCGACGAGAACGTACTCCTGGGAATTATACAGAAATTTCAATTTTCTGACTTTGAAGAGTCTTCTTGATTAATTTCAAGGGTCGTCGGACGTCTCTCGTCGCCTCTTCGTCGCCCTCCTTTGTGCACTCGTCCCTGATCGAACTCTGCGGGGAATTACAAACTTTCCAATCTTTCGACTTTGAAGAGTCTTCTTGATTACCATCAAGGATCATCGTACGCCTCAACGCCTTCGTCATTTTTCATACACTCGTCCCTGACCGGACTCTCTGGGGATTTCTCTTGTCAAAGCTTCCACATCACACCCTGCAAGTGAGTGAAAAGTATCTACAGTTCCTGCAAAACAGATCGTTAGATAAAACCGTGCCCCAGGCGCGTCAAGATTTCAACATTTGGGTCACTCAACCTTCCAAATAAGATTTCAAGCTTCAATCTTATAAACATGCATTGGAAGGAAACCTGTATGTTTTAAAAATGCAAGATTCTTTATCAAAAATATCTGGACGTTTTCGCAATCAAAGCGGTAATGAAAAACAAAAACAAAATTATTTGACTGAATATGCATTTTATTGATTGGAAAAGTGTGACTCAAATGAGCAATACAAAAGGAAGCAATTCCTGAAAAGAGGTAATTGCGCTCAAAAGGAAAAATCTATCCTAATGGCAATGTGAAACCCGTAATCTCATCGAGTTCCAACTCGGTTACACCCCATATGTCCTCAGACTCTCCTTGCTTTCTGCCTTCTGAATAAGACAATTCTGATTGATCCCCACCGGGTATTATCCATGATGCTTCAACCAAAGCGCAAACGATTATGCCGGACGCAGTTGTTCGTTTCAATCCCTCTTTTGCCTGGACCGCCCTTTCGGGTTTTCAGTCCACCGGGATACCCTTTTTTGCCCAAGTCGCCTTTTCAGGTTTTCGACTTGCCGGGTGTACATTTTTCCATTTATATCCCTAACTTTTGCCCGAACCTTTTTTCTGTTTTTGGTTCGCCGGGATGCCCATTTTTGCCTGGACTATTTTGTTCTTTTCGTCCAGCGGGTCAATTTATACGAAGTATTTTTTAACTGCGTCCGCATTCACAGGGGATGGAAAATCCTCGCCATCCATGGTCGTTAACAACAAGGCTCCGCCAGAAAAAACCTTCTTGACCACGAACGGACCTTCATAATTCGGCGTCCATTTGCCCCTTCGATCGTTTTGAGGAGGAAGGATCCTTTTCAACACCATATCACCTACGTGATACACCCGAGGTCGCACCTTCTTGTCAAAAGCGCGCTTCATCCGCTGCTGATACAACTGCCCATGACAAATGGCTGCTAGCCTCCTTTCTTCAATTAGGCTCAACTCTTCATACCGGGTCCTTACCCACTCAGCCTCTTGCAATTTCACGTCCATCAGGACTCTCAACGAGGGAATCTGAACCTCAACGGGTAACACAGCCTCCATCCCATATACCAATGAGAAAGGAGTTGCCCCAGTAGATGTACGTACCGACGTTCGATACCCATGCAATGCAAACGGCAACATCTCGTGCCAGTCCTTGTAGGTTACCACCATTTTCTGCACAATCTTCTTTATATTCTTGTTGGCTGCCTCAACCGCCCCATTCATCTTCGGACGATAAGGAGAAGAATTGTGATGCTCAATCTTGAATTCCCGGCACAGCTCTGCCATCATCTTATTGTTCAAATTAGAACCATTATCAGTAATGATTCTCTCGGGAACTCCATATCGGCAAATGATGTCTCTCTTGAGAAATCTGGCCACGACCTGCTTCGTCACATTCGTATAAGAGGCTGCTTCAACCCACTTGGTGAAGTAATCAATAGCCACTAATATGAATCTGTGCCCATTCGAAGCCGTAGGCTCTATCTTTCCAATCATATCAATGCCCCACATAGCAAACGGCCATGGAGACGACATTAAGCTCAACGGATTTGGAGGCACGTGCACCTTATCAGCATAAATCTGGCATTTATGACACTTCCGCACGAAATTAAAACATTGGGCCTCCATTGTCATCCAATAATAACCCGCTCTCAGCAGCTTCTTTACCATTGCATTCCCACTGGCATGGGTACCGAATGATCCCTCGTGAACCTCTTTCATCAATCGGCTTGCTTCTGCATCATCAACACATCTGAGCAAGACCCAATCAAAATTCCTCTTGTACAAGACCCCATCCTTATTCAGGTAGAATACCATGGCTAATCTCCGCAGAGTCTTTCTATCTTTCTTAGATGCTCCCTCAGGATACTCTTGCGTCTCAAGATAGCGTTTGATATCAAAATACCACGGCTTCTCATCATCAGGCGCTGTATCAACAGCAAACACATAAGCCGGCCTATCCAGACGTCCCACTTCAACACTGGGGAACTGATTCCACCTCTGCACCTTAATCAAGGCAGCTAGAGTAGCCAAAGCATCTGCCAAAGGATTCTCCTCTCTGGGCACATGATGCAACTTCACCTCGGTGAAAAACGTCAACAATCTCCTCGTATAATCTCGATACGGAACCAAATGAGATTGATGCGTATACCATTTTCTGTTAACCTGATTTATCACCAGAGCTGAATCTCCATATATCACAAGGTTCTTGATTCTCAAATCAATCGCCTCTTCAATACCCAGTATACAAGCTTCATATTCAGCTACATTGTTGGTGCACTCAAATGTTAGCCGGGCAGCAAAAGGAATGTGGGATCCTTTCGGCGTAACCAAAACAGCACCAACACCGCTTCCATTCACGTTAACGGCCCCATCAAACATCAGAATCCATTCGGATTCAGGGTCAGGCCCCTCCTCCGGGATCGGTTCCTCACAATCTTTCGATTTGAGAAACATGATGTCCTCATCAGGGAATTCAAACTTCATCGGTTGATAATCATCAATGGGTTGCTGGGCGAGGTAATCAGACAATACACTACCCTTAATCGCTTTCTGAGAGGTATACTGTATATCATATTCTGTCAAAATCATTTGCCACCTCGCAACCCGTCCGGTTAATGCTGGCTTCTCAAAAATGTACTTGATTGGATCCATCTTGGAAATCAATAAAGTGGTATGAACCAGCATATACTGTCTCAGTCGGCGAGCAGCCCAGACCAAAGCACAGCAAGTTTTCTCGAGCAGTGAATATCTTGTTTCACAGTCGGTAAACTTTTTGCTAAGGTAGTATATGGCATGCTCTTTTCGACCAGACTCGTCATGCTGCCCCAATACACACCCCATAGACCCCTCGAGGACTGTCAGGTACAGAATTAACGGTCTTCCCTCCACAGGAGGCATCAAAATCGGAGGCTCCTGCAAATATTCTTTTATCTTTTCAAATGCCACTTGGCAATCATCATTCCACCTGACCGTCTGATCTTTTCTCTTTACCTCTTGAACATGGGTTCACACGTGGCTGTTAGATGAAATGTGAACCATGACAGGTAGTTCAATCTTTCTAAGAAACCACGAACCTCTCTCTTTATTCTCGGTTCAGGCATTTGTTTTTTTTTGTTTTTTTTAAGCAGGAGCAACCTCGATTCCTCTCTTATATTGAACCCCACCGATTTACCGGATCGCACTCCGAACGTGCACTTATTCGGATTCAACCTCAATCTGAATTGTCTCAGCCGGTCAAACAACTTGGCCAAATCTACCAAATGCCCCTCTTCTGTTTGGGACTTTGCTATCATGTCATCAACATAGCATTCAATTTCATGATGAATCATATCATGAAACAAAGTCACCATAGCTCTCTGATAAGTAGCACCGGCGTTCTTGAGACCGAATGGCATCACCTTGTAACAAAAGGTACCCCACGGTGTAATGAACGTTGTTTTCTCCATATCATCTGGCGACATTTTGATTTGATTATAGCCAGAAAAGCCATCCATGAAGGAAAACACCGAGAATTGAGCTGTATTATCTACCAACACGTCAATGTGAGGTAGCGGAAAATCATCCTTCGGACTAGCTCTGTTCAGATCTCGGTAGTCCACACACATTCTTACTTTCCCATCTTTCTTCGGGACTGGCACGATGTTCGCAACCCATGGCGGATAATTAGTGACAGCAAGGAAACCAGCATCCCACTGCTTCTGCACTTCTTCCTTAATCTTCATTGCCATATCAGGTCGAGTTCTGCGCAACTTCTGCTTTACTGGAGGACAATCTGTTCTCAACGGTAGCTTGTGCACAACGATATCGGTATCCAACCCTGGCATATCTTGATAAGACCAGGCAAAGATATCGACATACTCTTTCAATAGCACCACCAACCTGCCCTTAACACTTTCCTCCAAAGCAGCCCCGATTTTCACCTCTTTTCTAACCTCGTCGGTACCCAGATTCACAACCTCAATCTGTTCCTCATGCGGCTGAATCACCTTCTCCTCTTGTTTTAACAACCTGGCTAATTCCCCTGGCAGTTCACAATCTTCTTCGTCTTCTTCTTCGGCAAGATAGATCGGATTGTCGAAGTCATACGAGGGTGTAACAGGATTGTTATCAATGAGATCCGGAGAGGAATCGCATCTGCATGAATGTTGATTCATGCACTGCTTTAGAACCGGTGTGAAAAATTGAAAAAGGAAAATGAAAACATTGCCATTTTTATTTCGTTTTTATTTTTTAAACTGCAAAAATAAATGAAAAACAGGGAACACCGCTTTTGACTAAAAACATCCTTTTATTAATGATGCAAAATCTTACAAATTTATGAACATGAGGAGGCCCTTACAATGGACCATTACGTGTCGGGCAACACGCATGGTTTGCATGCAAATAAGAAAGAAAACAAGAAAAATATTACTCTTCGAGGAGAGTGACCCGGATGATTTCTTCGGCCTTCCAGTTGTGGATTTCCATCCCTGGTTCGCACGGCGTTATCCACCGGTCCATGTCACAGTCGCTGTCAGTATCTTCACCCATCATGCAGATGTGGTCCGGATCCAGCATTCCGGCACTCGTGAAAGTTACAGACGTACGACCCCCTCTTCCTCGTCCCAAGCCTCGGCCCGGTTGATATCCAACCCCAAAACGGTCTTTCTTCTCAGGGACCTCCATTATCCTGCCCCAGCCTGGAGCTTCTCCGCTTTTGACCACCTCAGCAGCTTGCTTGTATGAAGCGATGGATGGTTTCTCTTCCTCTTGCTTGGCGAACAAAGCATTCTCCACCCTGACGGTTTCAAATGCCTGACTCGGCGTTTCCCATATCTCGCCGTCCATCTCAACATACTTGAACGAAGACAGGTGGCTGACAAAGATGTCTTCCTCTCCGCAAACAGTAACGACTTGGCCTCCCCAGACATACTTCAGCTTCTGGTGCAAAGTCGACGTAACTGCCCCCGCAGCATGAATCCATGGGCGACCCAACAAGCAACTGTAAGCTGGTTGGATGTCCATAACATAGAAGGTTGACTTAAACACCTCCGGGCCAATCTTCACTGGCAATTCCACCTCCCCAATACGGCCCGTTTTGACCCATCAAACGCCCGCACAATCAAATCAGTCGGGGTCAAAATCAGCCCATCACAGTTTAACTTTGCCAAGGCCTTCTTAGGCAACACATTCAACGAGGAACCGGTATCAACCAGCACATGCGAAAGCACGGCTCCTTTGCATTCCATTGCAATGTGCAAAGCCCGGTTATGATTTCTCCCATCCACGGTCAAATCCATATCAGTAAAGCCCAACCCATGGCTGGCATGCACGTTGGATACGACCGTCTCCAATTGGTTAATTGTAATCTCTTGAGGCACATAAGCTTTCTTCAATATTTTCAACAAGGCTTCCCTATGCCCCTCTGAGCTCAGTAACAATGAAAGAATGGAGATTTTGGACGGAGTCTGCTGCAAATGATCCACCAACTTATACTCCGACTTCTTGATTATTCTCAGAAACTCTTCAGCTTCATCATTAAATTTGTTATCCGACCCCGCAGGCGCCGGTGTCATCACAGGAGTACTACCGTTATCTGCCACAGCTTTACCCTTTGCCCTGGCTAAAGCCTCGGCCTTTTCTTTTTTCTCTTTTTCTTCCTCTCCCCTCCTCAATGCATCTGGAGCAAACAATCTTCCACTGCGCGTGAAACCGCTGGGACCGGCATTATCCACCCTTAGCACGGTGGTCTCACTAGCAGTCTGTTCTTCAACCTTCTCACCGTTACAGTAGACCTCTCCCCCATAATGCCATGGCACGGCATCATCTTTGTCATATGGAATTGGCCCAGGTACCGTGATGGTAACTGGAGCCTCCTCCACCAGGTTAGACAAATCCACCGGATCATAGTATATAGTTATGGTGGAGACCTCTTCCTTCTTTCCTTCAGTCCTCTCGACCACAATCTCACCACCGTCCATCAGACCCTGGACATGCTTCCTCAGAAGCTCACAACCGTTCGTAGAAATAGTGCACTCAGCACACTCAAACCCACAGCCCGGGTAAACCCCATTCATCAGCAGTTGTCTTTTCAACTCAACCAAAGGCGTCTTCAACTGATCGACCTCAGACAGCCCCACTCTATCTTCCACAGAAATAGCGTTTACTCCCCTCTGACCATGCGCAGGCATGGGATTTGCATTTACGTTGGGAGAAGGCGCAAAGTTGATTGCTTTGGAATCCACTAGGTCCTGGACTACGTGCTTAAAAGCTTTGCAGTCCTCAACATTATGCCCGGGCGCACCCGAGTGGAATTCGCACTTAGCATTTTCATTGTAACTGGGCGGCCTCTGATCAGGTCTCAAAGGCGCCAGCGTCCTCAGTTGCACCAGCCCGAGATCCAGAAGCTTCTTCAACAGAAACGAATAAGTCACCGGAGGCCTGTCGAATTGTCTATCATTTGCTCTGCCCCTGACCTGGTATCCAGCCCTCTGGGGCCTCTGTTGGAACGGTTGTCTTTGTTGCTGCTGTTGTTATTGCGGTTGTGCTGACTGAGACTCAGCAGGAATTGTTACTGCAGCATTGTGCTGGAAGTAACGGTCCCTACTGGGTCCGCGCTGTGTATAAACTGCACTGGTGTCTCCTTCCTTCTTTCTCTGACCGTTATTACCGAACGGTTTCTTCGTTCCTGAAGAAGACGCAGATGCACCACCCTGGATTTTACCCAGCTTCAACCAACTTTCGATTCTTTCTCCTGCCACCACAATGTCAGAGAAATTGGTGACAGGGCAACCCACCATTCTTTCTGCAAACGGCCCCTGCAGGGTCCCCATGAACAAATCGGACATCTCTCTGTCCACCAGAGGAGGTTGCACCCTTGCAGCCAGTTCTCTCCACCTCTGCGCATACTCCTTGAATCCTTCGTTATGCTTTTGAGACATACCCTGCAGCTGGGTACGACTCGGAGCCATATCAGCATTAAATTGGTATTGCTTAAAGAAAGCATCTCCCAAATCTTGCCAGCTTTTGATATCGGACGATCTCAACTTGGTGTACCATTCCAAGGAGCCTCCAGACAGGCTATCCTGGAAAAAGTACATCCACAGTTTTTGATCCGCGGTGTATGCCGAGATTTTGCGGACAAATGCCTGGAGATGAGTTTCCGGGCAAGAACTGCCATTGTATTTGTCGAACGCAGGCGCCTTGAACTTCTGAGGAATGACAATCCCCTCCACCAGCCCCATGTTGGACATATTTACCACCCCAGGCGTGGCATAGCTCTCCAGCACTTTGATTTTCTCAGCCAGCAGCTGGATTTCCTTATTCTGAGGAGGAATGTCGTAAGGCACAAAAGGCTCATTTCGCATAGAGAACTGGTCAGCCTCTCTATCTTCCTCCTGATCTTCGTCAAACCCATAAAACGGAGGCACAAAGTTGTCTTTCATATTCTGACTAGGCCCAGGTTGACCAGCAGCACCAGCATTATTCACCAGACCAACTGTTGTCCTCTTTCCACCATCACGAGATCCCTGCCCCTGGTTGGAGACTCCATCCAGGTTGACCCCACTGTTCTGAGCAGAAACCCGCTCGAGTTTCTCAACTTTATCTGCGAGAGCCTTCTGACCAATGGCAAAACCTTGCATTATATTGATCAGTTCGGTCATTTTCTCCTTCAATTCCAGCATATCAGCACTGGGAAGCTCCATGAGTCTGGGAGTGTTTCTTCTTGTGTAATATCGGTGAGGGCGAGTTGAGTGCAGGGGTACTATTCTTCGAGCGCGAGCAATGGTTCCTGTTTACAAACAAGCACGTTAGTAATAGTCACCTGCAAAATAAAACACAAGTTATCATGATTAATGCATGTATGCAGTGTCTATCCATATGAAGGACACTCTGTCTCTCGACCCTGGCATCATCGAGACAAATAATAAGCCGGCATTAACATTCTGATTAGCAGTGTTTGATTTTGTTGTGCAGATCGGAGATATGTGATTTAGCAAGAATACCCCCAACCATGTGTGTGCTTGTGTAAGTGCATACGGTAAAGCAAATAAAGCTTGTCAACCAATCACTGAATAGAAACCATCATATAGCAAAAGTGCACAATCAGTGCAATAGTCATACATCAACCAGATAAGGTCAGATACAATCCTCAAGAATAGGAAAGAAATACAGACAAGTGAATTCCGTCAACAAGCCTGACAGTAATTCACAACGAAAGAAAGATCTAACTGGATGAGGGTCCCGCAGATGGCCCTATCTCGCCCTCCATCCTCGCGAACTCTGCGGCGAACCCGAGCTCTATGTTCTCCTGCTGTAGTCTTCCAACTTCCTTCTGATGAATCTTCATCTGTCTGAAGTAGTGGTCTCTCTCTGCCATGTAATGATCTCTCTCGGCCCTGATCTTTGCTTTCTCCGCCTCCCACTCTGCAGCGAGGACTCTGGCTCTCTCATCCCTCTGATCCCTGACTAGGATTTGCCTCCTCTTCTCATCTTCTATCACCTTTGATGCTCTGAACAGCTTCTCCTTAGTGATATCATGCTCCTTTGCTGAAGATGCCAAAGCCTGACTAACCTTCCCCTAGTAGGCTGTATCCATCTCAAATCGCTTGGTCTCCAAAGCATGCCGCTTATCCTGATCTTCCATCTTTGCTTTGAGCTCCTGATTAGCTCTCTGAACCCGAGCGACACTCATCTCCAATTCCGTCTTCTCTGCAAGTAGCTGATCTCGTTCCCGCTTCACCTCTAAGAACTCATCCATGCTGACAGAAGAACTTGGACCCTCAATCCTAGGACACACTGAGTCACCTCCAGGGAACGGTAGAAATGTAGACTCAATCCTCTTCCGCAACCAATCCTCAAATAGTGGAAAATACCGGCAGTTGACTTTGCCATAAGGAACCTTACCCCTCCTCTGGATATCTCGCCATTCGTCCAATACCTGCCTCAACTTGGTCTGGTTACCATCAATCGGGAAATAGAAGGACTCCTGAATCTCTCGCCCGAGAGGAGGACCCTCTATAGCAAACCCCATCTGTCTCCGGAGAAGCATCGGGTTGTAATTAATGCAACCCTGAACTCCCACCAAAGGCACATTAGGTAAACTCCCACAACTACATATGAAGTCCTGACCAGCTAAACCATTATGAGTCCAAGCAATGTCATCAGCCCGCAGACCCATCAATCGGAAGGACCACTTGACACTAGGGTCAATCTGAACAAACGCACCTCGGGAAGGCAAATACCCCATGAACCATCTAAAGAGCAACTGAGAGCAGCATCTAACCAGACCACCCCGCCTCTTCTCATTCCTGTTATGCACTGAGTAGTAGACATCTCCAGTCAGGGTAGGAATAGGGTTTCTCTGCATAAACAATCTGATAGCATTATGGTCCACAAAATTCTTCTGGTTAGGAAACAGAACAATCCCATAAATGCTCACAGCAATCAGAGCACAAACCGTCTTCCAGTTACCCGCAGCAGCATGTTCCTTGGCATTAGCCTCCAAGAAACTCAAATGAAATCCAGGTAACTTTCCCTTCTCCTTCCAACCTTCCTTGACCATTTCCGGACTCAAATAAAGAGCACGTGAAATCCCAAGGACATCCGGCTCCGCCCTAGTGACATGGAAAGGAATCTGATCACGGATCTGAATACCCAGGATGCTGACATAATCCTCCATCAGAGGTCCCAACAGATAGTCTGGAAAAACGAAACACCTCAACCCAGGGTCATAGAACTGAAGAAGAGTGTGGATGGCGCTCCTGTCGCAGTCAGTGAGTCTGAAAACCATCTTCAGAATACCGCCGTATGACTCTCTAAACATTCCCACATGGTCAGGAGTAATCAATGCTATCATATCCTTGAGCACACCAATCTCTGGATCAAAGAAACTGTAAGCAATGTTGTTCTTCAAACCGTCCTCATACTGGAGCAGAAAATCTCTCAACCAGAATCTCGATCAAAAGTGTCCCTGCATATGGGTAAACATGGGTTAGATGCAAATAATGCAAAATGCAATGATGCTGATGAATGAATGCAATGCGTTGCCATCCTCCAAGCCATCTGATTATCTGTACTGAATCTGGGCTCTGAACTGATCATAACCATCTGAGTGGACAAATAATCACCAATCTGATCCACGGGTTCCGAAATAAACGGAAGACAGATGCATCATCATCATCATCAACACCAGACCATCTCTGAGCAGACACACCATCATCTGAATCGGCCCGGGGAATCCGAAATAAACGGATCCCCACTGATACATATCTCGGCCCGGGGAATCCGAAATAAACGGATCCCCACTGATAAGTCACGGACAGCACTCCGGCGTCACAGCAATAAATAACCATAAATCCGACTTATAATTATGTCTCTGAATCACAGATCAAAAGGTCACCATCTGAAGGCTATCTGAACAAACATCTGACAGAACAACCCTCCCCTCACAGGTAGGTTCTAAACAAGCCATCCTAAGGCGGATAATAGTCTCGACAATCGGGCGGAGATACTCAATGGGTTTGCCCTTTCGGGTGTGCCATTGTAGCTCCCTTAAAATCGTCTAAACCAAAGATCCGGGAATGATCGGTCACCAGAGTCAACAACTCAAATGGAGTGACTCAAACAAAGCGGAATATCCACAGAGATGAGCACTATCAAGTGAGCCTCGTCCGGCTTGTGGCACATCACGCCGCCAGGCACATGTTGACTTAACATGAAAGAGGCAACGTGAGACCACACTAGTCCTAGGTGTATACTCGGGCCTGGGTTTTAGCCCCACTCAGAACACCCACCCCAAAGTAACAGAACCACCTGCAGAGGAAGATGGCAACGTGACAGTAATGATGCATGCACATATTTAATGCAAGTATATAAACAATGGTTAGTATAATAAATGCAATAAATAAACAAAACAAGCAACCAAACCTATCCTAAAGCGCTAGGAGAGACTCGCTTAGGGACGATGGACCAGCATAGGTCAACACCTTGTCCCCAGCAGAGTCGCCAGCTGTCGCATCCTGCGAAAAATCAACCGGCGAGCTAAAAATAAAAACACACAGAGCCGCCACTAAACGTTATTTATCCCAAGATAGGGAAAGGAAACGCTCAGAGAAACCTGGAAAGACATGGTCTCGCGACCAGAGAGAAAAGGTTCGGGAGTCGGTTACGCGAGGGGAAGGTATTAGCACCCCTCACGTCCTAGGTACTCCTAGGGATCCACGTTCTAAGAAAAGAAAAGGTTGCTAAACATCACACACACACACGGGGAACGCAGGTGGGGTTAAGAGGAACGGGCTCGATAAGGTATCGCACCTTATGCCTACATATCTTGTCTGGAACAAGAATCAGAGCCACTGTAGTTCGGCTTACGCACGCCAAACAACACAAAACATACAAACAAGCAAGGGTGGCAAACATGGAGCCCGACAACCACTGGATGGAATTACGTCAGCATCCGAACCAAAACACACTCAAAAGGGCAAACGTGGAGCCCGACTGCCAATCCTGGGCTTACGTCGGCATCCGAACCAAAACACACTCAAAAGGGCAAACGTGGAGCCCGACTGCCAATCCTGGGCTTACGTCGGCATCCGAACCCAAACACACAGTCAGATAATAAGTAAACACACGCAAAAAAGAAAAAGGTTGCCCGGAGTGGTCTCGCACGACCACCTGCCTACATACCTCGTCTGGAACGAGGATCAGGGCGATGTAGTTCCCCTGAAAGGGACTGAATTGCTAACCAAAAACCGGGGAGAGACACACGACTAGGGAGCTGAGACTCGAGCCTAATGTTGTCATGCATCGTTAACCCTAAGTTCGGTTTTCTATCCTACTTGCATAAGCAAACTATCCTAACCAGGAAAGAAGCAATCACACAAGCATACAATATACAAGCATATATCAGATGAGAACAGGCATCTCAAACAACACAAGCATGTCAATCAGATATCCATATAGCACGCACTATAGCCAAACAAGGGGGCTCAATCAATCAGGTTTGACTGCCTAAGCAATCGTCTGTACAGGCTGGGTTTGCTCTTAACCTTGCCATTACGAGGCTAAGGTGAAGCAGATGAAAGGATGAAGTGAGGATGAGACCTCACAGCTCTTATCCCTAACCAGGGAGAGCTGACAAATGAGCATGGGTCCAGAATGGGGGAACCCTTCTATACTCGATGACTCTGACTCAATGTGCACTGCACAGGATCTTGGGCTTTTGATCTCAATGCTACAACCATGTAATGGGAGCAAGGAGAAGACTCACTAAATAGTGGGGGACAGGTTGCTTGTCCCTACCTTCCACCAATTGCCTTACTTGAAGGACTTTTCCTGCTTGGGCTTGAAAAATAAACATACACAATCATTGCCTCTTAAGGAGGACTTCAGACATTTATTGCCCGGCCCGGTAACAGCCGGGTCTCCAGACTACATGAAGTCAAGAAGACCTACCTCAATGCAAGTTGCTTAAGCAACGCAAAGCAAAAGTTCGCAAGGAACTGAGCAACTAAAGGTACCTGTACAAAAGTCAAACAGAATCAGCATCTACTTTCACAAACAGACAACAATATAATGATCAATTAACAATCAATCAATGATGTGCATAGCACAAGGCTCACATGAACCAACATCCTACAAAACAAATACATTAGTCATATGTGTCAAGTAACACAATCCATAATGTGGAGCAAATCTCCTTAATCATTATCTTTAACCTGAAAAGGTACAATCACACTCAAAGGTAAGTACTATTGACCACTAGGACTAGCCTAGGGTCAAAAAGATGGAAAAATCCTAAAACAGCAGCCAATTCATGACGAAAACCAAGTAATATTAAATACAAAGGGATCCCAATTGGTCCCATATTCAAACTATATACCTATTTCTATTTATGCAACATGGAAGGCAAAAGAAGCAATGTTGAGTCTCATACAAACAACCAGCAAGATCATATCCAACCACATGTCAAAAAGGATCCAAAAAATCCACAAAAATTACATCCTAACCAGAAGGCATTCAACAAGTCACATATTAAATTTCAAGTCATTTGGCCTAATAGATCAATAGGAATTAATTAAACATGGGACAGCATGCAAAAACAACATCAAATGAAGTCCAAAATTATACACCAACTTCCATCTAATGGCAAACAGCAATTGTTACCTTCAAAATTCATGGGACCAAAGCCAAAAGCTACCTTAACATGTTAAGAACTATCCTACAAAGTTTTATGTCCATTGGATTAATTATAAGGGTATGGCAATATAAATGCTAAAGGTTACACCAATGGAATTCTAACATGCTAGGCAGCAAGAAAAAAATATGAATCAAATCGAAAATGGATTGTAAAAATCCACAAAAATTAACAGTGGTAGCAAACATGTTAAAGGAGTTTCATGCAAAAAATTAGGGTCATTGGCCAATGGGAAGCATGGTAATCAATTTGGTGAATTCAGCATACCAAACTATGTCACATATGTACATGGCCAACTTCAATAATTCACACATAACTAACCATAGGCTAAAAAATTCCCAAACCTATGTCAAAAAATCCAGAAGGATGTCTAGAATAAGTGTCTCAATTTTCACTTAATTTGGATATAGCATGTGGTCTATACAATTAAAATGGTAATGTGTATGAAAATATGTACATGAAAAGGACCTCTATGTCAATTCTAAAAATTCCCCAAGCACCTATATATTTTTTTTATTTTTTATAAAATAGTAGAGAAAGAAACAAAACTAACAAAAAAATTGTTATATTCTTTTGATTATTTTTGAGTCATTTATGAATTTTTTAAGATTTTAAATAATTATTTAATGATTACTTCGAATTAATATGATTTATTTGGATTTTATTGAATTAATTAACGAAGCAGTGGCACGTTGGTAATTTTTTAGTTTAGGGCCAAAACGGCGCCGTTGCAGTAAGTTAGAATGGATGGCTGAGATCACGCCTGGGCGCAAAAACACAAGATCGAAAGGCAACTGGAAACGAAGCGGATCAAAGCGAAGCATTTTCCAGAAATTGATGAAGTTCATCACTGTTCTTGAAGTTCTTCATCGCGAACGCAGGTTTTGCGCGAATCTTGATGGAAATCGATGAGAAGCACATCGTTGGAATCGGCTTTGAACCGCGATCACGAATATGGGATCGAATATGTTCAGAAATTCAAGAGGAGGACGAATCGATGGAAAAAGCGATCGCGACGAAAACCTAAATTTCACAATAATTCATACAATTTCCAGCAATTCTACAATCCAATACTTGATATACAATCTATACACATCAATCTACGATATACCTAGCTCAATTTAATCTATCTGTGAAGTTTGATTCCCAACCTTTTCTTGATGACAGTTGCGATGCCGTTGCGATTTCCAGCTCCGGTGATGCGAAACAGATGAAGGAGTCGGTGTTGGAAGGTGCGTAGAATGATTCTAGGAGCTCGAAGATGCTTAGATGATCAAGAATCAACAACTGTCATGGACGTTCAAGGCTTCGTAACAGTTGGAATCGGTTGCGGTTTTGCTCCAGCTTTCATCAACAGAGGCTCAACAGTACCTGCAATTTTTCAATCCACAGAGAAATTTCCAAAGAACTTGATAGGATTTGTCAAAATGAGCAAAAGGATTTGTGGAAAATTTTGAGAAAAAGAGAGAATGTGAGAGTGTGATTTTTTCAGTTATGATTTTCTGTTTGAGTTGAAAAATGATTGTGAGAACCAAGTTGAGAATTGTGAGAGAGTGATTATGCAGAGAGAGATGGTGAGAGTGAGTGTGGAGAAATTGTGCAGAAAAATGATTTTCTGTTAGAGTTGAAAATTGTGAGATTGTGATTAGATTAGGGTGATTGGCCGAAAAAGCTCTTCCAAATGTGATTATGCAGTTGTAGTTAGAGTCTATTTCTGTTGGGAATTAATTATATATCATCTCTTAATCCCAGTCTAAACATAATTAAGCAAATGAATTAAATGGAAAAAATGGTTTATGGTGAAGTTTGGATTTGAGCTCTTCAATGCCTTGAAGCATGACAGCATAAAATGGATATTGAAAACCAGCTCAAAATAGCATTTGGAAGCTGTTGGTATAAGCCTTGTTCCCAAATTCTCAATATTTCCAAAAATGACCATTTTGCCCTTCCTTCCAAATAGTTCACTTCAAAAATGGCATTTTGCATTGAGCCTTTTCCAAAAAATCCAAATATGCAACTTTGAAGTACACATTAAATGGAGTTTGTGCATATAAAGAACTTGCATTTTGGATAAACCATGTGGTAGTTATGCCCTCCCGATTACGGGTATTTCTGAAATTCACTGAGCCATATCTTGCAAACCGTACATTGGATTTTCAAGTTCTTGGACTTTTTGGAAAGGTGAGAACAAGACCTACATCTGTCATGTTGAACAATTTTTCATTTGGAGCTTCCTTGGACTTCTGTTTTTGAGGTC